>NW_016107537.1:1256531-1288083 GCF_001604975.1 Cebus imitator
CACAATCTTGGCTCACTGCAACCTCCAGCTCCCGGGTTCAAGCAATTCTCCTGCCTCAGCCTCCCAAGTAGCTGGGACCACAGGTGTGCACCACCACACCCAGCTAATTTTTGTATTTTTTAGTAGAGACGGTGTTCACCATGGTCTCGATCTCTTGACCTCGTGATCCGCCCGCCTCAGCCTCCCAAAGTGCTGGGATTACAGGTGTAAACCACCGTGCCCAGCCGGAACTTCCTTTTTAAACAGAACCTGTGTGAGTTTGAGGAGTCAGGGAGGAGGCCCAGGCTGGCTGTAAGAGACTCAAACCACACAATGTACTCTTCTTACTTCTCCTTTCCCTCCCATGCTTACCCCTGGGGAAACCAAACTACTGGAATTAGCAAGTAGCTAAAAAGTCAAGGGGTGGGAAACTCTAAGCTGATGCTGCTTTTACTGTCCAGCTGTGCTTCCTGGATCTGAGCAATTTTAGATGTTGATGTTATTGATCATGAGTGTGAAGTGACGACTCCCAAAGTAGGGCTGGCATGGCCCACTATGTGAGGGAGTGGAAGATGTTTAGGTGGCACAAGGTGCACCAAAAACAAACAAACAAACTGTGTTGTGTATCAGACCAAGTAAGGACTGCAGGGACTAGCTATACCTATCTCACGGCCATGAAAAAACATGAAAAGCCCAGTAGGTGGTGAAGGAACACCCCAGATCTCTCTTGGCTCTTGCCTGCAGAACGGCTGGCTTGGCCTGTCATCTCAGAATCTTTTGGTGACCTTGTCCTGTCTATCACCATTGCCCTCAGTGTAACTACTCCTCCCATCCTGTTGAGAGACCTTAAATTGAGGACCTCTGACTTTAAAAGCCGAGAAACTCTACCCAAGATGTAAGAAAAAAATTAATTTTCTGGACACGGGTTTCTCTGGTCCCCATCCACTACCTAAAAACAACAACAAAATTTCCTTGTGTGGCTCAATCTGTCTTACCCCTCCTGACTCTGCTGACAGACCTTTAAAATCTCCTCCTGGCTGGGAGTGGCAGCTCATGCCTGTAATTCCAACGCTTTGGGAGGCTGAGGCAGGTCGATCACTTGAGGTCAGGAGTTCGAGACCAACATGGTGAAACACCATCTCCACCAAAAATATGAAAAATTAACCAGGTGTGGAGATGCGTGCCTGTAATCCCAGCTACTCAGGAGGCTGAGGCAGGAGAATCACTTGAACCTGGGAGACAGAGGTTGCAGTGAGCCGAGATCATGCCATTGTGCTCCAGCCTGGGTAACAGAGTGAGACTCCATCTCAAAAAAAAAAAAAAAAAGCATTTTGATCACCTTTCCAAACTTTTCCACAGTAACTAGGACACTCGTGTTTTCTACATCAGAGTCGAATATGATCCTTAGAAGTTCAGCAGGAAATATTTTGACTAGAGTGGCATGCATCAGCCTCCAGACAACTTCTGATTACATTTCCTTTCTGATTTCTAAATGCATCTCTTTTTAACCTTTTACCTTATCTTTATTCAGGCTCCTGAAGGGTGCATATAGTTTATCCTGAAAGAAGCAATTTGGGATTAAGCCTTTCAATCATTTTTTGCCTTGTTTTTATTTCCTGTTTTACTCACATCAGGTTTTAATTTTATCAATTCCTTCTTTCTAATTTTTGTACCTCAAGAGTTGAGACTTAGACAGATCAAAATTTTTTTTCATGATACAGTCTCATCACCATTCTATACATAGTCTGCTTTTACTTCTTTTGTGTTTTTAAAAATAATATAATAGACATTTGTCCAACCTAAGAAGTAGAAAGAATAAACTATGTACTTTTAAAACAGGGCTATAGGCCAGGCATAGTGGTTCACGCCTGTAATCCCAGCACTTTGGGAGGCAGAAGCAGGCAGATCATTTGAGGTCAGGAGTTCAAGACCAGCCTGGCCAACATGGTGAGGACCCCCCCCCCAACCCCGTCTCTACTAAAAATACAAAAATTAGCCGGGTGTGGTGGTGGGTGCCTGTAATCCCAGCTACTTGGAAGGCTAAGGCAGGAGGATTGCTTGAACCCAGGAAGTGGAGGTTGCAGTGAGCAGAGATGGCGCCACTGAGTGACAGAGTGGGACTCCATCTCAAAAATAATAATAAAAATAAAATAAAATACAGGGCTATGGACTTACCTGTACATAGCACCATTCAGTTAATAACTAAAGTTACACCACTTTTTGTAATGACTCCCTTTTTACAGTATAGTGACTGCCCAAAAACACACTAAGTAAGTACACTGTAAGAAGTAATACTTGACCTTAGAGTGTCCAGCAAAGACGCACCCCAAAATCTCCCCACGCAGTTCCCAGCCGAGGCCTCACGTGGAAGCAGCTGCCTCTGGTCTGTGTGGGACAGCGCCACCTCCTGGTCGGCGGCGGAAACAGCATCTTAATTCTATCCATGCTTCCATGCTAGGAAACGCCCTTGTTTAGCCTCAAATTTTGTTTGAAAGGTATTTGGGATGCTATAAGTTTATTTTCTGTGAAGTTCGAGGGCAATGTAATGATGAGCTCCCAAAAGACTGAAAAATTGGTGAGGGCAATGGTGCAAAATGCAAAATACACCTTCCCCCATGGTCAAGTCCTGAGTTCCTCTTTTGGGGAGGGTAACATATCTACATTACACGAAGTTCTATGCACTAAATGTTTATTTACATTAAAATTGTTATTCACTACTGACATAAATATGTTTTCTTTATTTGGTTGATTTTTTTCCATTAAAATTATTCAGGTCTCTTGGATTGAGAAAATTTTCTCATTAAAATTAATAGAAATATTGTTTTCATATGTAGATTTGTCACTTAGCAGCAAGGTTTTTAGAAATGAATTTAGTCATTAAGTAAAGGATAGGTATAACTTCAAAAGAAAAGTACAAATATCTAAATGATAGCAACAAAAGAATTAACATTAAATGTCAATCAACCCAAGACTAACACATAAAAATAAATCAAAAAGAGCAGAAAATTTTAAAGATGGCATGAACTAGCATGACTGAAAGTAATTCAGAATAAATAATAATGAAAGCAAAAAAAACACTTGGCCAGGCGTGGTGGCTCATGCCTGTAATCCCAGTACTTTGGGAGGCTGAGGCAGACGGATCACCTGAGGTCAGGAGTTCGAGACCAGCCTGGCCAACATGGTGAAACCCCAACTCTACTAAAAACACAAACATTAGTGGGGTGTGCTGGCACACGCCTGTAATCCCAGCTACTTGGGAGGCTGAGGGAAGAGAATCGCTTAAGCCCAGGAGGCAGAGGTTGCAGTGAGCTGAGATCATGCCATTGCCCTCCAGCCTGGGTGACAAGAGCGAAATTCCATCTCAAAACAAACAAACACTGAAGTTGAATATTGAGAATCTTGATTAAAATTAAGCTTATTACTAATTGTTGAAGTAATACATAAATTGTCACAAAAATTCAAACAATACAAAGAGAGTGTAAGAAAAAATTAATTAATTAATTAATTAAATTTTAAAAAGAGAAAACAAAGAGAGTGTAAGAACCCCTTGAATATTTGTTTTCAATATTTGATTTCAGTTCCTCTACCAATCCCAAATGGACTCAGGCACAAACATGCATGTACAGTTTCAAATGTATCAGCAATTTTCCTCCAAAATATGTGTACCATGAACAATGGCTTATGAGCTACCTATTTCTACACTTTATTTTACTTTTTTTTTCTTTAGAGATGGGGTCTCACTATGTTGCCCAGGCTGGTCCCAAACTCTTGGTCTCAAGCTATCCTCCCACTTTGGCCCCTTAAAGTGCTGGGAGTAGAGAGATGAGTCAGGACGCTTGGCCCTATTTCTACACCACTTTTTTCCTTTTTTTTTTTTTTTTGAGATGGAGTTTCGCTCTTGTTGCCTGGGCTGGAGTGCAATGACACAATCTCGGCTCACTGCAACCTCCGCCTCCCAGGTTCAAGTGATTCTCCTGCCTCAGCCTCCTGAGTAGCTAGGATTACAGGCATGAGCCACCATGCCTGGCTAATTTTGTATTTTTAGTAGAGATGGGGTTTCACTATGTTGGTCAGGCTGGTCTCAAACTCCTGACCTCGTGATCTGCCTGCCTTGGCCCTAAAGTGCTGGGATTACAGGCCTGAGCCACTGCACCTGGCCTTTTTTTTTTTTGAGAGAGAGTCTCACTGTGTCACTCAGGGCTGGAGTGCAGTGGTACGATCTTGGCTCCACCTCCCAAGTTTAAGCAATTCTTATGCCTCAGCCTCCAGGCATGCACCACCACGTCTGGCTAATTTTTGTAATTATAGTAGAGACAGGATTTCTCCATGTTGGTCAGGCTGGTCTCAAATTCCTGGCCTCAAGCGATCCAGCCACCCCGGCCTCCCAACATGCTGGGATTACAGGAGTGAGCCACCGCGCCCAGCCTACTTCTACATTTTCTTGCCAATATTAGATATTATCGGACTCTAGTTTTTGCCAATCTGAAGGACCAAAAATCTCACTGGAATCTATACGCCTCTAATGGTTAGAGAGATTGCATACTTTTGCTTTCCTCTTTTGTGAGTTGCCTGTTCCTATTGTATCACTGACGTTTTGCTGGTGGTACAACCACGGTATCTCAGTGGCTTACAACAAGCATGTAGTTCTTGATCATTTTACATGAGGACTGCGGTTGCCCTGTAGCTCTGCTCAATTTCTATTCTCATTCCTGGCCACAGGCTGAATGAGCATCGTCCTCTAAGACAGGCTATTCCCACAACATGGAGAGGAAAGAAAAAATGCAAAACTACAAGACGCACACCATTTAAAACTTCTGCCCAAATGTGGCATATGTCACATCTTCTCACCTTCCACTGGCTAACACAAGTCTCACCAGCCAGCGCTGGTTGTGGGTCAGAGAAGTATCCTCCTCCAACAGGGTATATGATGAAGTTGGGAATGTTTAACATTGACATAGGGAAGGAGCAGATAACTGGGAATTTGATTATTATCTACTAAACAGTTCCACTTTTTTTTCTTTTTTTTTGAGACAGAGTCTCGCTCTATCACCCAGACTGGGGTGCAGTGATCTCGGCTCACTGCAACCTCCGCCTCCCAGGTTCAAGCGATTCTCCCACCTCAGCCTTCCAAGTAGCTGGGATTACAGGCATGTGCCACCACACCTGACTAAGTTTGTAGTTTTAGTAGAAATGGAGTTTCACCATGTTGGCTGGGCTGATCTTGAACTCCTATTTATTTATCTGTTTATTTTTGAGATGGAGTCTTGCTTTGTAGCCCAGGGTGAAGTCCACCTCCTGAGTTCAAGTGATTCTCCTGCCTCAGCCTCCCGAGTGGCTGGGATTACAGGCATGTACCACCAGGCCCAGCTAATTTTTGTATTTTCAGTAGAGCTAGGGTTTCACCATGTTGGCCAGGCAGGTCTCGAACTCCTGACCTTAAGTGAGCCACCCACCTCAGCCTCCCAAAGTGCTGGGATTACAAGCATGAGCCACCGTGCCCGCACACAAGCCTTACTCTAAGGTGATCACTTGGTATGTGATTCTTCTCTACGAACACAGGTTATAAGGTGTTTCCTCTATGAACTGAGATTCTCTCTCTGACTTTGATCAAATATAGACAAGCAGAATGAAAACAAACAGAATGAAAACATGGTCTGGCTGACACTTCCACCTCTGGCATCTCTCCATACTGAGATGGCCTTGATACCTAAGAAAGTGCTGTGCAGATGGCAGCCCAGGTGGAGCAAGGCCAGGGAAGGCCTCTCCCTGTTAGGAAAGGCATTCACATAATTTTCTTCCTATGCACAATGTAAATTTATAAATTCTTTTTGCTTTTTTTGAGACAGTTTCACTCTGATGATCAGGCTAAAGGGTAGTGGTGTCGTGATCCTGGCTCACTGTAACCTCTGCCTCCCAGGCTCAAGCGATCTTACTGCCTCAACCTCCCATGTAGCTGGAATTACAGGCACCCACCAACATACCCAACTAATTTTTGTTTTTTGTACTACAGATGGGGTTTCACTATGTTGGCCAGGCTGGTCTTGAACTCCTGACCTCAAATGATCAGCCCACCTTGGCCTCCCCTTTAAAGTGCTGGGATTGCAAGCATGAGCCACCATGCCCAGCCTGAATTCATAAATTCTTGAGAGATGGGAAAGGCATCCTTTAATGAGAATTTGGATGTAGAGGACATTAACAGAAACCAGCAAAGTGCTTTCATAAAATTCCCAAGTTCCCAAGTTCTCAAGGAAAATTTAACAGTCAAGTTAAGATCCATAAAACGTGTATGGCCACAACTGAGTAAAAGATAGGACTGTGATCAGGAAAAACAGAAAATGTTAAATTTTAATTTAATGGGTTAATTTAGAAAACATTGGCAAGTATTTTCTCCTCTTATTATACCATCCCCCGTTCTCATCTTTGCTGCAGAGAAGTCAAGTTCAGGAACTGCAAAACTTAAGGGGTAGGGGGCAATGCCTTCAAAACAAAGATGAAGCCCAGGCACAGTGGCTCATGCCTGTAATCCCTGCATTTTGGGAGGCCCAGGTGGGCGGATCACTTGAGATCAGGAGCTTGAGACCAGCCTGGCCAATATGGTGAAACCCCGTCTCTACTAAAAATACAAAAAAATTAGCTGGGCGTAGTGGTGCACATCTGTAATCCTAGCTACTCAGGAGGCTGAGGCAGGAGTACTGCTTGAACCTGGGAGACGGAGGTTGCAGTGAGCTGAGAAAACACCACTGCACTGCAGCCTGGCCCAAACAGTGAGACTCTGTCTCAGAAAAAAAAAAAGAGATGAAAACAAAATCCTTCTTTTCTCCTGCTTTACATCTGCAATGGTGCAGGAATCCAGATGTAACTAGATGTAATTGGTGAACTGCAAGAAGTTAAAAGCCTGAAGAATGCAGCTGGCATGAAAGGCTTTTATTCATACAGGTAACGAGATCTAAATGACTGACTGCATATTTAGAAAACAGGAAGAATGCTGGGCGTGGTGGCTCATGCCTGTAATCCCAGCACTTTGGGAGGCTGAGGCAGGAGGATCAGGAGGTCAGGAGTTCAAGACCAGCCTGGCTAACATGCTGAAGCTCCGTCTCTACTAAAAATACAAAAATTAGCCTGGCGTGGTGGTGGATGCCTGTAATCGCAGCTACTTGGAAGGTTGAGGCAGGAGAATTGCTTGAACCCAGGAGGCAGAGGTTATAGCCTGGGCGACAGAGCAAGACTCCATCTCAAAAATAAAAATAAAAAAAGAAAAGAAAAAGAAAACAGAAAGAGTGAGGGACGGCAGCAAGGGTGAAGAATCACCCCTCACCAGACAAGACTACAACAAAATTAATTGAGTCCTCAGTTCAGCTTTAAAATAAACAAAAAGGGCTAGGCATGGTGGTTCACTCATGTAATCCCAGCACTTTGGGAGGCCAAGGCAGGCAGATTTCTTGAGCTCAGGAGTTAGAGACTAGCCTGGACAACATGGTAAAAACCTGTCTCCACTAAAAAGACAAAAATTAGCCGGGCGTGGTGACTGGTGCCTGTAGTCTCAGCTACTCAGGAGGCTGAGGTGGGAGGATCATCTGAGCCCAGGAGGTGGAGGTTGCAGTGAGCCGAGATCGCACCACTGCACTCCAGCCTGGGTGACAAAGTGAGACCCCATCACAAACATTAAATAAATACATATATAGTGAACAAAAGGAAATTGTATACCCAGGCTTAAGACGGGGTGAGGCCTTCTAGGGAAAAGAACAGCAACAACAATAACAATACCAGACTTCTGCAGGAGCAAGGTGCAAAGAAATGGTGTGAGAAAGACAAGCTGGGGAAGATAATGCCTGCAATTCTGGACACCTTGGGACGGAGCGTTCCCTTTGAGAAATCTATATGAAGGTCATGGAAGCAGGTGAAAGCCCAAGGCAGAAGCTGGGGCTGGAGATAACCATCTGTGAACCAATGATTTATCTGAAATTCTCCATGAAGGAGATCACTGCACAGAGTAGAGAATAAGAAGAGGCCTGGTATAAGCCTTGAAGAAAATCATTGTCATGGCTGGGTGGGAGACGGTGGAAGAATAGCCAGAGGAAGAAGGAAACCTGCAGAGTCCACGTAAAGAAGAAAAAAGAGTAGAAATATGGAGGGCCATTAAAAAAATTATTCTGACACCTGTTAAAACACTGAGGAAAATTCTACTCAAGACAACTGTCCCTGTCTCCCTTCCCACTGCCCTAATAATGCTTACTAGGATCAACCTGAATTTTGCCCCAGGGTCTGTTTCTAGGGGAACCTGAGCTAAGACAGTGCATCATGAACGAAGGATTATGATTCAAGCACATATGGCACATTAACGAAAGCTGAGCATATGCCAAGCCATAAAGGCTCGACACATTTCAAAAGAGTAAAATCATATAAAATGTTCCCAGCCCAACTTCAATTAGGCAAGATAACAAAAAAATAACTCTCCTTCTGTTTAGAAATTAAGAAATATGACTCTAAACTTCTAAATAATCTGAGGTCAATGAAGAAATCAAAAGAGAGTAGAGAAGGGAAAATAAGCAAAAGGAGGAAAGAAAAAGACCTTCAACGAGCAGGACTACTGTCGGCAGAGATGGCAGGAAGGAAACATGGCTGTTGGCTACGTTACAGCAATGCACTCATGGGTTTTGTTACTGTAGTTATTTTATCTGCTGTTTTGAAGAATGATTTGTTATTTTTTCACAGTTATGGGACAAGTAAAATAACATATCCTGAAAAAAAGAAAACAACCCACAAAGCCACACTTTGTGCATTAGTAAAGAAAAAAGGCTGAAAACCAGTAAGCTAAACATTCATTTCAAAAAGATAGAAAATTAAATGTAAAGAAAGAATAAGAGAACTAGTTAAAAACAAACGTACAAAATCAAGTGTCAACAAAGCCAAATGTAATTTCTGTGAAGATTGATAAAATTGATAACTCCCCTCAAAATCAATCGAGATAAAAAAAAGAGCATACAAAGAACTGATGTCAGAAATGAAAAGGGGGTTATCACCATAGATTCTACAAACCTTAAAAAGACACTATGATGCTGGTACAAGTGCAGTGGTGTTTACAACTAATTGATCACAACCAGTTACAGATTTCTTTGTTCCTTCTCCACTCCCACTGCTTCACTTGACTAGCCTTTAAAAAAAAAAAAAAGATATTGTGAGAATATTATTAACAAGCTGATGGCAATTTGAAAATGTGGATGTTTTAGTCTATTTTCTGTTGCTATAACAGAATACTATAATTTACTAAAAAGAAATTTCTTATAGTTCTAGAGACTGGGAAGTCCAAGAGCATGGTGCCTGCATCTGGTGAGGGCCTTCGTGCTGCATCATAATATGGCAGAGAGCATCACATAGTGAAAGGGCAAGAGCAGGCCAGCTCAGGTCTTTTTTCCTCTTCTTATAAAACCACCAGTCCCATCATGGTGGCCCCACCCTGATGGCCTTGTCTAATCTTAATTACCTCCCAAAGACCCCACCTTCAAATATCATCAACATGAATGTGAGGACTACGTTTCCAACACATGAAATTTAGGGAACCCACTCAAACCACAGCAATGTGAGAAATTGCTAAAAACATACAATTTACCAAAACAGACACAAGAAGAGACACCATGAAGTTCTTGTAGTAGTTTAAATATGGGCACAATTTTTTTGCAGCCAAATGCTACCAAGAAGTTGTCTCCCCACCTCTTTAATCTGAGCTGGGCTTATGACTTCTTTGACCAATAGAATGTGGTAAAAGTGAATGTCTGAAGTTTCCACTTTCACTCTCTTGGACTGCTGAGACCATCATATAAGAAAGCTAGTCTAGCCTATTGTTAAGAGAGGACACATAGAGATGTTCTAAAATGTAGCCTGGATCTCCATTTTGTCTGTTTTAATCACACTTCTTTTAGCTGCATGGCACAGAACCCCATTCAAGCTACCTGGGTTTCCTCCTAGCTCAGACAAATGGTATAAATTCCTGCAACCCTGAATTTACAGGATTTCTACCTGGCTCCTAAACCAATTAGCAACTTCATCTTGGAGATTAATCTCTAGGAGAGACTCCCATGGGCCAGGCTTATTCTTCCAAGCAGAGCATAACCCTTGGATATCAAATGGCCAGTTACTCCATTTTCCAGAAGTTTGGGATCACCTCCAGGGAGGAGAGCCTCATCTGAATGGTGAATGTGGGTGCAGGCCATGGGTATGTTCAGCTCAACCCTCTGAGGTCTCTCTCTGTTGCATACATGTCTGTCTGCTTTCTGCTCTTTAAGACCTGTCCCTATGGGGAGCCTGTATCAAACAGCTGTGCCCATGGAGCCTGTATTCCTGCGAAGCATGAAGAAGCCGCAGCAGTCACTGTTGGTATCTTCCCAGATCCACTCAGCATCTCTTCTGTATGTTTAAGGTTGCTTACCTGATCCCATTATACTCTGCTTAAGACTCTTTTCTGATGGCAGAAAGGAACTTGGCCTATGAAGGGCAGGCCAGAACTACCAGATGGTCAATGCCCATGAAAACAGCCCTTGATGACAGATGGGAAGTTGGTAAACACAATTCCCTTGCTCCTTCATAGGGTAACTGGGTATGTTCTATACAGTCTCCCACAGGTTGCCAGTGGGACTGAGTCCCAGTTGCCAACAGTGGTAACTTGCTTGATAATGCACCATTTATTGGCCGCCTTCCTCTCTACATCTCCCTTCTCCATTCCTTTCCCAGTGTTGATGGAATCAAACTTAAACTACCATCTGCACTCAAATTCTGAGTTGGCTTCTGGAAAAATGGAAACTGAGAACAGAAATTCAGCACATAGGCCAGGTGGTCACTCATGCCTGTAATGCCAGCACTTTGGGAGGCTGAGGTGGGTAGATCACCTGAGGTCAGGAGTTTGAGATCAGCCTGACCAATATGGTGAAACCCCATCTCTACTAAAAATACAAAAATTAGCTGGGCATGGGGGCAGGCACCTGTAATCCCAGCTACTTGGGAGGCTGAAGCAGGAGAATCACTTAAACCCAGGAGGCAGAGGATTCAGTGAGCCAAGACCGTGCCATTGCACTCCAGCCTAGGCAACAAGAGCGAAACTCCATCTCAAAAAAAAAAAAAGAAAGAAAGAAAAGAAATCCAGTGCATAGCCTTCTAAGCCACACATTCTTCCATATAGTTGTTTTCAGTAATAAAGCAAGTATTTTCTCCTCCATTGCCTAATGCCTCGAACTACTGCCCAACTGATTCTGAAATCAGCAGGGAAAGAGGTATTTATTTATCATACCCCCAAGCCTCCAGAAAACTGAATACAGACTTGGAGAACGCAGCCAGTGCTGTGTCAAGTGCTTGTAGTCCTAGCTACTCTGGAGGCTGAGGCAGAGGACCACTGGAGCCTAGGAGTTCGAGGCTGCAGTGAGCTATCATCGTACCACTGCACTCCAGCCTGGGCAACAGAGCAAGACCCTGTCTTTAAAATATATTTAAAGAATAACAGAGGAATGCTAGAGTTGAAGGGAGCAAGGGCCTTTCCCCCATACACATGCAGCAGGAGACAGGAAATGGCTGTGTGGCAGAATTCACAAGGGAGGCAGGTGGTCTCGACCCTGGGGCACAGCCGCAGAATCCTGCTCTTCCCTGGCCCTTCCTTGGCACACCCGGTGAAGCTGGGTAACACATGACTCTGCCCAGCCAGCTCTCCTAGGGCCCTCTCAGGACAGATAGCAGCAATCAATGCCCAGTATACACAGTCTTTATTTATTGGAAGTCCTGATATCCAGGAAAGCCAGGCACACAGCCAGGGCTCAGGACCCCATCTGGCCACCCTACAGGGGAGGGGTACAGGGGGCAGCCATTCATGTCCAGTTTTCCTGCAGGCATGCAGGCAAAGGAGTCCTCAGGAGGCAGGAAGTGGCTGTGCCTGTGGAGAAAGCACATCAACATCTACTAGCACCTCCTCTGTGCCCAGCCTGGGGACCACTGCTGGGGAGCCTGTGTAGACACCACGGAGGATGACCTTGCAGAGCACACAGGCGGAGGGAGAGGGTGTCGGGCAATGACCTTGGCCCTGGGTCACGTGAACAAGTCAGTTGAGGTGAAGTGTCATGGGGGCCAGGGAAGGCTCCATTCTGCTGTATTTACTAGACACTTGCCATGTGCCCAGCAGGCAAAACTCTCTGACTCAAGCAGGGAGAGACAGACAATAAATATGCCAACCTGCGAGAAATTCTATGAAGAAAACTTAATCAGGGTAAAGGGCAGAGGTGTGTGTGGAGTGGAAGGAACATGAACCACTTCAATTGTCAGCCACAAAAACACAGGACATTCTGTAAAGTATGCTTGGCATGCTGTAGGAGATAAGAAAGTTTGTGTTTGCACTTGTGTAGAACAGAGAATGTGGGAGGCCCAAACCTCACTGCCCCTAGCTAGGAAGGAAAAATTATAACTGGGATGCCATCCCCAGGAAGGAGGGGACGGTGGGGAGGAGCTGAGTATAGTTACTCTGAGTGTATTGGAAAGTCACAAGAAGGTTTTAAAGGTGATGTGACCTAATTCCTTTTTTTTTCTTTGTTGAGAGACAGAGCCTTGCTCTGTGACCAGGCTGGAGTGCAATGGCACAATCTTGGCTCACTGCAACCTCTGCCTACTGGGTTCAAGCAATTCTCCTGCCTCAGCCTCCCAAGTAGCTGGGATTACAGGTACCCATCACCAGACCTGGCTAATGTTTTGTATTTTTAGTAGACACGGGGTTTTGCCATGTTGGCCAGGCCGGTATCGAACTCCTGATCTCAGGTCATCCACCCAACTCAGCCTCCCAAAGTGCTGGGATTACAGGCATGAGCCACCGCACCTAGACCTAATCCCCATTTTTAAAAGCTCCTTTGGCTGCCAGGGAAGAAAAGACTGTCAGGGCAGGGTTGGCCATAGGGAGACCAGGGAGAGGCTGGTTGCTAGTCCAGAGAGGAAAGCAGCAAATAGCTCTAAGATAAAAGGATGGGGTCTTTACTGTTCAGATGCCCAAAAAACTTGAAAGAGAGAAATGTCCTCAACAGCTGACTGAGAACAGTATGTGATTATTAGGAAATGTTTCCTGAGGAGAATTAAGTTCCCGCCGGCTCTCATGGGTTGTAGTTTCTGCCCTTGGGGTCTGAACTATTCACTTATCCCTGCCTTACAAAAATGAATGAATGCCTATAGGGCCTGGTATGAAGGACATCACCCCAATCTTCGTCTGAGAGCTCCCCTGACACAGGTATAGGATGTAAGCTTTGATGGAGGGGCTCAGACCCTTGGGAACTCGAAGACAGGGGCGGGCAGTGGGTGGGGACATCAGGGAGGTCTTCTGAGACAGCTGCCATCTAAGCTGGAATAGGAATTAGCCAGGAGATGGATTAGGAAGGGCAGTGCAGGCAGAGGAAAACAGCTAGACAAAAGCAGCAGACATGCACTTGAGTAACTGCATGTTCACTGGGGCTGGAACACAGAGTTTAAGAGGGAAAGTGGGGGGAGGTGGGGCCATGGGTCACAGGAGCTGCATTCTACAGGGCCCTGTGGCCTGCGCTGGCGTTGAGACTTGGTCTGGTGGAAGTGAGCGCCATGGAAAGGTTTCTAAATAGAAGCAGAACATGGTCAGATTTCTCTGAGATCAGTCTCGGATGATCACCAAGAATAAATGGAAGGTCAAGATGGAACATGGGACCTAGGAAAAGGATGGCCAGGTGGCCCAAGAGAGAAAACAGGGCTGCAGGGGCAGAGAGAGGGCCCCAGGAGAGGGTGTTGAGAGGGGCTGGGGAAAGATGTGACTTTCACCTTTGGAGCTCACAGTGAGGTGGGCAGTAAACATCTAAAAGAGCATTTCTCAACCTTTTTCCATTACTGCCTCTCCCCAAGGAGTCTTTTTAGACTTTTGTTCTAATTGCCCAACCATGACTTACATATCACAGATACTGCATATCTGGTTTACATACTAAATACATGTAAAAGAGAGAGCTTTTTTTGGCCACCCCAGCCCAGCCCCTCTCCAGTGCAGCTGAGGAGTAGTGAGAAAGGAGAGAGGGTGAAGGAGGAGGTCGATGAAGTCAGCCGAGGGAAGAACACAGAGAACCCAGCAAGGACCTGAAATTTGTTCTCGATGTGATGCAAAGCCACTGAAGAGCTTTAAGCATAGGTGTAAAGAGACTAGATTTCAGTTCTATGTGCCCATCCAGGCAAGAGAAGAGGGATGAAAGGAGACCAGGGAGAAGGCTGGGGCAGGTATCCTGGAGGTGGAGGGTGAGGGGGTGGTAGACCAAAGCAGGGGCTATAGGGGGCAAGAAGTGATGATGTTTTGGATCCTGGATGCCTGGCAAAGGCCTGTGTAGTGGGGTAGGGCTGAGGATGACTCCAAAGTCTTTACCCAGAACAACCAGGAGGATGAAGGGGATGTTATGGAGAAATGAGATGAACTGAGGTGAGCCCCTCTTACCTCCACGGTCGTAGGTGAGCGTGGCAGCTGCACCTGGTCAGCGCACTGCAGGAAGCGGCGCATATGCTCCGCACAGTTGCCCATAGCTGCCTCGTTCTGCCGAAGACACTCCTCAAAGGCCTCGAAAGGCTGAGCACAGGACTGGCGGATCTGACGGATGATTGGGCTGTGGGGGTAGGGCAGTTTGGACCCTGGGAGATTCCCACCCCACTGCCCACCCTCCACACTGTTTCATACTTGCCCACACTCACTGGGCGGACGTGCATTGGGCAATGCTCATCTTAAGGTAGTGACAGTCCCGCTGCCAGGATTCAGGCTTGGCGGCCACACACTGGCTATAGTGCTCCAGCTCCCGGCCGCAGTAGCGAGCAGAGATCTCCAGGGCTGCCTGCCTGTGGGACAGGAGGGGGTGAGGATCATTCCTGGCAGCAGGCAAGAAAGGAAATTTTTTTTTCTTTTAGAGACAGGGGTGTCACAGTGTGGCCCAGGCTGGAGTGCAGTGGCATGATCATAGCTCACTGTAGCCTCCAACACCTGGATTCAAGTGATCTTCCTGCCTCAACATCCTAAGTAGCTGGGACCACAGGCATGAGCGACCATGCCCAGATAATTTTTTATGTTTTATAGAGGCAGGGTCTTGCTATGTTCCCAGGCTGGTATCGAACCCCTGGACTCAAGCGATCTTCCCACTTAGACCTCCCAAAGTGTTGGGATTACAGGCATGAACTATGGTGCCTGGCAAAGAAAGGCAGTAGTTCCAATCTGGGTCTGAAGTAGGACTAGGTATCCGGGGCAGATGTGGGAGTCTGAAGGATCCTGAGATAGGGCCAAAGAAGTGCACAGGTGAGGCCTAGCGCTGGGGCTTGTAAAGCAGGAGGAGAGCTTTCAATGCCTTCAGGGTCCTAGAAGACAGGCCTTGAAATCCAGGCATCCCCCAGTAGGCCTAGGGATCATGCAGAGAAGACTTGGGGCCTTAGAAATAAGATCTAGAATTCTAAAGTGAGAGCTTGAGACCCCTAAATGGGTTTGGGGGGTTCTAAAAGTAAGGTTTAGAGGTCCAAGAGGTGGGTCTCAGGTCCTAGGAAAGTGTCTTAGCCAAAGGCTCTTTAAGATGAAACCTGAGGCCCTGGAGTAGGACTCAAGGCCCCAGAGGCGTGAGGTCTGGAAGCCCTGGATGAGGTTGGTGCTCTGGGAATCCTGGGCAAGGTCAGAGGGGTCTAGGAACAAGTCTGTGGACCCTACAGGTGAGGACTAGGGTCCTGGGCAGATCTGGAAGGTTCAAAAGGTAAAGTTTGGTGATCAAGAGGGAGGAACCTGGAGCTCTGAGGACAGGCGTAGGAACCCTAGAGGTCCCTAAGTAAGTCTGTAGTCTTAGGATTTCGGTGTGAAGGGCCGGACCTGGGGTACTGGGGGCAGAGTTTGGGTGAAGAGTGACTGGACCTAAGTCCTAAGCCGCTGCGAGAGGGGGCAGGGCCTAAACGCTTAGGAGGTGGGGCTTGGGCATGCGGAGGGTTGGAGCTTGTGAGGGAAGGCGCTGAATCTTGAGGGTCGGATCTCCAAGAAGCAGGGAGACTGGTCCTAATTCTGGAGGTCCCAGACTAGGTCTAGATCACTGGGTAAGAAGGGGCGCGACAGCACGTACGGAAGAGGTGCTCCCACTACTCACATCTCGAGACCTTTGCCGGTGTGGGTCAGTCCGGAAGGAACGACCCGCCTTTTCCGGTATCGGTTGCCATGGCGGCGCCCGGCCCAGCCTGGTTTTTTTTTCCGGTAGCCGATTGGACTGGCAGCCTGTTCCCTTTAGGCTTAATCTGTCATGGCGGCGCCCTACCCGTTTTTCCGGCTCCGGCTCGTCTTGGCGGCGCTCTGAGTAACCACTTCCTCCCTCTTCTGGCTAAAGTGCTTTATCCCTATTTCCGGCTTGCAATGGCAGCGCCCGCGGTTCAACGGAAGTAAGCAATGGGAAGTACGGTGGTGGCCTTGGCACCAAAGAGTGCACCGCCGAGCCGCGCCGCACCTCACGGGATTGAGCAGCAGACACAAGCTCTCCAAATCTCCCGACTGGAGCTGGTGGTGAGCGGCTGCCGTTGCTGCAGCGTCTCGACATGCTGTTCCCGTTTTGGTGGGGTGCTGTGGCGGTCGGCTGTTGGGCTCAGGGATAGGGGACCTGATTCCTAACGCCGTGCTGCCACCGTCGGCCTTGCGCAGACGCTGATAGTCCTCCTGGCACCCTGTTTCACGCGATCGCTTGGAACTGGAGGGAATAGGGAGTCAAACCAAGAGCCGAACTAACTCGGCTTGGGCCTCCCATTTACTTAGCCTGAATGACCCAGACGTTACCCTCCAACCCTGAGCATAGGCCAGGACAGACATGGTGTTTAATCCTGACTCCATGAAACTAACAGCCAGTGACTTCCTCTCTTTGTAATTCATGCCTCCTAGTGTAGCAGCATTTCCCCCTCCCTTCTCATCTGTTTTAAAAGTGTTAAGTTAGATGTGGGCGTGAGTTTCCCCACTTAAGAGACTGGATATCCTATGGTCAAAACTGAGCATCAGTCCTGCTGTTTAGTTTGCAGATCTTTCAAGATTCTAGTCAAAATGAGCAGAACATTTTGCAGTTAATCAGAGTTGAAGATGAACAAGAGCTTCTTAACTGTGAACTAGTAACGACCACGTGGAGTCTCAATGTTGTAAAATGATGACGATGACAGTGACATCATAGAGGGCATAGTGCAAGTGAAGAGTTGGGTACAGAGCTTGGGACCTCAGGAGTTCTGGATAAGTGAGAACTGTACGGGAGGCTGTGACCTTGACATACCCTGGTTGGCAGTTGACATCCGAGGACCAGCACTGGCCATCTGACTCTGCCATGGTCACGTAAAGAAAGCTTTACATCTTGAGATCCCTCCATTCTTCCTTCTTAAATTTCCAATTGTATGTTCGATGGGAGAAGAGGGGAAGGAATTAACATTTCAAAGCTCTGGAAAGAGTCAGATAACTGTTTTTCGCTCCAAATGTGGACTAAATCCCTAGATTTTCCTCTACTGGGAGAATGAAATCTTAACCCATCCCATTTCCTTGTTGGTACTCAAAAAGCGATAACACCAAAGATGCATTTTGACATGCTGAAAGGGCCTTAGAAGCTGCCTCAGAAGGTCTGTCTAACCTTGTCTTGTTCGTGTGTGGGGGTGGGGTCGCCCACAGGTACACAGGGAGGGAGTTTCTGAAATTTTCTTATCTAACCAAGAAATCTTCTTTAAAAAAAAATTCAATTGTCTTAAACCCTCTTTCTAGGCACCTCATTAAAGACCTAGGAAAAATCAACCACCTTTAAACGGGAAAACCAAACTATAAAATGTTTTAAAGAGATTTATTTTGAGTTAGTATGAGTGACCATGGTCTAGGGAACACAGGCTCAAGAGGTCCTGAGAAAGTGTGCCTGAGACAATAGAATTAGTTTGGTTTTATACATCCTAGGGGGGCAGGAGTTACAGACAAAGACAAATCAGTACATGAAAGGTGAAGATTGTGCTCAGCTGGGTGCAGAGGCTCATGCCTGTAATCCTGACACTTTGGGAGGCCAAAGTGGGCAGATCACGAGGTCAGGAGTTCGAGACCAACCTGGCTACAAAAAAATACAACCCCATCTCCACAAAACATTAGCCAGGTGTGGTGGCAGGCACCTGTACTTCCAGCTAGTCAGGAGGCTGAGGCACGAGAATTGCTGCGCAGGTTGTAGTGAGCTGAGATCACACCACTGCACTCCAGCCTGGGTGACAGAGCATTACTCTTTCAAAAAAAAAAAACCTCTGCTGTATTTTTATAATACATTTTGTAGTGCCACTTATAACCACTTGGGTGTGTGGATTGCCCATTAAATAAAACAGTTTACAGTTGACCCTTGAACAACATGGATTTAAACTGTACTGGTTCGCTTATACTCGGATTTTCTTCTGCCTCTGCCACTCTGAGACAACAAGACCAACCCCTCTTCCTCCTCCTCAGCCTACTCAATGTGAAGAGGACAAGGATGAAGGCCTTTATGATGATCCACTTCCACTTAATGAATAGTATATTTTCTCTTCCTTATGATTTCCTTAATAACATTTTATTCTCTCTAATTTACTGTTGCAAGCATACAGTATATAATGCATATAACATACAAAATATGTGTTAATCTACTGTTTATATCATCAGTAAGACTTCAGGTCAATAACAGGCTATTAGTAGTTAAGTTTTGGGGGAGTCAAAAGTTATATGTGGATTTTCTACTGCATTGTTTAAGGGTCAACTGTAGATTCAAGAGCTACCTAGGAGTGTAGAGTTGACTGACAGGACTGGGACTGAAGTGTCAACGATGGTGATGGACTCCCGACAACCCTGGTGTGGGGATGTCTAAGGATAGATGTCATTCACCAGGCAGGGTTAGTGCTGCCAGTGTGTCATGTGCTGCAGCCTCTTTTACTACAACAAATATGGGAGTCACAAGTATGGCATACGGTGGTGGCTTCTGCATTAGAAACATAGGCCAGGCACGGTGGCTCGTGCCTGTAAATCCCAGCACTTTGGGAAACTAATGTGGGTGGATTGCGTGAGCCCAGGAGTTTGAGACCAGCCTGGGCAACATGGCGAAACCCTCTACAAAAAATACAGAAGTTACCTGGGTGTGGTGATGTCATAGGTAGTGGATTTATCCTTCCAATACCAACAACTAAAAAGTCTGGACAAAATGGGAGACAACAGAGTTCAGAAATTGGAAACAAGCATTGTAGCACAATGGTCCGCAAGAGAAAGCAGACAAATGAAGTGACACTACTGGCCTGGCTTATGTTGGGAGAGTTAGTTTCCAGGCTACATAGCCCAGGGGTGTCCCTGGGTTGAGACAAAGTTGAGAATTCAGAGAGGCCAAGGCAGCTAGACTTTGTAAGGCAGGGTACCAGAGAGTAGCGTTCACAGGCCTGCAAAGGGTTTCCTGCACGTGTAGCCCACAGCATGCCTGTGGACACACTCCTGGAGGCCAAGGGAACCACCACCCAGGAAGGTGCAGACAGAGCAATCCTGGAGCTTGCAGTTGTCCATGTTCGGCCCCCCCACCCCACGCAGTCATAGTGTAGAACATCACTGTGAACTGAGTAAATTACTCAAATATACTGCCTCTCTAATGAGGCAAAATTAGCCCTAAATGGCTGCTCTGGTCTCACCTAAGCAGGCTTAGAAAACTTAGAAAACGGAAATCTGGTGTATGAAATCAAGATCTCCAGAAAGGCTGGGTGTGGTGGCTCATGCCTGTAATCCCAGCGCTTTGGGAGGCTGAGGCGGGTGGATCACCTAAGGTAGGGAGTTCAAGACCAGCCTGACCAACAAGGAGAAACCCTGTCTCTACCAAAAACATAAAATTAGCTAGGTGTGATGGTGCATGCCTATAATCCCAGCTACTCGGGAGGCTGAGGCAGGAGAATCCTCCTCCGGGAGGCGGAGGTTGTGGTGAGCCAAGATTGCACCATTGCACTGCAGAGCAAGACTCCATCTCAAAAGAAAAAAAAAAAAGATCTCGAGATACAGTAAATACAACTTATGACAAAAATAGCACAAAGGCCAAGAGACAGGAAAGTGTGTGCTGTTGCAAAGTTGTTCTACCTGTGAAGTGATAGAATATTACATAAAAGTGTGACAAGTCTAAAGATGTACACTAGAAATTTTAAAAGAAACAACAAAAAATGAAAATGGAGGTAGAGATAATAAGCCGACAAAGGAGACAAAAATGGAATAATAAAAAATAAATTAGCCCCACACAAGCATGTATGGCCATCTGATTTTTTTTTTTTTAAGAGACAGGGTTTCACTCTGTCACTCAGGGTGGTGTGTAGGGGTGCAATCATGGCTCACTGCAGGCTCAACTCCCAGGCTCGGATGATCCTTCCACCTCAGCCTCCTGGGGAGCTGAGACTACAGGCACACACCACCATGCTTGGCCAATTTTTTTTTAGTAGATACAGGATCTGGCTCTGTTGCCCAGGCTGATCTCAAACTCCTGGGCTCAAGCAGTCATCCAACCTCAGCCTCTCAAAGTGTAGGGATTACAGGCATGAGCCACTGCGCCCGGCCTATGGCCATCTGATTTTTGACAGAAGTGCAGAAATAATTCAATAGAGAAGGGATAGTTTTCAAGTTACAGTGCTGGAGCAATTGGATATCTACTGGCAAAACCACCACCAAAAAAACCTTACACATTGTACAAAAATGAACTGTAAGTGGAAAATGGATTGTAGATTTAAATATGAAGCATAAACGTATAAAACCTTTAGAAAATAATATATGAGAAAATCTTTGGGCTAGAAGATGAGTTCTTAGACACGATACCAAAAACCAGTAAATTGGGCTTCATCAAAATTTAAATTTGTTTCTTGCAAAGTACCTGTGAAGATGATGAAAAGACAAACTATGGACTGGGCGAAAATATTTGCAAAGAACTTGTGTGACAAAGGCTTTATATTTGGAATATATAATGAAGTCTTCAAATTCAACAGTAAGAAGACAAACAGTCCAATTAAAAAATGAACACCAGATAGACATTTCACTGAAGATGTACAGATGGCAGATAAACACATGAAGAGATGTTCAACGTCTTTGGCCATTAGAAAATGCAAATTAAAGCCACAATGAGATAACACTACTCATCTATCAGAATGGCTAAAATAAGAAATAGTGGGCTGGTCCAAGTGCAGTGGTGCTGCAATAAATTGATCACAACCATTTACAGATTTATTTGTTCCTTTTCCACTCCCACTGCTCCACTTGACTGGCCTTAAAAAAAAAAGGTGACATCACCAAATGCTGGTTGGTCAGAATGCCAAGAAGTGAATCACTCATACATTGCTGATAGGAATGTAAAATGGCACAGTCACTCTGAAAAGTTTGGCAGTTTCTTTATATATATATACTTTTTTTTTATAAGACAGGATTTCTCCATGTTGGTCAGGCTGGTCTTGAACTCCCAACCTCTGGTGATCCGCCTGCCTCAGCCTCCCAAAGTGCTGGGATTACAGCATGCGCCACCATGCCCGGCCTGGCAGTTTCTTAAAGAACATATGCAACCACCAAATGACCTAGCAGTCGCAATTGTGAATATTTGTCCCAGGGAAATTAAACTTAAGTTTACACAAAAACCTGTACAGTAGTCCCCCTTAACTGCAGTTTTGCTTTCCTTTTTTTTTTTTTTCCAGTCTTGCTCTGTTGCCCAGGTTGGAGTGCGGTGGCATGATCTCAGCTAACTGCAAACTTCGCCTCTTGGGTTCAAGTGATTCTTCTGTCTCAGCCTCCCGAGTAGCTGGGATTACAGGCATGCCCCACCAAGCCCAGCTAATTTTTGTATTTTTAGTAGAGTTGAGGTTTCCCCATAATGGCCAGGCTGGTCTCGAATTCCTGATCTCAAGTGATCCACCCACCGCAGCCTCCCAAAGTGCTGGGATTACAGGTGTGAGCCACCACACCTGGCCAGTTTTGCTTTCTGCAGTTTCAGTTACCCACAGTCTGAAAATGAGTACAGTATATTTTGAGGCCACATTCATGTAACTTTTATTACAGTATAATTGTTCTGTTTAACTGTTGTCAGTCTCTTGCAGTGCCTAATTAAACTTCACCAAATTCAACCATGTATAGGAAGAAATATGTACAGGATATATAGTATATATAGCACCTATGGATAGTGTATATACTATCCATGGTTTCAGACACCCACTGGGAGTCTTGGGATATATTTTCTTCAAGGACAAATGGGGTCTGTTGTATGTGATTGTTTAGATCAGCTTCATTGTTAATGCCCAAAATTGGAAACAACCAAACTGTTCAAGGTGAATGGTTAAACAATGTACATATATACTGTGAAGTACTATGTAGCAATAAGGAGGAACTAGCTACTGATACATGCAACTACTTGGATGTATCTCATGGGAATTGAGTGAAAAGCCATTCTCAAAGGGTTATACTTCATGATTCCATTTACACACTATTTTTGAAATAACAAAACGATAGAGATGAAGAGCAGATTAGTGGTTTCCAGGGGTTGGAAATGGGGGACGGACATGGAAATGTCTATAAAGGGACAGTATGACAGAGCTCTGTGATGACAGAACAGCTCTGTATCTTATGTTGGTGTCACATCAATATACACAAGTGACAAAATGAAATAGAACTATATACCACACACGACACAAATGAGTGCATGTAAAATGGATGAAATTTGAGTAAGCTCTGTGGACTGTCCCAGTGTCAATTTCTTAGTGGTAAAACTACAATTTAAAATAAAAAGCTAAAAAAAACCCATTTTTTGGGAAATGTTTTTAGTGCTGCTAAAAATGAAGTGGAGTAATGACAAAAGACCCCAGCTGTGGGATCGTGTAGTAGACAAAGCCTGGAATAGTGTGCAAAAGCGTGTAGCTGGGATTCTAACAGCAGGGGGAATTGTCAGTCAATAGAATGGAGTTTTTACTTATTCTTCTCAACCAGTTTTCTGAAACAATGCCTATCTTTTCTATTAAATTTTTTCTTTAGCCTTTTCCTGAGATGAGTGAGGTCTCACTGTCACCCAGGCTGGAGTATGGTGGCACAATCTTTAACCACTGCAGCCTGGAACTTCCAGGCTCAGGAGATTCTCCCACCTCAGCCTCCTGAGTAGCTGGAACTCCAGGCATGGGCCACACCACACCAGGCTAATTTTTTTTGTAGAGAAGGGGTTTCCCCAATGTTGCCCAGGCTGGTCTCAAATTCCTGGGCTCAGACAATCTGCTGAACCAAAGTGTTGGGAATACAGGTGTGAGCCACTGCACCCAGCCTTTAATTTATAAAATAGAGACAGGGTCCTGCTCTGCCACCCAGGCTGGAGTGCAGTGGCATAATCTCAGCTCACTGCAGCCTCAACCTCTTGGGTTTAAGCAATCCTCCCACCTCAGCCTCCCAAGTAGCTGGGACTACAGGGGTGTGCCATCATACTTAGCTAATTTTTTTTTTTGGTTGCTGCTTTTTGTTTTCTTTGTTTCCTGTAAAGCCTATCTTGAAATGATAGTTTTTCTCAGTCTTTTCCTATCGCCTTATAATTAGTGACAGAGCATCTAAAGCCAAACTCAGTAAATAATTACCTTAGGAAAGCTTTCATCGTTAAAGCATCTTGTTTTGTTTTTGTTTTTGAGATGGAGTCTTTCTCTTCATCACCCAAGCTGAAGTGCAGTGGTGCGATCTCAGCTCACTGTAACTTCTGCCTCCCAGTTTCCAGCGATTCTCCTGCTGCAGCCTCCTGAGTAGCTGGGACTACAGGCACCCAAGCTGGTCTTGAACACCTGACCTGAGGTGATCCACCTGCCTCGGCCTCCCAAAGTGCTGGGATTACAGGCATGAGTCACTTCGCCCGGCCCAAAAAGCATCTTACAATTGCACAAGTATAAACAAGATGATCTATTATCAACACTGTTTACAATGGCCAAAGATAAGTCATCAGAGTATTTGCAGAAAAAAATTATAATGGCCAAAGAATGGAACAACTCAAATACACAAGGGATGGTATATCCATAAAATAAAATACTGTACACAAAAAAGAAAACGTAACTGGCACTCTACACACTGCTATGAAAGCACGTCAATATAAATGCAGAAAAAAGCCAAGTGTAGAAGTGTAGACTAAATATAAAAATACTCACTGGAGGCTGGGCGCAGTGGTTCACACCTGTAATCCCAGCACTTTGGGAGGCCAAGGAGGGTGGATCACTTGAGGTCAGGGTCTTTAAGACAGGGTCTTCCTATATTACACAGGCTGGCCTTGAACTCCTGCACTCAAATGATCCTCCCACCTCAGCCTCACAAATAGCAGGGACTACAGATGCAGAGCACCATATCTGGCTTCCAAAATGGATGAATCTTATTTCATTATGCTAAGTGAAATAAGCCAGTCACAGGACAAATATTGCATGATCCCACTATATGAGATATCTATAATAGTCCAACTCATAGAAACAAATACAAAACAAAGAAAAAAAAACAAAAGAAAAAAAGAAAAACAGAGTAGAAGAGTCATTGCTAGGGGCCAGGGAAATGGAGAGTTGTTCAACAGGCATAAAGCTTCAGTTACATAAGACAAGTAAGGTCTAAAGAGCTGTTGTACAACATGGTGCCTACAATCAACAATAACTTATTGTACACTTAAAGATTTAAGAGGGTAGGTCTTGAGTTGTGTTCTCACCACAGAAACAAAAACCCAACAGCAACCAAAAAGCAAAAAAACAAAGGGGTAGGAGGAAATTTGTGAAGATGACAGATATGTTTACTACCCTGATTGTGGTGATGGTATCAAAGGTGTGTGCATACAGTCAAACCCATCAAATTGTATACATTAAATATGTAACAATTGTACTTCTACAAAGCTGGTAAAAAAAACACTGTACCTATTTATTTTTATTTCGATGTGGCTATAAGAAAATATAAAATTACATTATATTACAGCTTGCATTCTATTTGTATAGTACTGTCCTGCTCAAGGTGGACTAACGTGTGTGAAAGTCACTGCCTGCTGAGAACAGGGTGTAGGGAACGTGGGGTTGGAAAGAAGACTTGTCACTATACGTATGCTCTTCCATTTATCAATATTTCTTTCTTTTTTTTTAAGATGGAGTCTCGCTCTGTTGGCCAGGCTGGAGTACAGTGGCACCATCTCGGCTCACTGCAACCTCCACCTCCTGGGTTCAAGCAATTCTCCTTCCTTAGCCTCCCCAGTAGCTGAGATTACAGGCACCCACCACTGCACCTGACTAATTTTTATATTTTTAGTAGAGACAGGGTTTCACCATCTTGGCCAGGCTGGTCTCAAATTCCTGACCTTGTGATCCACCCGCCTCTGCCTCCCANTAGTAGAGACAGGGTTTCACCATCTTGGCCAGGCTGGTCTCAAATTCCTGACCTTGTGATCCACCCGCCTCTGCCTCCCAAAGTGCTGGAATTACAGGTTTGAGTCACCACACCAGGCCTAAATATTTCATATTTTAAGAAGACACATGAAATTTTTGAATATACAGAAAATCATTGTCAATAGTTAATCTACCAGAGATTCAGAAACCTTGCATTCTTGGTTTTCAGGTCTTGGTTGAGAGTTCTAATATCTTGGAAAAATCTCAAGAGTAACCTAGTAATAATACCTTCATTGAACTAAAATTACATTTTGCTTTAATCTGATAGGTCTCCTAATCCAAAAGGCCAACATCAAGTTAAACAACATCCAGTTTCACTTTGATGTTCATAGCTGCCAGTTCAGCCACAAAATACCGAAAAACATAAGGCACAGAAACAGTATCGATAGTGTCACTGCGATGACACAGAGTACAGTTGTATTTTCTATTGCGCATGGCAGACCAAGAAGGGGGTGGCTTCTCCAACAGTGGAGAGAGTAAACTGCCACACTTCACACACACGTGGGCTACTGACCGATCCGAGCAGTTGAAGAGGCGGTCATGAAGGAGAAAAGATGTACCGTGAGCTAAAAGCGCATCCCGTTCCATCTCCCCAAAACGGATTCCACCCTGGACATTTCTTCCACCAATAGGCTGGTTGGTGACTCTGTCTCGGGCTCCAGTTGTCCTTACTTGAAACTTGTCTGAGACCATGTGACGTAAGCGCTGATAATAAACCACTCCTATGAAGATGTCTGCTTCCAGTTCTAGCCCACTGATGCCACTATATAACCTCTCGGTGCCATAGAAATTGTAGCCAGCAGCTTTTAACATCTCACCAAAGTATTCTAAGGCTGAGTTCTCCTCTGAGAATATGAAGGGTGTAGCATCATGGCAGAGACCATGCAAAGCTGCAGACTTCCCAGCCATACTCTCAATTAACATCCCGATGGTCATGCGGGATGGAAAACCATGGGGATTGAACAGAATGTCTGGGACCATCCCACTCTCAGTAAAAGGCATGTCCTCAACTGGCCACAATCTGCTCAAAATGCCCTTCTGCCCATGACGACTGGCAAATTTATCTCCAATAGTTGGGTTCCGAGGCACTCTCATAGTGATGCAAACACACTTGAATTTTCCACTCCCAGTGTCATTACTGCACACTTTGATGTTATCCACAACACAATTTTCTTTACTCCTAGGAAAAAATAAACCGTATAAGGTCAACCTTATTTGTTTAAACTTATAGAGATAAGTTTCATTGATATAATTAGTGCTTCATAAAGGATATTAGTAAAATACATTTTTTGAGGGGCGGGAACAGGGTCTCACTCTGTTGCCCAGAGTGGTGTGCAGTGGTGTGATTATAGCTCACTGCAGCCTTGACTTTCCCAGCTCAGCCGCCTGAGCAGCTGGGACTACAGGTACATGCCACTAGGCCTAGCTAATTTTAAAATTTTTTTGTAGACATAGGGTCCCACTACATTACCCAGGTTGATCTTGAACTCCTGGGCTTAAGGGATACTCCTGAAGTGTTGGGATTGCGGGTGTGAACTACTGTGCCTGGCCTGCAAAACTCATTCTTACCTTTATTCTGCAACAAACAGTTGGTATGAATAGAGCTACTGGTGATATTCACTACAGAATTATGTTCATCTGAAAGGAAACTAGCAACAAAGGCAGCTGAAAAATTATTATGAAGGCCATTGAAATAAATTATATTGTAAAAGAAGTTAAAAGAAGACATTTCTAATAAGGGCTCAACATTTTGGCTAGGACACATTCCTAACATTGTATATGAGAAAGATGAAAGTTTGGATAATACAGTTTTTTTAAAAAAGCACAAATAGGCCAGGCACAGTGGCTCACATCTGTAATCCTAGCACACTGGGAGGCTGAGGCAGGTGGATCACTTAAGCTCAGGAGTTCGAGACCAGCCTGGGCAACAAGGCAAAACCCTCTCTATTAAAAATACAAAAAATTGGCTGGGCATGGTATTGTGTGCCTATAGTCCCAGCTACTCGAAGGCTGAGGCAAGAGGACTGCTTAGCCCAGGAGGTGAAGGTTGTAGTGAGCTGAGATCGCTCCACTGCACTCTAGCCTGGCTGAGAGAGTGAGACCCCATCTCAAAACAACAACAACAACAACAAAACAAACCAGCTTGGATATCCAAACTTACTTATAGTACATCACAAAACTTTCCCCAGTGTTGAGGTTTAGGTAGCTGTAATACGGATCTCCATACTGCAGTTTTGCTCCTATAAACGGCAGTCCATCATCATCTAACTTCTGCAAAACCCGTGGGTCACCAGGTTTGATTCCAAACACCAGGCTACTATCTCCTTGTTTAATTTTTTCAGAGAGGTCTATGAACTCAGACTTGTAGACACTTCCATGGGCAAAGCCTCGTTCCCAAGAGGCCTTATTCACAATCTGTGAAGTAAAATAATTGTTCATTTAAAAGGCTGAGGCCAAGTAAGGATTTTCCAAATAAAACTAGGTAGGACTATAATACTTTAATACTTAGTTTAGGATAACTAGCATCACATTTTAAAACTCTCCCCACATTTTCCACATCACTGATGCGAACTACAAAAACCAGACACAGCTGGGCACGGTGGCTTATGCCTGTAATCCCAACACTTTGGGAGGCCGAGGCAGGCGGATCACTTGAAGTCAGGCGCTCAAGACCAGCCTGGCCAATGTGGTGAAACCCCGTATCTACTAAAAATACAAAAATTAGCTGGGTGTGGTGGCAGATGCCTGTAGTCCCAGCTATTTGGGAAGCTGAGGCAAGAGAACTGCTTGAACTTGGGAGGTGGAGGTTGCAGTGAGCCAAGATCATGCCACTGCACTCCCTCATGGGCAACAGAGCAAGACTCTGTCTCAAAAAAAAAAAAAAAAAAAAAAAAAAAAAAAAAAACCCTCAAAAAACAAAAAATCAAAGAAAAAACAAAAACCCATACATACAGAAATAGCTTAAAATCTAATCATACTTAAATATAAGAGGTAGATATATCCAAAACCACACTCTTCAAAATTTACTCATAATATGCAAGACATAGCATATATGAATATTTAGTGGATATTCCTCAGGGCTTGCCCACTTTCAACTTAGACCAAAAACTAATCATTTAATAGAACATCATGTGCCATATACTAGATACTTGGGGACATAAAAATATTTCTTCAGTGATTTCACAGTAAACAAAAAGGTTAAAAAATAAAATGACTGGGACAACATTCCCGGTAAAACTTACCATGGCATCTTCCATATCATAGCCAGTGTAAGAAATCACAGCAACAATGGCATTGGTCCCAATTGGATAGTTATCCATGTCATAATAATCATACATGGAGGGCCTCACCAAGGGACTCTGAGGAGTCTGAAGACGATACAGTTTGTTATCTGATCGGTCTTGGTAAGTGAGAAGTGGAAAGCCCATAGTTTGCTTACCTACATGGAGAAAAAAACATCTAAGCATTTTCTGCTTCTTTCATCTTGATTATAGGTGTGATACACATCACTGGAAACAACTAAATATTCATCAGAGGAGAATGAATAAATAAATAATCATGTTAGTTATGCTTACTATAGACAAACATATAAGCTGTGAAAACGAAGTAAACCTACATGTATCAATGTGACCGGACCAGAAAAACCATGCTGAGTGGGAGAAAGTGCAGAATGACATTTAATATGATACGATTTACGTGTATTTGCAACACACTCCAAACAATTCTATACCTAGTTTATGGGTACATGTATGATATAATAAAAGCTTTACAAGGGGACAGAAAGGAAGTACACAAATTACAGGCTATCACTACAGGAGGGAGAAGAGGGGATCGTAATTATTATGTAATTAGATTACTTTCTTATAGCAGAACGTGTATTTGTTAATTCTAGGTAGTGGAGCACAGGGTGAGATTCTTCTGTGTACTACCTCACAGTATAGAGAATCATTTCAGAACAAAATAATTTTAAAATCCAAGTATGTACAAGTTAAATTTAAAAAATATATATATACTTATAGCTTCCAGTAAATAAGGGCTACTCTTACAAGACGACCCTCAACACATAAGTATAAGATGTAGAAAAAAGGCCCCAACTACACATATAGCACTTTTGGTCACTCTTCTGACAGCTTTTGGACAGGAACCAAAAGCTGTCAGAAGCTGGGAAGAATTTTTACTTGGACAAAAGGAACCACACTGGATGAATTTCCAGGTTTTTCATATTTATGCATTTATTTATTTTTGCCTTATGGCCCAGTGTGGCCGCTACCACTTAGCTACAAAGCCAGTCTTACTGGCTTAAAGAACCAAGAAATAGAGTTCTGAGCATGACAATAAAGGGAAAGGGGAACATTTCAGAAATTAGAGAACCACAAAAGCAGGCCCTTAAATTCAGCATATAAATTGGGTCCAAATCTTTGGTGGACTCCTGAACTGTGCATGCATGGGACAGATCAAAGCAGCCCACCTAAGGCTGAAGAATGTAGTCCAATTGCCATGTTCACCAAGTTAACTACCAGTTAAAACTAAAAGCCAATCCTCTTCTCCTGGAGAATTTTTGGTGACATGCACCGAACCAAGGTGATGGACTGTATATTAAAAAGACGTAAAACGAAAAAAATTAAAATGTAATTGAAGGCCAAATGCCACAATAAAAACAAACAAAACCAATCCTCTTCAGAGGACCCTAACAAGACCCAAAGTTTAAAACATATTCCTCACAATGTTCATTATACAATCCAATGTTACTAGGCATACAAAGAAATGGTGAAACTTGACTTATACTCAAGGAAAGCAATACTGAGATGACCCAGACATTGGAATTTACAGATAATGATTTTACAACACCCATCATATAATTATGCTCAAAATATAAAGGAAAACATGCCCACAATGAATGAAGGTAAGAGTTCTTAGAGAAACTGTAAAAAAAGAAACAAGGCCAGGCAGGGTAGCTCACGCCTGTAATCCCAGCATTTTGGGAGGCCAAGGCAGGTGGATCACAAGGTCAAGAAATCAAGACCATCCTGGCCAACATGGTGAAACCCCATCTCTATAAAAATACAAAAAATTAGCTGGGCCTGGTGGCACATGCCTATAATCCCAGCTATTTGGGAGGCTAAGGCAGGAGAATCGCTTGAACTCAGGAGGCGGAGGTTGCAGTGAGCCGAAAATGCGCAACTTCACTCCAGCCTGGGCAACAAGAGTGAAACTCCATCTCAGGAAAAAAAAAGAAAAAGAAAAAGAAAGAAACGAGTCAGGCCAGATGCAATGGCTCATGCCTATAATCCCAGCAATTTGGGAGGCCAAGGAAGGTAGATCACTTGAGGTCAGGAGTTTGAGACCAGTGTGGTCAACATGATAAAACCCTGTCTCTACTAAAAATACAAAAAAATTTAGCTGGGCATGGGGGCACATGCCTGTAATCCCAGCTACTCAGATGGAGACAGGAGAATCGCTTGAACCAGGGAGGCAGAGGTTGCAGTAAGCCGAGACTGTGCTACTGCACTTCAGGCTGGGTGACAGAGCAAGACCCTGTCTCAAGAAAAAGAAACAAGTAGAAGTTCTGGACTTGAAAAATGTAGTCATTCACTGCATAACAATGTTTTAGTCAATGCAGGATGACATATATACTACGGTGATCCCACATTTTAATATATTTTTCTTTTTCTATATTTAGATACACAAATCCTTGCCACTGTCTTACAACTATCTTCAGTGCACAGTAGTTACACGTCACCCAGGTTTGTAGCCTAGGAGAAATGGGCTATACTGTATACTAGGAGTCTAGTAGTCTCTGCCATCTAGATTTGTGTAAGTTCACTCTACGATGTTCACACTATGACAAAATCACATACGACTCCTCAGAATGTATTCCTGTTGTTAAGAACACATGACTGTAAGTGAAAATTCAGTAGAAGGCAGAATGAAAAGTGACTGTAATAACAGGTCAATAAAAATGATCCAATCTGGGCTGGGTGCAGTGGTTCACGCCTGTAATCCCCGCATTTTGGGAGGCTGAGGCGGGTGGATCACTTGAGATCAGGAGTTCGAGGCAAGCCTGGCCAAAATGGTGAAACCCTGTCCCTACTAAATCACAAAAATTAGCTGGGCATGGTGGTATGTGCCTGTAATCCCAGCTACTAGAGAGGCTGAGGCAGGAGAATTT
>NW_016107537.1:1289582-1291401 GCF_001604975.1 Cebus imitator
AAAAAAAAAAAAAAACCCAAAAAAACAAAAAAAGAAAAATAACTGTCAACTCAGAATTGTATATCCAGTGAAAGATTTCTTCAAGTGAAGCAAAATAAAGACATTTTCAGATAAATGAAAACCAAGAGAATTTGTGGCCAGCAACCTGCACTGTAAAAAAATGCTAAAGGAAGATTTTCAGGCTGAAGGAAAATTGTAAGCAATGAAAACTTGAATATTGTGGCAGGAATGAAGAGCACTGGAAGTAATAAATATGTAGGTGACTGCCTATAATTGCTTGTATTCTTCAAAAAATCAAATTATAAGACCTCAGGCACACCCAAATCTATGAACATTCTACAGAATAAATTACCTTTTTCTTCAAAAAATATCAATGTCAAAGACAAAGTTTAAAGATCTGTCATAAATTACAGGAAACTAAATAGACATGCCAACTAAATACAAGGAGTGATTCTGGGCTGGTTACTTGTGGCACAGAAAAAAAAAAAGTTGCCATAAACCGTATTTTTGGAACTTAGTCAACATATGTAAATAAGGACTATAAAACAGTATGCTAGTATCAAGTTTCCTTTCCTGATTGACTACACCATCCTCCCTCTTCCTTACCCATCTGGCACTGGTACATGTTCCGTGGACTCTGGTTGTGATCAGAGAAAGGGATGAAGTTGGCGATCACACTCAGCAGGCTGTGTGGAAAGAGTTCCTGGTGTGTGGTAACTCCAGCAAAAACTTCATCCTCATAGATAGCGACATTCATGAAGATCTGGGAGAGTGGATGTCCAAGGCACAAAATAACTGCGGCTGTTTACACATTAACTTTTACCTTTCTCAGAGTTCGATACTCAAAGACTCAAAAGAAAACCTTCCCCACCCAGCATCATGAGTGCTGAATGGATCAACTGGGAAGCACAGGGAAGCATCCAGTTAGAAATACCACTTGCTTTACATATTTCACTCTAAATCTACCCCAGACCAATTGTGAAGGGAAATAGGAAGAATAATTTTTAAGAAGCACAAAGCCTGTAATTTTGCAACTGCAAATATGTAGGCAAAGACTGAGTGTGAATCTAATGGAATGTTCTCACCTCACCAGCTGAGGCAGAGCCAGGTTCTAAAGAGCTCTGGGAGCTAGACAGGGTGGGAGGCAGGAAATGTGTCCACCAGCTCTCTCTCAGGTTCCACAGAGTGAGATCAGACATGGAAACTGCTTTGTGCTGGTCACAGAGGTGGTGGAAAGTCTGACTTTCTTTCAAATGTCCAACTGTTATTGTAACACTAATAATCCTTTTAAAAAGGAAGAGTTAAGTCTCTCAAAGTTATGTACTATACAAATAAGCACATACACTCCTCCATCACACATATATATTTACCTGTTCCATAGTTCCAATTAGTTCTTCTTTGCCCAATTCCAAGTTCTGCACAGGCCGTACCAGTCTACAAGGAGTGGTAAAAAGGAACAATCCTGGGTACAGACTTGGTTTTCCTGTCATGGGTATAAGGACCACTTCCATCCAGGGAGGAATTCTTTTCTCTCTCAACACCTGTTTTCAACAAAAACAGAGTTTAACAAACCTAGTGTCTCAGAGACATGGCTGTTGCTGCCAGTCTTATGCCCCATGGAATGCCACTCATCCACAATTGGGCATGGTAAAAGCCCTGCTTCCTTGAGTGGTCAGCCTGGCTAGCCCCCAAATCGCTAACTACTGAGGCTAAGGATAAGGTACACCATGAATGCACGTCTAGACACATTAAAGGAAATTCTGTCCTTTGTGATCTAAAATACAGTAGATTAATTTGCTTTTTTTTTTTTTTTTTTTTT
>NW_016107537.1:1292747-1310841 GCF_001604975.1 Cebus imitator
ACTCCACCTCAAAAAAAAAAAAAAAAAAAAAAGGAATGATTGAATGATTTTTTTAATGGGTACAGAGTTTCCATTTGTGACAGTGAGAAAGTTCTGAAGATGGTGATGACTGCACAACAACATGAATGTACTTAATACCACGGAACTATACACTTGATCAAATCTCATACTCTCTGAGCATCAAAATAAGTAGCAACAATACTCACAAAATTAAACAAGCATCTATAAATCTGTGCTAACATAAATAAATGAATAACTAATAGAAAAGAAAGCCCTCTCTTACAGAATAGCAACTAATAGAGATAGAACGAATGATGGTGGGGGGAAAACACCGTGTGGTAACCATCGTAGTAATATTAACTCATCAAAGAACCACCAATGGAATAGTAATTCAGCAGATAATTCATCAACTGCTGGGTGAAAATGTGAAGAAAAGGGGCTCCACATAGCTTTCAACTATCTCTCCACAAGTTACTTGTTACAGAGAAAACAGAAACTATGTGAATTAACCTAAAGAACACAACCTTGAAGGGATCAGTTAACATGACCCGTAATCGGACAAATCAACGCCATGTGCTTCCTGAGAATGTGAATCTCATCATGAGGAAGCAAAACATAAACCTAAATTACAGGAGAGCTGTAATATTGTGAAGTATCTATTTGGTCTTCCACTCTGTTTCCTGGCACACAATTCCTAAAATCCTTACACTTTGCAAAGTGATGTCTTTTTGCATGCTATTCAGATGACAAAAATCACTTGAAACGGATGGATCACTTGAGGTCAGGAGACCAGCCTGTCCCAGATGGTGAAACCCCGCCTCCACTAAGTATACAAAATATTAGCCAGACATAGTGGTACGCACGTGTAGTCTCAGCTACTCAGGAAACTGAACCACAAGACTCTGACTCAAAAAACTGAAACAAAAGACTGGTGGTTGGCAGCATCTCGGTGGCTTCAGGATGGGGTTGGTTACCAGAAAGACCAAGCCAGGATTAGAGGATTGGGACTTTCGGCCTTACCGTCAACCTCCAAGAAGGGGATAGCGGCTGGGGGTTAAGCTAATCACCAATGGCCAAGGATTCCATCAGTCATCCTATGTAATAAAGCCTCCGTAACAACCCAAAGGACTGGGTCAGGGAGTTGCCAGGGTGGCCAGGCATGGTAGTGCAGTCCTGTGGTCAGGCAGCTTGGCAGCCTGAGGTAGGAGGATCACTTAAGCCTGGGACATCAAGACTGCAGTGAACTGTGATTGTGCCACTGCACTCTAGCCTAGGCAACAGAATGAGACCCATCTCTTAAGAAAAAAAAAAAAAGAAAAGAAAAAAAGAGAACATTACTGAGACAACTGGTGGAATCTGAGTGTCAACTATGGATCCCAACCATATGACCTTCTCCGATTTTCAGAAACATACTGTGGTTATTGAAGAGAAAAGTCCTTGTTCTTAGAAAAAATACACTAAAATCTTTATGGAAAACGGGACAATGTCTGAATACTGCTCTCAGATAGCTCAAAAGAAAAAAATTATAAAGAGCATACAGAAGATAAACCATGTGGGGCAAAGCATAGTAACTGGTGGATTTGGGTAATGTGTACATAGGAGGGTCCCATGTACTGATCAAACATCTTTGCTCTAAGTGTAAAATTCTATCGAATGAGCCACACAGTTCCACTTTTAAGAATATACTCAAAAGAATTAAAAGCACAAGGACTTAAATAGATATTTGTACACTCATGTTCACAGCAGTGTTATTTGCAATGACCAAAAGGTAGAAACAACCCAAGTGACCAACAGAGCACTGAAACTAAAACTAAAATTTAGCTTAAACATTTTTTTTTTTTTTTTTTTGAGACGGAGTTTCGCTCTTGTTACCCAGGCCGGAGTGCAATGGCGCGATCTCGGCTCACCGCAACCTCCGCCTCCTGGGTTCAGGCAATTCTCCTGCCTCAGCCTCCTGAGTAGCTGGGATTACAGGCACGCGCCACCATGCCCAGCTAATTTTTTGTAGTTTTAGTAGAGACGGGGTTTCACCGTGTTGACCAGGATGGTCTCGATCTCTTGACCTCGTGATCCACCCGCCTCGGCCTCCCAAAGTGCTGGGATTACAGGCTTGAGCCACCGCGCCCGGCTAAACATTTTTTTAAAATAACACAGAACAGAATATAAACCACAAACCCACCATGTTGCCAAAGGACAATTCTTTCAATGGCCATTATCAAAACAATAAATACTTGTCACTAGGTGGAAATCCCAAAGATAAGTTATTCAAAGAATGTCATTCTACTTTTTAAAGATATATTTTCAAAACCTAGGAGGCAATGGAGTGTAACTTCTACTTTGCGTATTTTGAATATTATGGAAATATCTGTATTTTGAGATCCCTCAGATGCCACTACTATTAAGGAGGAAAAAGGTTAAAATTAGTTAGATAAGCAGACTGGGGTGCCTCAATGAAACTACTAAAGAATGTATATGGGTAAATATCTGTCACTGACCCAACCAACGAAACCAGTATAAGGCAAGCCTCTGTCACCAGAGGGAATGCACAGCCATTTTGGACATTCTGACCCCTGACCACCTGATCACTCTAGACTGCCCAAGGGTTAACCCCAAAACTAGAAAAGAACTGAAAACCTAAGGTCAAGGGATAGGACAATTCACAAAGCTCAAGCCCACCTTAAAATGACGAAGAGAATCTGCGATGCCCGGAGCAAGCTCCTTATCCACCCAGCCAACCATGACGCCGTCCAGCAGGACAGGGTAGCACTCACTGTACGGTCGGTGGGGAGCTCCATCAACAGGAGTGACCCCTGGTAAAGGGAACAAACAGCACAATCACATTAGAATGCTTTATCCAACATTCCAGATTCCCTCCAGATGGGGTCAACAGCTGCTGGATCAGTTCAGATATCAAATTATCCTTGTCTCTAAAACAGGTACAGGCATTATTTCTTTTAATTGCACTTCAAAGATATTTCAAGCGGGCTTATCAATGCCACTTTTCCAACAGCATGTGTTCCCTTTGTTTCTTTGTGTTGGCACTTTGGTAATTCTTGCAGTATTTCAAATATTTTTATTATTATTATACCTGTAATGGTGATCTGTGATTAATGATCTCTGATGTTACTACTGTATTTGTAGATGTGGTAGAAATATCAAGACAAGGACAGATGCAGTGGCTCATGTCTATAATCCCAGCACTTTGGAAGGCTGAGGCAGGCGGATTATGAGGTCAAGAGACTGAGACTGAATTGCTGCAAGCCCATAACCAAACTGAACAGGTGAGGAATTGTTTCTTATAGAATAAGCAAAGAAAATGCTTTTTTTTTTGGTTGTTGTTCTGTTTTTGAGACAAGGTCTTCCTCTGTTGCTCAGGCTGCAGTGCAGTGGCATGATCATGGCTCACTGCAACCTCAACCTCCTGAGCTCAAGCAGTCCTCCCACCTCAGCCTCCCGAGTAGCTGGCAGGTGTGTGCCACCACACTTGGCTAATTTTTAATTTTTTTTTTTTTTTGTAGAGACAGCATCTCCCTATGTTGCCTAGGCTGGTCTTGAACTCCTGGGCTCAAGCAATCCTCTCACCTTGGCCTCCCAAAGTGCTGGAATTACAGGCCTGAGCCACTGTACCCAGCAGAAAATGGTTTCCTGAAATGGGATCTCAAGAAATGAGAAGATGCTGTGAACACTGTTGAAATGACAATGAAGGATTCAGACCGGTGTGGGAGAGGGGCACAAAATAAAAAAAATTTTTTTAAAGGATTTAGATTATTCCATAAGCTTTGTTGATAAAACAGAGGTAGGGTTTGAGGGGACTCACTGCAACTTGGAAATAATCTGTTCTGTGGGTAAAATGCTATTAAACAGCATCCCATGCTACAGAGAAATCTTTTGTGAAAGGAAGACTCAATTGGTGTGGCAAACTTCTTTATTTTAAGAAATTGTCACCACGCACAGTGGCTCACGCCTGTAATCTCAGCACTTTGGAAAGCTGAGGCAGGTGGATCACCAGAGGTCAGGAGTTCGAGACCGGCCTGGCCAACATGGTGAAACCCCCGTCTCTACTAAAAATACAAAAAATTAGCTGGGTGAGATGCTGGGTGTCTGTAATCCAAGCTACTCAGGAGGCTGAGGCAGGAGAATTGCTTGAACCCGGGAGGCAGAGGTTGCAGTGAATTGGGATCATGCCACTGCACTCTAGCCTGGGCGACAAGGGTGAAATTCCATCTCAAAAAAAGTAAAAAAAAAAAGAAGTTGTCACAAGCCATCTTAACCTTCAGCAACCATCACCTTGATCAGTCAGCAGCCAGTAATCCTAAAGAAGACCTTCCACCAGAAAAAAGATTACAACTTACTGAAGGCTCGGATGATTTAATATTTTTTTTTTTTTTTAGCAATAAAGTATTCTTAAAATTGAAATATTTACATTTTTTTAAAAAGACATAATGCTATTGCACACTTAACAGACTACAGCATAGTGTAAACATAACTTTTATATGCACTGGGAAACAAAGATACTCATATGACTCATTTTACTGCAGTGCTCTGGAACCAAACCTGCAGTATCTCCGGGGTAAGCCTGAAGGATTTGCTGAAGTTTAAATCACTTCAGCAAGGACACACAGGAAACTAGCAACTCTGTCCTCAGCAGAGTAGTAAGGGGACAGGGGCCTAAGGGAGGGAGCATTTCACTGCATATCTTTTTAATATTTTGATTTCTAAGCCATGTAAATGCATTAACCCGCAAAATGTAATTACAGTTGATCCTACAATTGATCCTCTGCTGATCTGCCTGTCTCGGTCTTCCAAAGTGCTGGGATTACAGGTGTGAGCCATTGCGCCTGATGACAATTTCTTAAAATAAAACAAAGAAGTTTGTCACATCAATTGAGCCTTCCTTCCAAGAAAGATTTCTCTGTAGCATGTGATGCTGTGCACATTTGCCTACTTGCTACATTATATCTATAACCACAAAATTCAAACTAGGGATGCTTTCAAAGTCATTCCAGGACATGCAGCAAAAAGATTTGAGTCCCTGATGTGAATGCTTCCCACAGCTGAAGTCAAACAAGACGATGCCATGCCGTCTTGTCAGCTGATGCTGTATATAAGCATCCTTTGCTCAGTCTGATCAGTGGCACGTTTTTAGCATTTGTGCCCTTTTTGTTGCTGTGATTTCAATGTTTTAATAATAGCCTCCAGGCCAGGCATGGTGGTTCACACCTGTAATCCCAGCACTTTTGGAGGCCAAGGCAGAAGGAATGCTTGAAGCCAGGAGTTTGAGACCAGCCTGGATAACACAGCAAGACCTCATCTCTACGAAAAAAAAAAAAAAAAAAAAGATTGCCTCCAAGCGCAGCACTGAAGTACTGCATAGCATTCACATATGCAAAAAGGCTGTGATGTGCATAACAGAAAAAAATGTGTGTTAGATAAGCTTACAGTTACAGTGCTGTGGGCTGAGAATTCAGTGTTACCACACGAACAATATATATTTTCAAAGGGTGTCTTCCAACAGAAACACACAAAAAACAAGGCTACATATTGATCAGCTGACAAAAATGTAACCAGAGGCTCTCAGGAACCTAACTCTGTACTTCCCCTAGGCACAGTGGTTCAATTCACTGATGACTTTAAAGATGACAAGTACTACAAATAATAATCACCTGAAATTAAGTAAAAAAAAGGAATACTCTTCCATGAACCATAAATGCATTCTGAAGACATCAAGTGTTTGTTAGAGTGTCACAGGGTGTCCACTTCGGGTTTCATCTGTCATCCCAATGTGAACAACTCTATCAAAAGTTAGGTAGCAGTTCTGTCTTCTCCAGCACCAGGGCAAAAATCCCTCCCCCATCTCTTTTTTCTGCAGCTGGATATATTTTCTACTGCTCCATTTTATTTTTTTCTCCTTTCTACCCTCTCCTGGACTTTGACATTTTTAATCACCAGTAACAAAATTCTTTTCCTCGTAGAGGATAACCCTTCAAATTACACTGATTACATCTTCTAAATCCTTAGTATTTCTTGATTACTTTCTGTGGGGCCCTCTTCTTACAGGCCACTCTCACTCTCTCTCTTTTTTTTTTTCACAGAGTCTCACTCCTGAATTTTTAGTAGTGATGGGGTTTTGCCATGTTGGCCAAGCTGATCTCAAACATTTGACCTCAAGTGATCTGCCCACCTTGATCTCCCAAAGTGGTGGGATTACAGGCGTGAGCCACCATACCTGGCCAGGCCACTCTAATTGGAAGAGTACTTTTAAAGCAGAACTTTCTTGAGTCAATGCCCTTCTAGTTGCTTGAGAATACCTATCACCTGATCCCCCTGAACTGGAAGTTTTACTGTATAAATATTAATCCCACTGGAGACCCTGTCCACAGATCACCAAAGACAGAACATTTCTAGTCTCTAAATCACAAATGCGGAACCCTAGGACTAGAAGACTGCAGAGAAGGCTGACATCTTTAAGTATGAAGGTAAATTCAAATCAAGCATCAGGCCAAGGATTAGATAGCTTTCTAGCCAAAGCAGAGACACAGACAACAGCTATAAGGTTATCAGAAAAAAAGGTTATCTATCTGATGACATCAGGGTAGACTGGAAAACCTCTTTTTAAACAGTCCTCCTGCAAACCAACACTGTTTTCTACTTACAAATGCAAAGATCCAACATGAGACGCAAGGAGAATGAGCCAAAAAACTACTCAATAGCTTCTATACTTCCAACATTAACGTCAAGTCTTTTTTCAAACACTTTGGCATCATTCTTACTGATCTTTTTTTTTTTTTTTGAGATGGGGTCTCGCTCTGTTGCCCAGGCTGGAGTGCAGTGGCGTGATCTCAGCTCACTGCAACGTCTGCCTCCCGGGTTCACGCCAATTCTCTGCCTCAGCCTCCTGGGCAGCTCGGCTTACAGGTGTCCATCACCACGCCCAGCTAATTTTTGTATTTTTAGTAGAGATGGGGTTTCATCATCTTGGCTAGGCTGGTTTTGAATTCCTGACTTCATGATCCACCCACCTTGGCCTCCCAAAGTGCTCCATCTCAAAAAAATGAGACCGCATCCAGCCTCATTTATTTTTTATTTTGGAGACGGGGTCTCACTTTGTCACCCAGGTTGAAGTGCAGCAGCAGCAGGAGAATCACAGCTCACTGCAGCCTCAAACCCCTGGACTCAAGTGATCCTCACTTCCATTATCTTTTCTGTTGTTGTTGAAAGAAAACACCCCACACCTATAACACTTAGTTTCTCCTGTTTTCACTTTCAAAGAACGCATTCAGCCTTCTATAGAGGATCCAAGAAAGCAGCCCAACTCCTACACAGAAGAGTAAAAAAGAATTCTTAAAGTCTCTCCAAAAGCTGCACAACTTAACAGGTTAAAAACCACATAACCAAATAAGATGTTTATCGCTGTACACTACATACCCAAGTTGCAGAGTAAAGCTGGAATAGATGTCGTATACACAAACTGTGTGACAACCTCACATACGGCAGTTAGGTGGTTCATCAGGCCACAGGGCTCCCCGTCTGGGGTGTGCACGGGACAAAGGAAGCCCCAAGACTCTGGCAGCAGTCTGCGTACCGTGGTGGTCCTCATCTTGGCAAAATCAGACCCTCTGTGCACGCAGCGGAAATGGGAGAGATAGCGTATGAAGTTCAGCTTGTCAGCCACAACACAAAGTCCAGATTCTTGTAGGAGGCCAAGACCTTAATAAAACAGAAGTCACTAAAAATGGGCCAAACTTTTAAAAAATGGAAATTTTTGAGTCTTTATGATGACAAAACCTCAGAGCATTCTACAGATCACAGAATGAGTTATTATGACATTTATTCTCCTAGCTCTGATGAGTGGAAGAGTTCACACAAAAAAATATGTAAAATAATCCCCAGATTTCACAAACTATATTAGCCCCAATTAGTTCCCCAACTCCTCTACTACTTCTGAGCCTCCTTTGTGGGAGAACGTTAAATGAGTTAATAAAATAGCAAGTAATTAAACTCATCTGAGAGGGTCAGAAAATACACAAGCAACTGAGCAGGCCAATGAAAGAATCAGCATCAGTAACATAGGTTTAAAAAAAAAAAAAAAAAAAAAAAAAAACATGCCGGGCACAGTGGCTCACGCTATAATCCCAGCACTTTGGGAGGCCGAGGTGGGCAGTTCACCTGAGCTCAAGAGGTCCAGACAAGCCTCAGCAGCATAGCAAAACCCCGTCTCTACAAAAAATACAAAAATTAGCCAGGGTACGGTGGCTTATGCCTGTAGTCACAGTTGCTCATGGGGCTGAGGTGGGAGGATCACCTGAGCCTAGGAGGTCAAGGCTGCAGTGAGCCATGATCCTGCCACTGCACTCTAGACTGGGTGACAGAGTGAGACCCTGACTCAAAAACGAAAAGAAAAAAACATTTCTGGATTCCCAATTACCACTTTTAAAGTTTCTAGGGTCATTCTCTTTTTTGTTGAGACAAGGTCTTGCTCTGTCATCAGGATGGAGTGTAGTGGTGCAATCATAGCTCACTGCAGCCTTGACCTCCTAGGCTCAAGTGACCCTCCTACCTTGGCCTCCCAAAGTGTTGGGATTACAGGCATGAGCTACCGCACCTGGCCCCTCAGGTCACTCTGAAGCAAGGCAACTGGTTTAGAGATGGGAATGTACAGTAACCCATCCAGAATTCCTAAGAGGTAAGCCTTCCTCAGAGGTCTAAGTAGTCTTTTGTTATCTAGAAGGAGGCAGAGGGGATGTATTTGGTTATCTGAATTAAATTTTAGCTACACGGACACCTTGTCTAAAGCCCTTCAGACTGATAGCTGTCAAAGTCATAGTTGAGAGAAATTATTTTTTTTAAGTTTGCTTTTAAAAAGAAACTCCTAGGGACAGGCAAATCTACATTAAGCAAACAATTTAAAAAACATAACTAAAACGATCTATTTAATTTTACCTGTTTTAGAACGCAGATTCCCTGTAGCAAGAAGGTATTCAAATGGTTTTGTAAGGTCTAGTCCCATAGTAAAAATCTTCATCAAATTGTCAGTGTTCATGGACACATTGGTCTTCTGAGCCTTCTTATCAAAAGCTATTTTAATAGACACTAACCAACCTTCCAGTTTTTCCTGAAATAAGAAAAAACATTTAATAAAAACTTATTTTAGAAACTTTAATATAAAGTAGTATGTGAGCTAGGTGTGGTGGTCACACCTATAGTCCCAGAACTGGGTGGATTGCTTGACACCAAGAGAACATGAAACTGGGCAAAATGGTGAAACAAAACCCCATCTCTACAAACAATTTAAAAATTAGGGAGAAGGGAGTGGGTAAGGGGGTGGGGCATGCCTGTAGTTCCAACTATTTGGGTGGCTGAGGCAGAAGGATCGCTGGAGTCCAGGAGTCTAAGGCTTCAGCGAGCCATGATTGTGCCATTGCACTCCAGCCTGGGAAACAGGGTAAGACCCTATCTCAATAAAATAAAATAGTATGTGTTGTAATTATCACAAACTTCATATTTATTCCCGTGTAATCTATACAACCTTTAACAAAAAGGTCCACTAAAATACACTGGATATGAAAAACATCAAAACCAAAAACCTGAAAGGGTTTTGCAGGTGCAGAAAGGATAGCTCTTCAATGTCACACACTCCTTCACCTGTTATACTTGTTATACACCCAAAACCAATCACGTGAACACAGCGCATCTTAATCTATGCTGCCAACACTCAGTGAAATGGCTAAAGAAGGCTGCAATTCCAAAATTACAGCTAGATTGGAGGAACAAGTTCTGGTATTCTGAATCACTGTAGGTTGAATACAGTTAATTATATTTGTTGTATATTTTCTCACTGCAGCCTCAACCTCCTGGGTTCAAGGGCTCCTCCTGCCTCAACCTCCCAAGTAGGTGGGACCATAGGCCACCATGTCTGGCTAATTTTTAAATTTTTTTGTAGAGATGGGGGTCTCACTTTGTTGCCCAGACTGGTCGCAAACTCCTGGGCTCAAGCAATCCTCTTACCTTGGCTTCCAAAGTGCTGGGATTACAGCCATGAACCACCACACCCAGCCCTATTGTATATTTTCCAAAAGCTAGAAGAGGGGATTTTGAATGTTCACAACACAAAAATATGATGTATGTTTGACGTGGAATGTGTTAATTACTCTTATTTGATCATTATACATTATTTACATATATGGAAATATACCCCATAAATATGTACAATTATTACATGTCAACTAAAAATAAAAGAAAAAAAGACTATACACCACCAGCACTTCCTATGGGGAGGTTCAGAAATCACTGAAAATGCCTAAAAGAATGTTTGAAATAGGTTCTCTCCTATTATCTGATATTTGGAAGAAAACCTGGAAGATGTACATAAGTCACTTGATCACTGAATACCTTTTTCTGCAGGCCCCCGAGTCAACACATTAGCCATTGATTAGTGATAATCCACCTGTTTACTCATGTTTGAACACTCACACTTGAAGACCTAACTATTCTTCCAGGAGACAGCACTGGAAGTGCCACATTTCATTTCTGTATATTCTCTGGCACTGACACTGCACTTAGTATCACTGTGATGCAGTGATATTAAATTTTCAGTACTTTGAAGGAATAAATTTTGGAAAGGTGTGGGAAGAAGGAATACATTTATAAAATGTTATAAAGAATCTTACAACTGACTACACACTAGTAGGATTTGTAAGTAGACTGCTAAAAGTCTGTAACATACAGGTAAGCGAATTACCAGAGAATGAAGAAAGCTGTTAGCTCACCCAACAAGGGTGTCAGCGTAGGTTTGGTCTTATCAAGTGAACTTAGAGGATCAAGTTTAAATGGAAGAGCCTGGCATTGCTGCTCCACCTCTGCTGGCTGCTGTTTAGATTCCTTTCTTGAGCCTACATCTTCCTGTGTCATAAACATTTTTATCAGGTATACACTGAACACTTCAGTTTCACGGTCAACATCGAATCAGAAGCCCTGGATCTTGACAACTGATTTATCTGTGTTCTGCCTTTTTTCATAACTATGTCTACTTCCTTATTTGGGTTTAAAATCAAAACCGGAAAAGCTAACTCAAGTGTTTTATGGTTTACCTACAAATAATACAGAAAATATGGTTGCCGTTTTTCAATTTTATATTGCTTATTTCAATGTAAATAAAATATGAATTTTTAAGAGTCTATAATTCATCTTATGTCATGATCATGTATCTTCTGAAGATTGTTTTCATGGTCCAAACTCAAAGGTTTAAAAGCTTTAACATAGCTGGTAAGGAAATCAGATACTGAGCAATGAATTCTCTGAAAAAGCCCCAATTTCCCTTCCCTTTGTTTCTACCGTTCCTGAAACAGGTCACCTTAGTAATGCCTTGCTACAGAAGATTCATTTCTTTTCTTTTTTGAGACAAGGTCTTGCTCTGTCACTTAGGCTGGAGTATACTGGCGTGATCATGGCACAATGTAGCCTCTGTTGCCTGGGCTCAAGCAATCCTCTTACCTCAGCCTGCTGAGTAGCTGGGACCACAGGCATGGCCCACCAGGCCTGGCTAATTCTTAAAAAAATTATCTGTAGAGACAAGAGTTTGTCTCTGGGCTATTTGCCCAGGTTGGTCTCAAACTCCTGGGCTCAAGTGATCCTCCCATGTTGACCTCCCAAAGTGCAGGGATTATAGGTGTAAGCCACTGCATCAGATATTTTTTTCTTTTTGAGATAAAGTCTTGCTCTGTCGCCCAGGCTAGAGTGCTGTGACATGATCATACCTTATTGCAGGCTTGACCTCCAGGGCTCAGGGATCCTCCCACCTCAGCATCCCAAGTAGCTGCGACCACAGTCACGTACCACCATGACCAGCTAACAGCTTTTTCTGGAAACAGTCTTGCTCTGTCGCCCATGCTGGAGTGCAGTCGCATGATCTCAGCTCACAGTAACCTCTGCCTCCCAGGCTCAAGAAATTCTCCTGCCTCAGCTTCCTGAGTAGCTGGGATTGCAGGCACAAGCCACCCCAACCAGCTAATTTTTATATTTTTTGTAGAGACAGGGTTTTGCCACATTGCCCAGGCTAGTCTTGAACTCCTGAGCTCAGGAGATACACCCACCTCGGCATCTCAAAGTGCTGGGATTATAGGCAAGAACCACCATACCCAGCCACTGCCAATAGTTTCATTATTTCTGTAGAGATCTCCCTATGTTGTCCAGGCTGGTCTCAGACTCCTTGGGCTAAAGTTACCTTTCTGCCTTGGCCTCCCAAAGTGCTGGGACTACAGGCACAAGCCACTGTATCCCCGGTCTCATTTTTTTTTCTTTTTTTTTCCTAATTAGGAATTGATGTGAAATGAAGACGCATTTCTAAGTGTGGAATACAATGAGCCCACCGATGCTTCACTTCCAGTAGACAGGAAACGTAAATTAACCTTTATCTGAAAAGTCAATTTAATAATAGATTAAATTAATTAAGAGAAAGCTGCTGCCTGCTTTGAGTATTTGTCAGGAAAATTCTAGGCTGCTAAAATTTTTCAATCTAATTTTATGGACAGAGGAAACAGAAACAAAAATTATTACCTTTTGGGAAGAATGTAAATAAGAATTACTGCCTAGATAAGAAATTAGAAGGCTGGGCACAGTGGCTCATGCCTGTAATCCCAGCACTCTGGGAGGCCAAGGCAGGTGGATCACTTGAGGTCAGGAGTTCGAGACCAGCCTGGCCAACACGGTGAAACCCTGTCTCTATTAAATAAATACAAAAATTAGCTGGGTGTGGTGGCATGCGCCTGTTAATTCCAGATACTTGGCAGGCTGAGGCAGGAGAATCACTTGAACCTGGGAGGTGGAGGGTGCAGTGAGCAGAGATTGTGGCAGCACTCCAACATAGGCAACAGAGCAAGACTCCGTCTTGAAAAAAAGAAAAGAAATCAGAAGCCAGGCATAGTGGCTCACACCTGTAATCCGAGCACTTTGGGAGGCCAAGGCGGACAGATAATCAGAGGTCAGGAGTTCGAGACGAGCCTGGCTGACATGGTGAAACCTTATCTCTACTAAAAATATAAAGAATTGGCCAGGCGCAGTGACTCATGCCTGGATTCCCAGTACTTTGGGAGGCCAAGGCAGGCAGATCACCAGAGGTCAGGAGTTTAAAGCCAGCCTGGCCAACATGATGAAAACCTGTCTCAATTAAAAATACAAAAATTAGCTAGGCTTGGTGGTGCGTGCCTGTAATCCCAGCTACTTGGAAGGCTGAGGTAGGAGAATTGCTTGAATCCAGGAGGCAGAGACAGCAATGAGTACAAATCGCACCACTGAACTCCAGCCTGGGAAATAGTGCGAGACTCCATCTCAAAAACAAAACAAAACAAAACAAAACAGAAAAAAAGAATTAGCTGGGCATGGTGGCAGGTGCCTGTGGTCCCAGCTATTTGGGAGGCTGAGGCAGGAGAATCACTTAAACCTGTGAGGCAGAGGTTTCAATAAGCTAAGATTGTACCACCACACTCCAGCATGAGCAATAGAGCAACACTCCATCTCAAAAAAAATAAATAAATACATAAAAAATGAAAGATTTTTACCTCAGCTCTCTCCATCATCCATAACACTACATTACCCCTTAGATTACATCTTTTGGGGGATAAGATACAAAACATAAAATGCCACTGAATCAATATTCTTATGAAATCATTTTTGTGTCATGCCATCTTTCTCTCTATATACATTTGCAGGCAAATTTCACTCTCACAGTAGTTATGTTCTAGTGAACACTGCAGTAGCACATACAAAACCACTGCTCCTAGGGAGAAATATAGGGCTGGGTTCCTGCAAGTCTCTGGTCATAACATCTGGTCAACGGATCACCGTACAACTTTGTTTAATGCAAGCTTTTGTTGAAAGGCACCTTATTTAATATACCTTGTTAATCCGTTAACACTGAACACTAGACAGCACTTCAGGGCTATGCTTGGGAACCACTATAAACTGCAAAAACTGGCCAAGCGCAGTGGCTCATGTCTGCAATCTTATCACTTTGGGAGGCTGAAATGGGAGGATCACTTGAGTCCAGGAGTTTGAGACCAGCCTTTGCAACACAGTGGGACCTTGTTTCTACAAAAAAATTAAAAATTAGCAGGGTGTGGTGGCACATGTCTATAGTCCCAGCTGCTTGGGAGGCTGAGGTGGGAGGATTTCTTGAGCCTGGGAGGTGAGGCTAAGATCCTGTCTCAAAAAGAAAAGTCACCAATAAAAAGTATGACACTATGAAAAACACAGCACTGAATACACCTCAAAAAAGACTCTCTTTACAGTATGAGCTGAAACACGAAAGCAGTGTTAGCCTGCCATACCTCAGTTGTAACATTTGCCTCGGGAAACACAAATTCTTCACTGCTGTGTCATGTGTGTGAATAATCATGAAAGTACCAAGCAGTGACATCAGGGTTACAAATAAATTTTAGTCAATGAGTGAATTCACACAGAACCTACAAATAATGAGGATCAACCATATGTCTGAATATAGGCCACTTGCTTTTTATCGTTAACACTATGACCAAGATTTGACATGGTCTTTAAAACTATTAAGCAAATTTCCAAACCTGGTGTAAGCTAGGATTTTTGATTTCCCTACTGCTAAATGAATTAACAAAAAGACCACACAAGATGCCAAAACTATAAACTATAAACACGCAGAAAACAGTACTGCTGGACAGTCACACCATTCCACAAGTGGTACCACAGGCCAAGGGTGGATGCGGTATACATTTACCTTCAGAAACGTAAGGAAGAGCTGACCCGGTGTAAGGACTTCTTGGTTCACTAAACTATCAGGATTGTCCTCCATGCACTCTCCTTTGGCTAAAGCAAAGAGCTTTCGTGTCATGAGACAAAGCATATAAAACTTTTCAGTATTGGATTTCAAGTGGATACAGATGCACTGGCTGTCAAAATAGAAAAAAAAAAAAAAAGTTTAAAACAATCTAGTTGGTAATGCTACTTAATGCTCTATTAACCAAGATCCCTAATTCATGCTTACTTAACTTTAATTAAATAAAATTAAGCATTCAGTTTTTGACCTGCACTGGCCACATTTGAAGTACTCATCATGTGGCGTGTGTCTACGTACTGGACAGCACTGGTATGGAGCTGGCTCCTTTAGTAATTATACAGTGGTTATATAAGACAAAGTCCTTGCTTTGAAGAAATAGAGACACAAGGCCTGCAACCTTCAAACAGTACAGAAAGAAAAATGTACATCTGTTTACACAGCAAGTAAAAAAGCAAATGTAAATTAATGAAATGTTCACAATTTGTGAATATAAGAGTCCAAAGTACTATTTGGACATTATCCTGGAAGTCAGAAATGATTTCAAAATAAAAGTTAAAAAGGACAATAAAATAAAACACGACTACTAAAAAAATAAAGGTGAGAACAGCCACAAAAACAAAGGCAGCCCCCAGCTAGCAAGGAGCAGAATTCTACCACAAGATCCATTCTCATTCCCAGATGACTCACCCACCCAAACTGCAATGAATACAAAGAACCACTGACAGCCCTCTGCCCCTTCAAAAACAGTTCAGGCAAAGCACACATACTTAAACAGGAACTCCGCAGCTTGCTCATTTGGGTACCAGTCAGGAACACTGAGCTTTACTCTGAAGCATTCACCTAGATAGTTAAGGACCTGTTTTTGTGTGGAACAACCCTCTTCCATTACAATCCTTAACATCTGAGAAACAGAGTTTCTAAAGAAAGAATCATCCTCTTTTCCTTTGATGAGCTCCTGAAAGATCTGATAATCAGAAAAGCTGACAAGTGCCTAGAATAGAAAATAAAAGGTTTTCTTTTTAATTTCTCACTAATAACTAAAATATTTCATCTATTCAGTAACAATTATCTTCTCTTTCTTAATACCCAAGGAAATTAGCACTCTGCTAATGCTGAACCAAAGTAAACTCTAAAATAAAGCATTCTTTGTATGATAGCCAGACAGTAATATGGCCTCCAGGGTCTTCACCTCTTGGTGTTCATAAACATGTGTAGTTTCCTCCCATGCTGAATCAAGGCTGGACTGCTTGACCAAGAGAATGTGGTAGAAAAGATGATGGGAGACTCCCAGGGCTAGGTCACAAAGGGCACTGCAGCTTTTGCCTTCTGCATCTTCTGCTCTCTGTTCTCTCAGCTAACTATGTGGAGGAAGACGGCTGCCTCAAACAGCCTACAGAAAGGGCCATGTAGACAGCAACCCCATGAGGAGACCACCTGCCAACAACTAGCACTGATTTGCCAACCATGTGAGTGAGCCACCTTGGAAGTCCTCAAAATGACTGCAGTCCTGTCTGACATCTCAATGCAATCTCCTGAGACCCCGGGCCACAAATGTCCAGCCAAAGCACTCTCAAACTCCTGACCCACAGAAACTGTGAGACAGAAATGTTTATTGATGTTTTAAGCTATTGAATTTTGAGGTAATTTGTTTCGGAGCAGTAGATAACTAGTATATTATTTTAATAAGGAGAATACATCCAATCTGCACAGGATACTACCTTCGATGAATCCTTCATAACAAAAGAATGCATTAAGTCATACCTTAAGTGCAAATCCCAAAGGAAGAAAAAACAGTTCTTTCCGGTAAATAAAGTTCAACATAACAGTGCCATTTTCCAAGTAGTGGAGGTTCATATTGACAGCAGAATGTTCTTCTCTCACACAGTGCATTGAAACTCCTATTGAACCAAAGAACAAAAAAATCAGAAACTCAGTGATTCTATAATTGCGTCAATCATTTTTTTCTGAACAATCTTACCCCCTTAGACACAATTAAAGCCAAATTATTAAGTTTAGCCAAGAATGGCAATCAAAAATGTTTCTAAAACTTAGCAAATGTCTTCTTCATGCAAAATCTACCCAGACTGTGAAACACTAATGTAAAATAACTGAAGCTATGAATTTAAGCAAACTTCAAAGTTTTCCTCCAGGACAGAGTCCACATCGTTTAGCACTTTATATCCCTCTTAAACTGTGGAGTCTGGTCAAGACATGGTGTTTGATCTAATAGTGCCAATGGAGAAAAGCAGAATTTTAGATTTTAAGTTTATTTCAGTTTCAGGCAAAGACTGCTAAGACACACCACTATCAACTCAGGCAAAAGAAAATGACTAGACATTCTGACATGCTCTTTTTCTAGGTACAGTATGTATGACTACAATTAAAATCTGATTTTTAGTTCAAATATCAGGACAAATTGTTTAACTTTCAAGGCAGCTCAAGAATGCAACATGCTATCTTAGGCACTGTCACAAAGACTGCTCAAACAGAGGCCAGGTGGCTGTCAGATAGAGACCCTGAGGGGTGTGCCACAGTAGCCTGAACCTGAAGACATCCAAGACCCACACCCACCTATGGCCAAGCCAGATTAGCTTTCATCTTCGTAAGCAATAACAAAAATACACATGCTCTTTCAGTTTGCACAGGTAAAACATAATAGAAAGCAGTTTTTCCATTGTGAAATATTTGTAATTTTTAAAATGCTTACAATTGATAAAAATCATATATATTCAAAGTGGACAATACCTTGAATATACATATACATGTAATGATTTCCACAATCAAACTGATGAAAACATCAATCACCACCCATAGTTATCATTTGTATGTATGCATGCGTGTGGTTGAGACACCTAAAATTTACTCATCAAATTTTAAGTAAGCAATACAGTATCACTATCGTCACCAAGCTGTACATCAGATCCCCAGAACTTACTCGTCTTGTAACCGCAAGTCTGTATCCTCTGACTAACATCTCTCCATTTCTTCTTCCATTCCCATTATGAAAACTTAACACAGGAATACTCAATAGAAAAAAACAAAAAAACAAAAAACAAAAGAAAGCCCAGGCATGGTGGCTCACACATGTAATCTCAGCACTTTGGCAGGCTGAGGCAGAAGGACTGCTTGAGCCCAAGAGTTCGAGATCAGCCTGGCAACATGGTGAAACTCCATCTCTACAAAATGAGCCAGGGATGGTGGCACGTGCCTGTGGTTCCAGCTACTTGGAAGGCTGGGGTGGGGGGATCACCTGAGCCTGTGAAGGTCAAGGCCATGGCGAGTTGTGATCATACC
>NW_016107537.1:1310986-1314420 GCF_001604975.1 Cebus imitator
AAAAAAAAAAAAAAAAAAAAGGTTTTAAATTTTCCTTAAAAAACATTCTAGCAATCTCCAGAACTTACCATACTGAGTATAACCAGGCCCTCTGGTTTTCCATTTTGGTCTTATCATTGCAATGGGAAAATTTCTCCGAGGCATAATCAACATTCGGATGACCTTTTCAATGCCATTGATTATAAAATAGCCCCCCATTTCCTGCCAAAGAGATTAATTATAATTTGTTAAACAAAGATACATGACTATAAACATGAACCTCATTCCTAGCCCAAGGTAGTACAACACACAGAACAGGGCACAGAGGTGAAAGGTACTACTGATCCCTTGAGAACACAGTACACAGACACTGCCTTTGTGTGAATTAAGCTTTCTCAAGCAGATTTCAAAGGTCTGAGGGACATGGGAGAAAAGTATGGAAGAAAAACAGAGTGCTTCTATTAGGCTCAACCTAACTTGCTTTTCTGTCCCCTAAAATGACTTCAGTCTTCAAATAACACTAAAAAAACACTTACTCCAAAGAGGTGTCAAAAGATAAAAACTGTAACCATTTTGCTTCGATACTCGAGTGTGGTTTCCCAAATAAGTTCAAAAAAATACTTTTAATAGCTCCACTCAATATCACATTTTTGTAATAAAGAGTTACTATTTAAGAATTGCCTGCTATGAAACAGGCGTATTACACTAGATGCTCTATGTCATCATAACACTTAATTCTCGTAACAATGAGTGGGATAGCTATTATGCCATTTGCAGCAGAACAAACTGAGGCTCAGGGAGATTAACCTCCCCAACCACATGACTGATAAGTGTAAGAGTTGTGTGTCAAATCCAGATCTGACACCAAAACCCTCTTCCCGCCACATAACACCATCTGCCTCTACTGTAGGCACAGTCTGCATGTCGATTACCTCAACACAACACTGCAAAGCCACCTAATATAGCTGAAATAAATGATGAAGGGAAGGCATGAATCATTAAATATGTACATAGAATCTTACTAATATCAAAGCAGACATTTTAGTTTTATTTTTAGTAATGGGGTATCACTGTCTCCCAGGCTGGAGTGCAGTGGCACAATCATGGCTCACTGCAGTCAGGCCTCTTGGGCTCAAGCAATGCTCCAGCCTCCCAAGTAGCTGGGACTAACGTTACCTGCCACCACCATGCCCAGCTAAACAAACGTTTTTGCCAATAGCTTTGTGGGTTAAGACAGCTTGAAAAAAAAGGGAGAGAGATCCAAGATGGCTGATCACTACAGCTTGGGATTGTAGCTCCCAGTGAAAGCGCAGAGAACGAGAGGACGCCACGCTTTCAGACCAATTTTTGTTGCTCACGCACCAGAAGATTCCCAGCTGAGGATCCCCACGGGTCGCCAGTGTGACTCTTGTGGCCGGCGAGGCGGTTTTGCCGCTGCCTTGGTGCGGCGGTTCTTGGTGCAGAGTCAGAAAAGCACCCTCAATCTTAACGCCGCTGTTTTGGCCGGCACAGTGCGTTGCTCAGATTTTAGCGCCAGGAATCAACAAGTTGGACGTCCATTCAGAAACCCAACTATAAAGAAGGTAATTATAAAGACCACAGGTGGATAAATTTATAACGAAGGGAAGAAACCCGCCTAAAAAGGCTGAGAATACCCAAAATCAGAACATCTCTCCCTCTACAGGGGATCACAATTCCTCATCAGCAACGGAACAAGGCCTGATGGAGAAAGACTGTTCCACTAACTGAAGCAGGCTTTAAAAGGTGGTTGATAAGAAACTTCCGGGAATTAAAAGAACTTGTCTTAACCCAATGCAAAGAAATGAAGAACTTTGAAAAAAGGTTTGACGACATGTTAACAAGAATACACAATTTAGAGAGGAATATAAGTCAATTAATGGAGCTGAAAAAAACAACACGAGAACTTTGCGAACTATGCACAAGTTTTAACAGCTGAATTGATCAAGCAGAAGAAAAGATATCTGAGGTCGAAGACCAACTTAATGAAATAAAATGAGAAGACAAAATTAGAGAAAAAAGGATAAAAAGGAACAAGCAGAGTCTCCAAGAAATATGGGACTATGTGAAAAGACCTAATCTACGTTTGACAGGTGTACCCAAATGTGATGAAGAGAATGAATCCAAGCTGGAAAATACGCTTCAGGATATTATTCAGGAAAAGTTTCCCAACCTAGCAAGGCAGGACAATATTCAACTCCAGGTAATACAGAGAACACCACAAAGATATTCCTCAAGCAGACCAATCTCAAGGCACATAATCGCCAGATTCACCAGGGTTGAAATGAAAGAGAAAATACTGAGGGCAGCCAGAGAGAAAGGTCAGGTTACCCACAAAGGGAAGCCTATCAGATTCACTGCAGATCTCTCAGCAGAAACCCTACAAGCCAGAAGAGAGTGGGGGCCGATATTCAACATCCTTAAAGAAAAGAATTTTCAACCCAGAATTTTACAACCAGCCAAACTAAGCTTCATAAGCGAAGGAAAAATAAAATCTTTTGTAAACAAACAAGCGCTCAGATATTTCATCACCACCAGGCCTGCTTTACAAGAGCTTCTGAAAGAACCATTACACATAGAAAGGAACAACCAGTATCAGCCTTTCTAAAGAATACCAAAAAATAAAGAGCAACAACATAATCAAGAATTTACATCAACTAATGGGCAAAACAGCCAGCTAACATTAAATGGCAGTATTAAACTCACATATATTATTATTAATTCTAAATTTAAATCGACTAAATCCCCCAATCCAAAGACACAGACAGGCAAAAAAAGCCAAGAGCCATTGGTATGCTGCATCCAGACCCATCTCACATGCAAGGATACACAAAGACTCAAAACAAAGGGATGGAGAAAGATTTACCAACCAAATGGCGAGCAAAAATAAATAAATAAATAGCAGGAGTTGCAATTTTTGCTGATAAAATAGACTTTAAAGCAATAAAGATCAAAAGAAACAAAGGATATTACATAATGATAAAAGAATCAATGTAACAAGAAGAGCTAAAGATCCTAAATATATATGCACCCAATACAGGAATACCCAGATATTTAAGACTTATAAAGAGATTTAGACTCCCATACAATAATTGTGGGAGACTTTAACATTAATATTAGACAGATCAATGAGACAGAAAGTTAACAACGATGTCCAGGACTTGAACTCAGATCCGGAACAAGTAGACTTAATTAACACTTACAGAACTCTCCACTTTAAATACACAAAATATACACTCTTACCAGTACCACATCACACCTATTTACAGGTTTAAATGAAATACTGATTGGCTGCTTGTTTGTTATTTTCTTCCCTCATTTTTTTCTCAGGTCTCTATTATTAAGCACAATTATAGGCATACCCATTTTTAGACTGCATTCTAGCCTGGGCAATAAAGCAACACCCCCGTTCTCTCTCCCTCTTCCTCTTCCTCTTT
>NW_016107537.1:1315460-1322739 GCF_001604975.1 Cebus imitator
CAGCTAATGTTTTGTATTTTTGGTAGAGACAGGGTTTCACCATGTTGACCAGGATGGTCTCGATCTCTTGACCTCGTGATCCACCTGCCTCGGCCTCCCAAAGTGCTGGGATTACAGGCTTCAGCCACCGCGCCCGGCAGCCACTTTTTCATACTGTCTAATTTGATGGCCATTCAGAGCCATACCCTGTATGCAGGCAAGATACTGATATTTCCTTCACCTATCCAGAAACTGGAGCAGAGAAAGAAAATCTGGTCCCCACTGATACACTTCTTGTCTTCCCACTCCTAACTCAGGCCTTCTCTACTATCTCACACCTGGATGCCCATGATTACCTCTGCCTCCTCATGGTGCTGAATGAGGGCTTGTGGGGGAAGGCTGTGTAAGTTGCAAAGCTTGGACTTCACCATGATGGGAACATAGCCCAGAGACTGCTTAATGATTCCTTTTGAGATTCCATTCACTGCCCAGTTGATATCGGCCTAAAAAAAAATGAGAGAAAAAATTACTTAACAGAAACATCTGCATCTGAGAAAACAAATGAGTATTTTCAAAGACTGAGGAAGAAGATCAGTTAAATGATTTTATGCCTTAGATTTAGAAGGTGGGATCTCTTAGACAACAGCACCACGAAAGCAGTTTCTGGCATAAACTTTATTAGGCACCTGCCCTAGTCCCAAATATGTGCAGTGTGAGAGTACTCACTGTCAACTTCCCACGATAGGTACTCCTTCGGCCCCGGCATTCTGCTGGATAAACACTGGCCTCTTTGCAGATGGTCCCTTTTGGAACTGTAGGTGGACTGATAACAGCATCCAGAATAGTAAAAGAGATACGTTGATCTTTGAAAGCAAATTCGAAGGGAGGTATAGCCTGAAATGCAATTCACAGTATTAAACTGCTTGCATTTCCAAGGTATTTTTTCTCTAAGACTCTTACAAATTTTATGTGTTCTACAAACACTGATGCCTGTGATGCCACCATGACACAGCTAAAAAAGACAGTTAAGGCTTCCTCCATTCTACTTATAACTTCACTAAATACATAAAGCCACATTGTATTATTAGCTCAAGATTTTTTTGAGTGCCTACTATGTGTCAGAGAGTATAGCAGGCTCTAGGGATACAGCTATGAACAGAACAAAGCTCCTGTTATCTGAACCAAGAGCCTTGTGTATTCTTACCTTGTCGATGTGCATAGCAAGACAAATGAGCACTGCTGCTGACAAAGCAAGGATATGGAAACAACCTTTAGGACTTAGGACTAGATGCTTAAGGTACAACTGTTACTTCATACTGAGGCCAGAGCCATGAAAAGGAAAAGACAGTGGCCAGCGGGGGTTTCCCCTTCCACAGAAGTTACTTCTTTGCACCACTCTGTGGGGGAAGCTTTGCTGTTCTGAGGAAGAGGGGTCACCAAGCTCTTCTACATATTCATCACAGGCAACCTCCTAGTCTTAGTCTTAGAATAATGAGAATGAAAAAAATGGAGCCAAGAAAGAATACCAATGAGGTTCTCCACCTTCACGTGAGTTAACTGACCTTTTCTAAATTTTTAAATTTTATCTAAAGCTGGTATTATTTTAGAATTTCATATTATATTTAAAAATTAAAAGCCAAAATAGAAAAAAAACAACAACCATAAAATAAAAATAAAAAAAATAAAAGCCAGGTGCAGTGCCTCACACCTGCAGTCCCAGTATTTGGGAGAACAAGGCAGGAGGACTACTTGAGCCCAGGAGTTCGAGACAAGCCTGGGTCTGCCGGGCGCGGTGCTTCACGCCTATAATCTCAGCACTTTGAGACAAGCCTGGGCCACATCGGGAGACCCTGTCTCTACAAAAAATAAAAATAAAAAGATTAGCTGGCCATAGTGGTGTGTGCCTGTGGTCCCAGCTACTTGAGAGGTTGAGGTAGGAGGATCACTTCAGTCTGGAAGGTCGAGGCTGCAGTGAGCTATAATCATGCCACACTATAATCATGCTACTGCATTCCAGCCTGGGTGAAAAAGTAGATCCTGTCTCAAAAAAAAAAAAAAAAAAGAATGGAGCATTAGTTTAAAAAAAGAAAGAAGATTTGCTTTCTCAAGACACAGCTGCACTATTTAGACCTAAATACAGTGAACTGTTGTTATTCACAATAGTTATGTTCTATACAGTTGCCATACACACTGAATTAGCCAATACTGAACCACCGCTCCTAGGGTAAATACATGGTTAGCTTCCTGCAAGCCTCTGGTTGCATTTCATGAACTGATCAATATACAATCTCGCATTATGTGTGTTTCTGTTTAAAGGCAGCTTATTTAATATATATTACTGAGTCCCTAACTCATGCTTGAACAAAGCCTATGTTAAATGCATGTATTAATATTATCCCCAAAAGACACAGCACAGCCTTCTTGTGCTTAGGAACTTTATACAGAACTTTAATTCTTTGCTGGGGGCCATTTTAAACAATAAAATTCCCAACAAAAAACACAAACACGGCACTAAATAGATAGTGAAGATGACCCCTGTTTATAGTTTATAAACTTGAAACAAGAAGGCCGAGCATCACCTTGTTGGATCTCAGCTGGAAAAATGGATACTGAACAACTCAACTTTTTCACTGCTTCTAGGCATGGTGCTTTTGCAGTACAAGCAAATTTTAGTGAGTGGGTGAATTTGCAAATATAGACTCCCGAAGTAATAAAAATCAACTGTATTTTGCAAATATTTTGAAAAGACAGACACATAAATTCTGACTCACAGGAGGAATTCACTCCAAAGAAAGTAGGCAAAATTACATTTTGTAAGTAAATAAAAATATGATAAAACTATTTTTTCCCTTGGCTTTATAAATATTAGTCATTTACTTTATTGTGTTTTACAGAACATCTTCAAATATGTTATTATTACAGTCCTAGCTAAGTTGTGACATCATTTTCTATGCAGGGCCAAATTTTCTTCATCTACTTCAACTAAAACAATATATCACAAGGAACTGAATGCAGAAGCAGACATGAGAAGCCAGCTGTCTTTTCATTAAGCCAAACATTAAAAAGATTTTTAATAATGCAATTCATCTAATTTCTTTTTTGCTTTGAAAAATTTTTTCATAAAAATGTTAACACATAATTGGTTTATTTTTATTTCTGTTTGTTTATTTATTTATTTCTGAGACAGAGTCTTGCTCTGTCGCCCAGGCTGGAGTGCAGTGGTGTAATCTTGGCTTACTGCAACCTCCACTTCCAGGGTTCAAGTGGTTCTCATGCCTCGGCCTCCCAAGTAGCTGGCAATACAGACGTGCCACAATGCCCGGCTAATTTTTGTATTTTTAGTAGAGACAGGGTTTCACTATGTTGGCCAGGCTGGTCTGGAACTCCTGACCTCAAGTGATCCACCCACCTCAGCCTCCCAAAGTGCTGGGATTACAGGCAAGAGCCACCACACCCAATCAATTGGTTTCTTTTTAAATAAATTAGTGCTTTTCTAAAATTTCTCAATTTGATTTTTTTTTTTAAAGACAAGGTCTCACTCTGTTACCCTGGCTGGAGTGCAGTGGCACAATCATAGCTCATTGCAGTCTTGAATTCCTGGGCTCAAGTTAGCCTCCCACCTCAGCCTCCTAAGTAGCTGGGACCACATTTGCGCACCACCATGCCCTGCTATCTTTTAACTTTTATAGAGGACAAGGTTTCACTATGTTACCCAAGCTGGTCTTGAAATCCTGGGCTCAAGCCATCCTTCTGCCTCGGCCTCCCAAAGTCCTGGGATTACAGATGTGAGCCACTGTACCTGGTCCAATTAACTTTTAAGTAGGTATTTTTTCTCGCGGACATGATACTCTAAGAATCCAGGCACAATACATACAAATATCCCCACCACTCTTGTCTTCCCCAAAAATAAATTTAAATGCCTCCCGTATTATTTGCGGAATAGAGTTCAAGTATCAGACTGGCAATCAAAGCTCTTCACATTATCTCTACCCGTATCTCTCACAACACAAATCTTACGCAACAAAACCACAGGTAGGATCCCCTAAGCATGTGACTCTGCTCTACTCTTCCTCTGGACGGAATGCATGTTTCTCACCTCTTGAACTCATCTAATCCTGCCCTTTCTCAAACTCCTGGATTAGTTGCGCTGCCCACATGCTCCCACAGTAGCCCATACAATCCCTTGACAGAGCAGTGCTCGCGTACTGGCATGGACTGCTTTCCTATCTTCACTCCTTCAACCCCAAAACACAACAGGGAGCACTTAAATGTATGAACTGTCTCTTACACGGGACTGCCTCCTCCACATCCTCAGAGCCTAGTGCTTAGAGACACTGGGGATGCTTACTAAACGAAACTTTCCCCCACCATCCTCACCTAAATTCTGCTACCATTACCCTATGCTAGTAATGCTATTACACTTTTCTATTCAATCTTGCCTTTACGACTCATTTATACCTTCTTTGGCACCTATTTAATTCAGTACAAATGAGTAGTTTCTCTCTTTAAAGCTCTAAGAGAAGGAAACTGAAGGATAACCTTGTACATTACACTGTACCTACAAATAAGTTCAGAATTTTTTGAGGTACGTTTTGGAGAGGTGTCTTCAAGTGATACAAAGGCATGTGCATTGTGAATGGCTGGGAAGCACACCCCCAATAAGCCATTTCCTCACTCTCACAGAACCCAGAAACTACCCAACAAGAAACTATGGTTCGCAATCACTTTTCAATCCAGAAATCACGAATACATGTCGTAGACGACTCGAATACAAGCTCCACGAGGCCCAGCTCTGCGTCTTGTTCAACACGTTGTGCTCTCCCGCTTACCCACTGAGCCTGTCAGGATCAAGGAGCACACGCATTTGGGGTCACACTGCGGCCTCTCACCCATTTCACTGGGACCCTGTCCCCGCCCGCGCCCCACAAGGCCCAGACCTCACCCCCGCCCCTCCCCTCCTCCAGCCCCGCCTGGCCCCTCTCGCCCGCCAGCCTCGGCCTTGGCCTTGCCGCGGCAAGGGCGCCAGCGGATGCCGCACTCACCTGCACCGCGAGGCCGAGACCCTCGTGCACAGCATAGTTAAAGGACTCCACATGCGCCCGCGTCAGCTCCTGCAACGCTGCCTTTTGCTGTTCCCGCGGGATTCCATAAGACGGGTCGGTCAAGTGTTTTAGGCTAGGCCCATTGGGGAGGTTTCGCCACCGGCTGCAGGGATCCATGTGGCTACTTGCACACCTAACGCCGGTCGCTCAGTACGCGCCGGAAGTAGTGGCCGGAGTCCCGCTTCCGCAGCCTGCTGGGAAATGTAGTTCCCTCTTGTTCCGTCCGCCTTAGGCACTACGGTTTTATGGGGTCGACGTAGAACCAAAACCGTCGAGTGAACGGGCCGGTTAAAGCTGTATCCAGCCAGAGCGTGGCGGGTCCCCCTTCCCCTATCTTCCGCCCCACGCATCTCCCTCCTCTGCTAAAGACGCTGAAGGCGGAAACCCACTCCTCGCCCGGTTGAGCATGTGACCTCTTTGGCTCTCATTGGCTCAGTCAATTAGGATTGGACGAGAGCAGTCTTCTCAGGTTCCCATGTATTTCCCCTAACCTGTTCTCAGTCCCACGCGGATGCCGACCCTGGGGAGTCATCCAGCCAAAGTCGTTGCTTCAACGAAAAATCGGATGCCGGGCCCCGGGCTGACTCTTTACCCAACTCCTAACTTGCGAGGCTCACCCCTGGAAGGCCAAGCAGTGGTCGGGCCCTGCTAACCTCCCCGCATCTTCTGGACTGGAGGCCTGGGGGAGGCCCGGGGAGGGAGGTGGGGTAGGGGTCGGGCGGTCTCGGATGGAGAGGCTGGGGCAGGGGGCGTCCAACATTTAGCACAATGTTGAAGTGACAAGAATAAATATACTTGTTTTGTGCCTGATACTGGAAGAAAGCTCCCAACTGGGGCGTTCACATCACCATTAATATGATGTAGGCTGTGGGTTTTTCCAAAGATGCTCTTTATCAAATTGAGAAAGTAATTTATTTCTAGTTTGTTGAGAGGTTTTTTCCCCAAGAGTGTTGTGTATTGCCAAATGCTTTTTCAGTGTAGATTGAAATGATCATGTGCTTTTTGCCTCTTTTTTCTACTAAAGTGGTATATTAAGTAAACTTTGTAAGTTAAACAAGCTTTGCATTCTTTTTTCCCCTTCTCAACGTTAATTTTAGAATCAGGGGGTACATGTGCAAGTTTGTTACAAAGGTATATTGCGTGATGCTGAGGTCTGGGATACGGTTGAGCCTGTCCCCCAGGTTCCAACAGGTAGTTTTGTAACCAATAAGTAGTTTTAAACCTTTGCTCCCCTCCTTCTCCCCCTACTCTAGTAGTCCCCAGTGTCTGCTGTTCCCATCTGTATGTCCATGTGTACCCAATGTTTAGCTTCCACTTTTTAATTTTTTTTGAGACAGGGTCTTGCTCTGCCACCCAGGCTGGAGAGCAGTGCTGTGATCTTGGCTCACTACAACCTCCTTTCCTTAGGTTCAAGTGTGCCTCAGCCATGAGAGTAGCTGGGATTACAGGCATGCACCACCATGGCCGGCTAATTCTTGTATTTTTAGTAAAGACAAGATTTAACCATGTTACCCACGCTGGACTCAAACTCCTGGCCTCATGTGATCTGCCCACCTTGGCTTCCTAAAGTACTGAGATTACAGGCGTGAGCCACCGCCCCCAGCCTAGCTCCCACTCATAAGAGAACATGTGTTATTCCAAACATTGTAATCTTAGGATAAGTCCTACTTAGTCATAATGTATAATCCTTTTTCTATGTTGCTGGATTTGGTTGACTAGTATTTTGCTGAAGATTTTTTCCATTTGTATTCCTAAGAGATTATTGATCTGCTATTTACTTTTCTTGTGACATCTTTGTCTGGTTTTGGTATCAGAATATTAAGAGTGGCCTCATAAAGTTAGCTGAAGAGTATTTTCTTCTCTTCTATTTTTTAGGAGAATCTGTGAAATATTGGTGTTAATTCCTTACCATCTGGGTTGCCATCTGGTCCTGAGCTTTTCCCTGTGAGAAGTTTTAAAAGAATTGTTATTAGTCGGGCCAGGCTCAGTGGCTCACACCTGTAATCCCAACACTTTGGGAGGCCGAGGTGAGAGGATCATGAGTTCAGGAGATGGAGACTATCCTGGCTAACACGGTGAAACGCCATCTCTACTAAAAATACAAAAAATTAGCCAGGCGTGGTGGTGCACACCATAGTCCCAGCTACTCGGGAGGCTGAGGCAGGAGAATCACTTGAACCTGGGAGGCAGAGGTTGCG
>NW_016107537.1:1322769-1324988 GCF_001604975.1 Cebus imitator
TACTCCAGCCTGGGTGACAGAGCGAGGCTCCGTCTCAGAAAAAAAAAAAAAAAAAAAATTTTTTTTTCATGCTTTGTAGGTAAAAAAGAAAAAAAAAGTTATTAGTCCAACCTCTTGTGTATTTCATTAATACAGAAATTAACAAAATTTGTTATCGATTTCTGATTTTATTCCAACATAGAGAACATGTGTAGTATGACTTCAATTCTTTTAAATTTACTGAGACTTGTTTTATGGCCTAGCATGTGATCTACCCCAGAGAATGTTCCATGTGCACTTGAGAAGGATGTGTATTTTGCTGCTGTTGGGTGGAGTGCCTTGCAGGTATTTGTCAAGTCTAGTTGGTTTATTGTGTTTTTCTATTTTCTTGTTGATCCAGCTATTACTGAAATGGAGTTTTGAGGATTCCAACTATTGTAGTTAAATTGTCTGTTTCTTCCTTCAGGTCTCTCAGTTTTTACTTCATGTATCTTTAGGGTGTATTGCTTGGTGCATATGTTTATCATTGTCATATTTTCCTAATGGATTGATCCCTTTATCGATCTAAAATGTCCTTGACATACAAATGGACAAGAAACATACGAAAAAATGTTCATCATCACTAATCATCAGAGAAATGCAAAGCAAACCACGAGATATCATCTCACACCAGTCAGAATAGCTATTATCAAAAAGTCAAAAAATAACAGATGCTGGAGAGGCTGTGGGAAAAAAGAGAATGCTTAATACACTGCTGGTAGGAATGTAAATTGGTTGAGCCACTGTGGAAAGAAGTATGGAGATTTCTCAAAGAATTTAAGATGGAGCAGCCGGGCATGGTGGCTCACACAATTTAAAATGGAGCAGCCGGGCACAGTGGCTCACACCTGTAATTCTAGCACTTTGGGAGGCTGAGGTGGGTAGATCGTCTGAGGTCAGGAGTTCGAGACCAGCCTAGCCAACATGGTGAAACACATCTCTACTAAAAATACAAAAATTAGCTGGGCATGGTGGCATACACCTGTAGTCCCAGCTACTCAGGAAGCTGAGGCAGGAGAATCACTTAAACCCAGGAGGCGGACGTTTAAGTGAGCGAAGACTGCACCACTGCACTCCATCCTGGGTGGCAGAGCAAGACTCCATCAAAAAAACAAAAATAAAAAAACAGAGCTACCATTTGACACAGCCTCCCATTGTTTTCCAAAATAAAACAGTTCTTTCTACCAGAAAGACACATGCACCTATATGTTTATTGCAGTGCTATTCACAATAGCAAAGACATGGAATCAACCTAGCCACCCATCAACGGTGGATTGGATAAAGAAAATGTGGTATATATATATACACAGTGGAATACTATGCAGCCACAAAAAAGAATGGAACTATGTCTTTTGCAGTAACATGGGTGGAGTGGGAGGCCATTATCCTAAGTGAAATAACCCAAGAACAGAAAACCAAATACCACATGGTCCCATTTATAAGTGGGAGCCAAACATTAGATACACATGGACACAAAGCAACAAGAAACACTAAAGACTACAAGAGGGAGAAGGAAAGAAGGGGAGCAAGGATTGGAAAGCTAACCGTTGGGTACTATGCTCACTACTTGGGCAATGGGATCTGTACCCCAGCCTTAGGGTCCATTGTGACAAACCTGCACATGTACCTCCTGAATCTAAAAATAAAAGTTGGAACTACATAAAAAAAAGTCCTTCTTTGTCTGTAGGAACAATTTTTTTCTTAAAGCCTATTTTGTCTAATATTAGTATAGCCACTCCAGTTCTTTGAGTTACTGCTTGCATGACATATTTTTTTCTATCATTTGACTTTCAACCTATTTGGGTTTTTGAATCTAAAGTGTGTTTTGCGAGGTCTATTGACTGATGCCTGTAATCCCAGCTACTTAGGAGAGACTGAGGCAGGAGGATTGCCTGAGGCCAGGAGTTCAAGACCAGCCAGAGAAACACAGTACAACACTACCTCTAAAAAAATTTTTAAAAGAGATATCTGCAATCCCATGTTGATTGCAGTCTTGTTTACAATACCCAAGATTTGGAAGCAATCTAAGTGTCCATCAGCAGATGAATGGCTAGAAAAATATATAGTGCTTATACACAATGGAGTACTGTCCAAGCATGAAAAGAATGAGATCCTGTCACTTGCAACAACATGGATGGAACTGGAGATCATTATGTGAAATGAAATTAGCCAGGCAAGTTTTGAAATAAGCCAGGCCCTGG
>NW_016107537.1:1324998-1341085 GCF_001604975.1 Cebus imitator
AAAAAAAAAAAAAAAAAAATTGTTTTAAATTAGCCAAGTACAGTGGCAAGCACCCATAGTTCCAGCTACTTGGGTGGCTGAGGTGGGAAGATTTCTTGAACCCAGAAGTTTGAGGCTACAGTGAGCTGTCATTATACCACTGCACTCCAAACTAGGCAACCGAGCAAGACTCTGTCTCTAAATAATAAAAATAAAATGAAGTGTGTTTTTTTGTAGCTAACATATAGTTGGATCATGATTTAAAAAAAAAACCAATTTGCCAATCTCTACCTTCTGATTGGAGTGCCGAATTCATCTGCATTTAATGAAATTACTGATAAGGCAGGATTTATCTACCATTTTACTGTTTCCGCTGCCTCTTTTTTTCTCCATTTTTTTCATTACTTCCTTCTCTTTTCTTAAATAGGTATTTTTTTAGCGTAATATTTCAGTTTGTCATTTCATTTTTTTTACTATATATTTAAAATATTTTCTTAGTGGCTGCTGTGTCTTGAGGTGGATTCTGAGTCTTTTCCTACTTAGAATTTGTTGAGCTTCTTGGATTCACTTTAATGTTTTTCATCAAAATGGAAAAGGTTTTGGTCACTATTTCTTCAAATATATTTTATCCCCTTCTCTCTCTCACTTCTCTATTCTACAACTCCTATTATGTGTATATTAGTATGTTTGGTGCTGTCTGACAGGTCTCTGAAGTACTGATCATTTTTCTTTGCTGTTTTTTTTTTCTGTTCCTCAGACAGGATCATCTCAAATAACTTCTAATTCACTGCAGTTCAAACCTTTTATAAATTCTCAAGTAAATTTTTCATTCATATTTTTGTACTTTGTAACTTCCAAATTTCTGCTTGGTTCTGTTTTATAAACTTCCAGCCCTCCCTCTCTCCCTCCTTCTCTTCCTTCCTTTCTCCCCACCCTCCCTTCCTTCACTCCCTTCCTCCCTCCCTCCCTCCCTCTTTCCTCCCCTTTCCCTCTTTCTGCTTGCATTTCTTTCCTTCCTCCTCTCTCTCTTTCGCTTCTTCCTACTTTTCCTCCTCCCCTCCCTCCCTCTGCCTCTGTCCTCTCTGCTTGTGCAGACCCTTAAGGTCAGACAGATGTAAGAGCTAGACAATTCTCAGGTCTCTTTGGGCATGTGCACAGCCATATACACATGTGTGGCCTTCTGTATTCTCAGGAATAGGTTAAAGCTTCTCGAAACATCTTATTGACATCTCATTCCCAGCTTTTTCTTCTAAGTCTTTTGGTCAGTTTTTTTGTTCTGACAGTTACTTCCAGCCATCTTAGGAAGTTGAGATGTTAAAGAATTGCTGTTGATTTTTTCTGACAAATGCACCCAGGGAAAAGGTTGTTCACACTGGGTAACCTCTTAGTCACATCAAATAAAGACAGAACCTAGGAGTTGACACTTACCTGGAACTACCAAAAAGATCAAATGGCAATTCCCTGGTAATGAGGCTTTGGAGGAGCTCCAATCCCCTTTTGAGCCCTACAGTGGTGGCTTGGCTGCCGGATGTCACCATGATTGTGTGACCAAGGCTGTTATGGAGTTTGGGAAAGGGAGAGTGGGAATAGGGTCTCTTAAAATGTCAGAAACCTCTTCTTACCCACATGCAACCCTTTTCTTGAATAAATCGATGGCTGCAAGCCTCTGGTTAATGTCTAGACAGTTTTGCTAGTGTTCTCATTGCTTTAAGGAAGAAAGGGTTTTCAGAGGTTCTTACTTTATTATTCCTACTGATGTCCTCTCCTAAGTTTTAAAAGGAATTATGCTTGTAACAATCTATAAGTTGTGCTACTATGTACTGCATTGGACAGGGGTTCATTTTCCTTTGCCTTTAGGGATTGCTATGGTTTGAATGTGTTCCCCAAAGTAAACGTGTCGGAAAGTTAATCTCTATTACAATAGTGTTGAGAGGTGGGACTTGTAAGAGGTGATTATTAGGTCATGAGAGCGCTACTCTCATTAATACATTAATGATGTTATCCCAGGACTGAGTTAGTTATTACAGGAGTGGGCTGCTGGTGAAAGGATGAGTTAGACTCCCTTTCTGTTTTGCCATGTGATGCTTTCTGCCATCCTATGAGGCAGCAAGAAGGCCATCACCAGATATGACCCCTTGATATCGGACTTCTCATCCTCTAAAACTGTGAGCCAAATATACTTCTCTGTAGCATTCTATTACAGCAATACAAAATAGACGAAGATATAGAGGGATGCTTTGGGGAAAACACCTTTAAAATATTACTACACCTCTGGGCTATGGGAGAACTTAAAGTTAAGAAGGTACAGTTACTGACAGCAAGTGGGGCCAGTCTTTAAGAGAAGTCCACCAAAGGCTTTGGACCTGTCCACCCTCAGGCTCCTAAGTAGCTGCCTGCCTAAGTCCATGTCTGCTTGCCCCCTGCACCCTGCCCATGCAGTCTCTGCTGGGTCCAGTAGGAATGTGTCATGCTGTTTGTGAAACCTGTTCAGAGTGAGGTGCCTATACCAGGCCTTCTGGCATGGAAACCTCCTCTGTGCCAGAGGTATATTTATGAAGTAGAAGCAGCCACAGAAGGCAGGCCAGCCATACAAGGGAAAGATGCCCAAAGCATTCAGCCTTATTGCACAGGAAGTTACAATTTAATGACAAATTGCATTAATGAAACTTTCTATCCACAAGACTAAGCACCTGATGTGTATGAGGTTTGTAGATACTTAAAAACCTGGCCTTGGTGAAACGCTTTCTAAGAACTTCTTGGCTGTCTGGCTATATGAAGTAGCCTGATTTCAGAAGCCTTTGCAGCTCCACCCCATGTGTGATGCACGCACAACTCTCTTTCACAACCACAGGCCTCACTTAACAAATTGTATCATGATGCAGACAATACACAAGACACATGAGAAACGATGGGCTGGGACTCTGGCAGCTGAAACTGTCTCAGTGCTTCACTGAGCAGCTCGTCAGTTTTGAAGGACAATCTGTTCGCTTATGTATCCGGTAACGTCCTGGGGTCAGCAAATTACTGCCACATTTGGCCTGCTTTTATATGGCCTAAGAGCTAAGAAGAGTTTTTGTATTTTTTAAGAGTTGGAGAAAAAAAGTACACACAGAGACCCTATATGGCTTGCAAAGCCTAGCAGATTTACTATCTGGTCTTTTACAGCAAGTCTGTTTACCCCTGAGTAATGGCATCATGGATTTTTATTTATTTATTTATTTTTGAGACAGGGTCTCGCTCTGTTTCCCACGCTAGAGTACAGTGGTGTGAACATGGCTCACTGCAGCCTCACACCACAGCCTCAAGTGATCCTCCCACATCAGCCTCCGGAGTAGCTGGGACCACAGGCATGCGCCACCACACCCGGCTAATTGTGTGGTGAATTTAAATGACCAGTGATATCCTGGGACAGTCAACAAGAACCAAAGGGCACAAAAACACTTGAAATATCATTACTTTACTTTAGTGTTTCAGGCATTTTAAATATTCATACAATTGCCTTATTTCAGCAGTCATTTCCTCTCCAGTACAGATTTTGTGTCCAGGATCAGTCATGTACATCATTGAATTTTCTCTACAGCACCCACATGCTACATGGAACCCACTCTGGCACCCATGTCTTTGCTAGTAGAGCCTCTCACCACACCTGCAAGAGGGCTGGACCTCCTCCTGCTTGCCACAGCCTCTACTGTGAATGAAAACACACTTTGTACCTTCGGTCCCAGTACATTTCCAGCACTCCCAGGTGTTCCATGTATGTGGCAATCATCCCACAGAGCTAGTGACACACGTCAGCTGGTACCTATGCCAGCACCTGCTCCACTATATCATACAGATGCTGAGGCACTTAAATGTTCTTGGTAAAATGGAGTTCATAATTGCCATAGGAGTTGAGTGTGGGGCAAGGGGACTTTCAATAATTAATAACCTTAATACATATTTAGCAGGTTTATAATTTCATGTCTGTTTACATTTGTTGTCAAAGCTTCATAAGCTATTTACATAAATGAATTCATGTTCGAGTTTCCAAATGCTGCTATGACAAGCAAACAGAGAAACTGCTTAGACAACATTTGCTTGCACCAGAAATACATATGGCAATATCTGGTCATTCTTAAAGAAATGGTTGTGTTTCCAAGAAGAATTTTTTTTTTTAAGTCATAAGCCTTATGCAATTCTTCCAAGGTAATAATGTGTGTGTCCTTCCTTCTCAAGCAGTGGTTCAAGGCATCTCAAAGGATGTTGCTGTTTGAGGTTCTGATTTAATTGGCCAGGAGGAGCGGGGAAGAGTGGGCACCAACATTGTTTTTTTGGTTTTTTTTTTTTTGGGCACCAACATTTTTTAAAAACTTCATGAGTCATTCCAGCATGTGCTTAATGTTGAGAACCTTGGTATTAAAGGCTTTGCGTCTTCCTACTGTCACTTGTCTTCATCAAAAGCCCTTGAGGTAGTCCCTGGGTCAGGCAATGATCTCTTTCATGGGCTAAGAAACTAAGGCACAGAGAGGTTAACAGGCTCCTCTGATACTGTGCAGTCAAATGACAGAACCATGATTGCAACTGATATTTCCAAATAAACAATAGCTCCTCCCCCAGCAACGGGCAGCACTTACATGGACCAAAAGTATGAGGCCTGACTGGGAGCCAGGCATGACCTTCTGTGTCAAGGACATCATGGAAAGGAATGGAACAGTTCAGAACCAGCCATTCCACATGACCAAAAATGAATAAAGCCAGGCTTGCTGGTATGCACCCGTAGTCCCAGCTACCCAGGAGGCTGAGACGGGAGAATCACTCAAGCCCAGAAATTCGAGGCTGCAGTGTGCTATGATTGCAGCTGCAAATAGCCACTGTAATCCAGCCTGGACAACATAGCGAGACCACGTCTCTATAAAAAATAATTTAAAAATTTTTAAAAATATTTTTAAAAAAGAAATAAGTGTATAAGATACTTATTGGAAGCCACATGAGGAATAAGGAATAACTTTTTCTTTTCTTAAAGTCTTACTTCCCTAATATATATGCCATTGATTCAGGTTTCTTAGAAAATCTATCAAGATTCACAGTCTTCCTAACATCTGAATTCTTATCTCTGTCAATGTAATTTGGGTCCAAAAGATAATTACAAACCTGTGTTAGCATGTGACAGTATTACAAAAACGTCCATGCTTTCCCTGTCACCAGCTCCCCCAGACTTGCCAGGAACCCAGCACCCTATACGTTCTAACTGGGTATACCTCTTCCCAGGATCTGATCAGACTTCACTCCCTTCTCAGAAGTTCCCAAACACCAACCCATCAGCTGCGTTGGGCCTCAAGGATTAATAATTACAACTAACTGTTTTATTTTGCTCTACAGGCAGACTTTTAAACCTGTATTCTGGGTAACCCTCAGGACATTTATACTGTCATTCCCAATTGCCATGAGAGCCCATTCATTTGGGACCCTCTCCACTTCACCCCGAAGTAACGCCCTCACATCCTATCAACTAGTGCCGCACCTATGAAATAACTTCTATCATCATTGCCTTTTCATTGTAAGCTCTCACATCTTATCATGTTCAAGGAGGCATTCATTTTCTCCTCTTCTGTAAAAGTCTCACCTGACTGCAGAAATGTTCTCGTGAGCCAAGGAGAAACAACGAATGGAGTGCACACAGGCATGAAGAAAGGACATGCCACGTTCCGGGGAGGAGTGCGGTTTTCAATGGGTCACTGTGATTTCCAGGACACTCTAGGAAAGGCCTGATTACTCAGCTCACACCGAACACAAATGACATCTTGTTCTTCCTACTGCTAGTAATGTGGCCTCCTGAAAAGCCTACAAAGTATTAGTTAATTGAGTAAGTGGAAACCACTTCTAACAGTACACATTTGTTGAGACTCACAAGACCCTGTGTGGAGCTGAAACCACTTTTTTCCCATTCTAGAGGACTTTTCCATTCAGGCAGGATATATATTCTCCTGATGCACAGGAACTCAGAATCCTTCCTGGAAGGAAACCTGCCCCTCTAGCTACTGCAGAACACAAGAAGAACAAAAAGAGGAAAGCAACCTGTGTCTGGGGCAGGGCCACTTGGGGAGTGGAATTTTACTGTCTTCTGATCCTCAGAGAGGTTTTTACAAAGGTTTAAAAAAAAAAGGGAACTCAGCAAACTTGCATTTAGAATTCTGGTTAAAACAAAGAAAAAAACTGAATCATCATATTTTGAAAGACCTACCACATTCAACCTATCAAGTAAAGCAATATATCATGTTTTTTCTCTCTCATGCTTATTTGATGCTTACAGGTTCAGGGCAGACTTGCCACTTTGTTTCTAAAACATGCAGAGAGCAGACTTAGAGCAGCATATGCTGTTTAGGGCCCAACCCGCACAAACCCTGACAGGTGACTGACCAAACACCATCAGGAAGGTGATGAGGGACCACCTTCGCCGAGAGGCCAGCGCCCAGCACAAAACTAAGGACTGTTGGTGCATGCTTGTCCAGAGCTTGGTGTAGCAGAGTGTTATGAAGCGGATGGGCGGGGAACACGCAGGCAACTTCCAAAATGCTCTGAAGTTCAATCCATGGCCCAGAGCAGCGGGGCTGCAGCCGGGCATGGAGCTAAGGCACTAGGGCTGCAGTGGGTGGGAGGCACCGACCAGAGGTCCCAGTGCCCTGCTGTTCCCGGGGAGAGGGGAAGGGGCTCTGCTCACAAGGCTGCCTTTGTGTACAAAGTTGTTTTAAAGGATGAGAATATAGAAAGATAAATCCCTGCTTTCCCCCCCAAGAATAATATTTTGTTCTCTTCTCAGAGACATTTGCTTCAGTTTTCAAAAGTCTCAACAGCATTGCCGAGAGCTCCACCCGGGAAGCCCCCCTGAGCAACCCCCTCTTCGAGAGTCGCCTCTTCTGCTCACATGCCTTCTTCCATCCCATCTTTGTGAAGTTGCCTTTCTTTCCCCCACTGTGGCTGGATAAAGAGCAATCCAGTCATTTCACCGTCCCCTGGAGCAGGACCCCGTGCTCTTGCCAAGGCAGCTGGGAGTGCCCCTGCGTCACAGCTTGATGAAGGCAGCTGGCTGGGTCTGCGGCTGCTCCACGTCTGGGGGTGGGAAGACACTGGAAATGGCTATGTCCACGATGCCCTGGCACAGTTCTGCATAGAGCTTTCTGAAATGTGTTTTAAAAATCATCATTGAGGACATTCGTCAAAGTGCAAGCAAAAAAAGAAATCAATGTTTTTTGTTTGTTTTTGAAACGGTTTTGCTCTGTCTCCCAAGTTGGCATGCAGTGGTGCAATCATGGCTCACTGCAGCCTTAAATTCCTGGGCTCAAGGGATCCTCCCACCTAAGCCTCCCAAGTAGCTGGCACTACAGGTGTGTACTACCGTGCCCAGCTAATTTTTTAACTTTTTGTAGAGATGGGGTCTTGCTATGTTGTCCATGCTGCTCTTGAACTCCTGAGCTCAAGCAACCCTCTCATCTTGGCCTCCCAAAGTGCTGGGATTATAGGCATAAGCCAATTCACTTGGGACCATGCCTGGCAGTTTTTCCTGTTTTTGATTTTTACCAAGATCTACCTTAGAAAGTCTATTTCATGATCACATTTCTAAAACTGGTTGCCACTGTACATACAAATGCTACAGAAGGCTTTGCATGAAGATAAAGCATTCCCTCAGCAAATACTGATGAAAGGCCTTGCAGGTGAACAAGACAGACAACTGGCAGGGAAGGCAGGCAACTTCAAGAGCGTGTAAGAGCCATCCTGCATTACACAGAGGGGCAGGCCCTACCCAGGAAAAGGACCAACTCAGCATAATTGAAGGGACACTGAACAAGACTCCCCAGCAACAGGGGAAGACTCTTCAGTGACAGCTAAGCCAAGACCCAGGGATGAATAGAAGGCAGGCAGAGAATGGATGACAGGGTAGAAACACACACACACACACACACACACACACACACACACACACACACACACAGTATCTTCTGATGAGTTAGTTTGATGGCAGTTAGTGTAATGAAGGAAACTGCAAAGGCTCTGGCTAGAGAAAATTGGAGATAGGACTGTTCAGGGAAAGCTTCCTCAAGATGTTGTTTTGTCAAAGCAGAAGCCAACCATGGTAAGATGTGGTGGTGGTAGTGGTGGTGGTGGTGGTGGGGATTCCACACACAGGTAACAGAAATCACAAAGGTCCACTGCAGATAAGAGCAATCCAGGGAAATGGTGGCTTAGGGTGAAGCTGGAGAGGTGGCTTTGCAGGTGGAGGGAGGAGTATGGTTTGTGTCCCAGGTGTAATGGGAAGTCTGGTGAATGGCATGGTCTGGTGTCCACTTTACACACTGGCTGCTCTGGGAGGACGGATTTCACTGGGACAAGAGCAGAAGTGGACCCCAGTTAGGAGGCTCTGTGCCAAAACCTTCGCTATGGTGGAAGATGACCTGTGCAAGGGTGATGGCAGTGCAAATGGAGGGCAGAGGACTCCAGAGGCTGGAGGCAGAACCCATGGGACCCTGATGGACAGAACCTGAGGGGAAGAGAAAGCAAAGGCAGGATCACTGTCAAGTTCCAGCTTAGGCTCTAGGGGGAACAGCGGGTGGCCACTGAGATCAACAAGTCTGGGAGGTAGGTAGGGGGACATTCTGGCAGGGAAGGCAGATGCAGATACTAGTCTGCATCTCTGGGCTGTGATGTAATCTGGTAATTTTAAAATCATGAAGTTCGATGAGATCATATATAGAGAGAGGAGCTGAACACCCAGGCCCAAGACCAGAGGCACTGGATGAGGAAGACGGAGCCCAGCTTGCCCACACCTCCCGAGGCAAGCCTGCCCAGCACCAAGTGCCCAGCCACGACAGGAGGGCAGCTCAGCGAGGGCTGTCAGCTGACTCGAATGCTGCTGACGGGTCCAAGGAGGTGGGGACAGAAAGAGACTGCTGGAAGTGGCAATAAGGACTTGGCTGGGGACCTGCAAAGAACAGTTTCTGTGGGGCAATCAGGATGGAAGCCAGCCTGGAATGGACCAGAGCACGGATGGAAACAGAGGAAGAGAAGACAGCTTGTACAGAAGCTGCTCTCCAGAGCTTGGCTGTGAAGGGAACTGGAGAAGGCGTGATCATTAGAACAGGATATGGCATCAGGGGAGAACATCTTTTTGAATAGTTGGGAAAATTCACTGGGAATGCATATGCTGATATGAACTATGCAGCAGAGACGGGAAAAGGTGACAACATAAATGAGCCAGATGAGAGGACAGGAGCGGGAGGAGGGTAAGGTCTAGAGCACCATGGAGGGCCAAATCCCTGATGGAAAGGACAGCAGGTGAGACTGGGCACTGTCAATGCGGTGAGGGAAGGTGCAGAGCCCTGCCTTCTTCCGCGCTTAGCTCATCTAGCTTGCATTCCGCCTTCAGATCTCGGTCCAACCTCACTTCCCATCATGTGCACTTGGCTCAGTTACATTCTCTCTCAACATCCTTTGTTCTCTATTAAAGCACTTGTCCTTGTTTGTAATTGACATCTGCCTGGTCCCTGTCTGCCCAGTCTCTTCTCATGAAGGGAAGGGACTGTGTCTCTTTGTTCCCCACTGTGAACTCAGGGCCTTGTACAGAGCCTGACCAGGTAGGCGGCACCTAATAAGCACTTATCAGCTACAGAGACCAATGAACAAGACGAATCATGCCTGTCACAACCAGCAGGCAATGGCAAAGGCCTAGCTTCTAACCAAAGAACAACTTGTGTGTTGATGCTGTCTCTTGCAGGTACAGGACTATCTCTTAAATATTCTGAAAAATCACTCAATTTCTTCAAGATGTAGATGGGAACCAAAAGGGTCTTCACGTGATAAAAGTGGATCTTCAGCAGAACCCGCAGCACAAGAAAATTGAGTACGAGTGACTTTCCCTGACATGTAAGGCCTTCCACAGAAGGTCCCCACTTAACTTCCTCCTTCCTTCATGACTCCGTGATGCTCATGCTACAGCCAGGCTTCTCCCAAGAGAAGCAGAAGTTCCGGAGGGCAGGTTCCCAGGAGCTTCTTTTCCTCTGGGCATCTCCCAGACCTGCACAGAGCCCAGGACAGGGCGAGGACCTGTAGGACGCTGCACCCCTTTCAGAAGACTCTCCCTACCGCCCTTTGGTGCAGCTGAGCCCTCTTCTTGCACCCCAGCTCCAGATCCACCATGTCTAAGATGCCTTCTCAGACTCCTTCCTGCCTCAGGAGCCGCTGAACTTCTGGGTTGCCACATCATAGGATCCTGCTGACTCCGCTTGTCACACGGGTCTCTCGGCAGTAATGAGCTTTAACACTCTCATGGTATCTCCCACCCACCTGAGCACAGGCTACCTGCTTACTTACTGTTTTCTTTTGAGACAGGGTCTTGCCCTGTTGCCCAGGCTGCAGTGCAGTGTCGTGATCATGGCTCCTTGCAGCCTCGACCTCCCAGGCTCAAGTGATCCTCCCACCTCAGCCTCCGGAGCAGCTGGGACTATAGGCACACACCACCATGTCTAACTAATTTGTATTTTTTTGTAGAGATGGGGTTTTGCCCTGTTGACCAGGCTGGTCTTGAACTCCTGGGCTCAGATAGTCTACCTGCCTTGACCTTCCAAAGTGCTGATAGGCATGAGCCACTGCACTATCCTATCTGCTGACAATACATGGAAAAATGGGAAAGGAAATGGACTCAGCAAAGCCCCCTGCCAGACAGAGTCCTCAACAAGGGTCTCCTATCACTGCGGCATCCTCCCTCACAGCAGGCAAAGCATCTACACTTGCACCCACAGACTATCCCAACTGCAGAACCAACTTCCCACTTGTGAAAACACAATGACGTGCAGACTTACTGAGCACAAGCAGGGGCACCGTTGACTTCAATAAGCCACACCTTCAGCTCCTCATCCACCATGAAGTCAAAGCCGAAGAGCTGGAAGCTCTGGTAAGGGAGGTGCTTGGTGCTAATGGCAGGTTCCACGCTCAGGAGGCAGTTCCTGTGAGGTGGTGGGGGGGAATGCTCATTAGAATAGGGTGGCCAAAAAAGGAAGACATGAGGTGAGCTTGACACATTTTACATGAGATGAATACAAATATCAGCTTTGACTTCCCTCTTTTCAACTTACTACCAACAGGTTATTCAAGAGAAGGTTACTCAACAAGCATTTGTTAGAAAACTCTGCAGCCACTCATGTTCTTCAGGCAAAAGCTGCTTTCCTATGTCTCAAGAAGCAGGAGAGTGCCGAGTCACCATGGTCTCTATAAATGAAGATTCCTTCAACAGCTGGGCTGCTGCCATGTTTGTTTATAACACATAAAACATTTCCATGTATCTTTGCCATGTAAAGAATGGACTGCCATTTGGCGAAGGGCAGGATTTGCAAAAAAAAAAAAAAAAAAAGCTGACCTCATGATTTCACCAGTTCCAGTTCTAATGCCTAATTATTGCTGATTAAAAGATTTAAGAGCTATACATGTTGAAACTAAATGTTGAAATGTAGAAGTATTATTAGCACCAATGAATGGAAAAATGGCGGGATTTTAGTGACACAGAAAAAAGTTGAAAGTGAATCTCAGAAATATAGTGAACAAGTACATAAGGTCTCAGGTCAGCCCAAAATCTTAGACAAGTGATTGTTCAATGAGATAATTACATAAGGAACTTGTCCTAACTCTTGGAACCTAAAAAGCATTTAATAAATGTTACTCTTATGAACAAGTATATTTCATTATGATAACCATACATCTATTATTTAGAAATAAATACCTCTTATCTACAACCATTACAGAAAACCTATGCCATTTCTGTTTTATAAAGATCTTCCCTGATTTTTCACCCAACTGAATCCTGAGGCAAAACATTCATCTCAGTAAATAAAATGTGCTACAATGACTCTAGGGTTACCAGAGATAACTGTCCTACACAGCTGTATATTTGGAAGGAAAAAGATACAGGGGCCGACTGGGAACAGTGGCTCATGCCTATAATCATAGTTCTTTGGGAGGCCAAGGCGGGTGGATCACCTGAGGTCAGGAGTTAAGAGAGCAGCCTGGCCAACATGGTGAAACTCTGTCTTTACTAAAAACAGAAAAATTAGCCAGGCGTGGTGGCGGGCACCTATAACGCCAGCTACTCAGGAGTCTGAGGCAGGAGAACCACTTGAATACAGGGGGCGGAGGTTGCAGCTGCAGTGAGGCGAGATTGGGCCACTTCACTCTGGCCTGGGCAAAAGAGCAAAACTCTGTCTCAAAACAAAACAAAACAAAACAAAAAAACAAAAACAGCCAAAGACAAAGACATAGGGAACTGGCATACATGTGACTAATTCTGAGATGCTAAGATGTAGCTCTAGATGTAGGTTTTGACTCCTGACTTTAATAAAGAACCGAGGTCTTTGTGAACTTGGAGCCAAGGTCAATCCTCCCTCAGCCCCCCACAAACTTCAATCTCCTTTTCTTTTTTCCTAAAAAGAAAAATATTTTAATAGATACATTTAAACCTTCAAAAACTATTTTGGTTTAAATGGTTCTTTTAAGATAAGCCATTTAAAAACTAATTATAATAAAAATTCTTCTCTCGCCGGTCATATGCCTGTAGTCCCAACTACTTGGGAGGCTTGAGGTGGGAGGATCGCTTGAGCCCAGGAGTTCTGGGCTGTAGTGCACTATGCCGATCGGGTGTCTGCACTAAGTTTGGCACTGCGAACTTGGTGAATCCGTGCTGATCAGCAGTGACGTCGCACCTGTGAATAGCCACTACACTCCACCCTGGGCAACATAGCGAGACCCCGTCTCAAAAAAAAAAAAAATTTCTTCTCCCATTCATATTCAACGTGCATCGACAAGAACACATCACATTAAAAAAAAAAAATCTCTGTTCTACACAAGAATATCCTTAACTTTTGCTTTTATTAAAATGTTCTTGGCTAGGAGAGGTGGCTCACACGTGCAATCTCAGCACATTTGGGAGGCCAAGGCAGGTAGATCACTTGAGGTCAGGAGTTTGAGACCAGCCTGGACAACATGGTGAAACCCTGACTCTCCACTTAAAAAAATTAGTTGGGCATTGTGGCACATGCCTGTAATCCCAGCAACTCAGGAGGCTGAAGCAGGAGAATCGCTTGAACCTGGCAGCAGAGGTTGCACTGAGCAGAGATCACACCATTGCACTCCAGCCTGGGAAACAGAGCAAGACCCTATCTCCAAAAACAAGCAGGACCCTGTCACTCTGTTGCCCAGGCTGAAGTGCAATGGCCCACTCATGGCTCACTGCAGTCAGCCTTGACCACCTCGAGCTCAAGTGATCCTCTGGTCTTGGCCTACTGAATAGCTGGGACTACAGGCATGCACCACCACACCCGGGTAATTTTTTTTGTACATTGTAGAGACAGAGTTTCGTCATATTGCGCAGGCTGGTCTTGAACTCCTGGGCTCAAGTGATCCACCTGCCTCAGCCTACCAAAGTGCTGGGATTACAGGCATGAGCTGCTACACTCAGCCTGTTTTAATTAAAATACTTTAAAATATTATGATTAAGGAAGATTAAAAAGTTAAACAGATGCTCATGGTAAAAAAGAGAGAGAAGAGAAAAAAAACTAAAATATAAAATTGAGGCTGGGTGTGGTGGCTCATGCCTGTAATCCTAGCACTTTGGGAGGCTGAGGGGGGCAAATCACTTGAGGTCAGGAGTTCAAAACCAGCCTGGCCAACATGGTGAAACCCCATCTCTACTAAAAATGCAAAAAATTAGTGGGGCATGGTGGCACATGCCTGTAGGCCCAGCTAGTCAAGAGGCTGAGGCAGGAGAATCACTCGAACCTGGAAGGTGAAGGTTGCAGTGATCTGAGATCACATCACTGCATTTCAGCACGACTCTGTCTCAAAAAAACAAAATAAAATAAAATAAAATTGAAAGAAGCATTACATTCCAACATATAAAGGAAAACTGAGAATCAGAACCAAATCAAAACTTAATTTTTTTATTTGCTGAAAGCTCAAGATTAATAATTCACTTTAAAGGATTTTTATCTATCATCAGAGACTTTATACAGTACCATCTTTTTTTTGGCTGGAGTGGGAAGTTAGGAGGAGGCTAGCTGGAAAGAAAGAAAACCTGAGAGCTGCCAGGAGCATTTATAGCACCACAGCAGCAACACTCTGAACAGCACTGAACAATGTGGAGGGGGTGCCGCAAACTTCCAATGAAGCTTTTGCCTAAAATAGGAATTCTTTTTCCAGCAAACTTGGTTTATCTGGTGTCAGAATTCCAACCACCTATACTTCCTGCAGAAATGGGACTCCAAGCCCTGTAGTTATTCTGCTTGGCTCTACGTGAGAATATAGCAAGGAAAAACTCTCACTTATTGTGACAGGATAGCACTGACATGGTGGATGACAGAACAATGGGACAGACTGGAGATCCTAGGAACAGACCCTCACATAAACGGCCACATGACTGATTGACTGACTGATTGATTTCCAAGATAGAGTCTTGCTCTTTTGCCCAGGCTGGAGTGTAGTGATGTGATCTCGGTTCACTGCAACCTCTACCTCCTGGGTTCAAGCAATTCTCCTGCCTCAGCCTCTCAAGTAGAACTTGGGGAGGCGGAGGTTGCAGTGAGCTGAGATCGTGCCACTGCACTCTGGCCTGGGTGATAGAGGGAGACTTTGTCTCAAAAATATATATATTTTGTCTTTGTTTTTTAAGGACATGTGCTCTGGAAATAGATTTCTAGAATAGCAGTTACTCTGCCATTTGTAATCCAGATTTTGGAGTTATCAGATACAGATGTTAAAGAACTGCCATTATGTTCAAGAAAATATGAGGCAAATGGGAGAATTTCATAAGACAACTATAATATGAAAAAAAGATATACTCCCAGAATGCTAAGTTAAAAAAAAAAGAAAAAAAAGAAACAAATGGAAGTTTCAGAACTAAAAAGCACACTAACTAAAATCAAGAACTCAATAGGTGAGTTTAACAGCAGCTTAAAAGCTTTTACCTTTTAAAAATGTCTAATAGATGCTATCTATCTGCCAAAAAAATAAAATAAAATAAAAATAAATAAAAATGTCTAATAGGTTTTAATAGATGAAGAAAGGATTAACAAAGATATCAGAAGAAAAGAATGAGTACAACCATGGAGAGATGAAATGATACACAATGCCACAGATTTGTATCAATCCAGTGAAAATGCCCTTCAAGAAGATGGTAAAATAAACATACTCTCAGATGACAGAAAATTAAGAAGATTTATCAGCAGTAAAACTGTTTTAAAAGAAAGGCTTAACAGAGAGACTCAGAACTTTAAAATTTAAGGAAGTATATGGGTAAATATAAAAGCTCTAAAAGAAATGCTTAAGTTTGAAGGGAAATGATCCCAGAGAGAAACTCAGAACTTCAGAACTGAAGGAAGAACAAAAGTAGTAGCTGGGTAAATATCAAAGAATATTTTTCTCCTTTTATAAAGTGGGCTTCTTATAGACAGTATAGAGTTTGGTTTTATAGTTTAAAAAGAATCCAACCTGATAATCTATCACACCTGTGCAAATATATATATATATATATATATATATATATATATATATATTTGATAGCAAAAATAATAACATTATGTGGTAATGATGTCAATGTGTAGATATATACATATAACATAGAGGGGAAGATTTAGTGAATGTGCTATAGGTTTTTGCATTTTATTTTAAATGGTAAATTACTAACTCTAAGAAAGCTGTGAAATAATTGATATATGTATATTGTAATGCCTAGAGCAAGCACTAAAAAAAAAGAAAAGAAAAAAAAAGACAGGGAGCCAAACACCCAGCTGAAAAATTGAAACGTTAATCAAAAGAAAGCCAGATTGGTTATATAAAAATTAGATAAATAAATAAGAAATACTGGCTGGGCATGGTGGCTCAGGCCTAGCACTTTGGGAGGCTGAGGTGCGTAGATTGCTTGAACCCAGGAGTTCAAGACCAGCAAAATGGGGAAACCCTGTCTCTACAAAAAAATACAAAAATTAGCTGGGCATGATAGCCTGTGCCTGCAGTCCCAGTAGCTCAGGAGGCTGAGGTGGGAGGATGGCTTGAGCCTGGGAGGCAGAGGTTGCAGTTTGCCAAGATCATGCCACTG
>NW_016107537.1:1341930-1343948 GCF_001604975.1 Cebus imitator
CCACCATGCCCAGCTAATGTTTTGTATTTTTAGTAGAGACGGGGTTTCACCATGTTGACCAGGATGGTTTTGATCTCTTAACCTCGTGATCCACCCGCCTCGGCCTCCCACAGTGCTGGGATTACAGGCTAGAGCCACCGCGCCCGGCCAAACCTTGGCAACTTTTAAAGATGAAACCAAACAAAGTATCTTCCTGACGTAATATTTGGATATTAAACAAAAATTTTTAAATTATATGAATTAAAGATAAAATCATAAGGGAAATTAGAAAATATTTTAATAAAATGGAAATGAAAATTATGTTAATAGCAAAATCTGTGGGATTCAGCCGATACAATATTTAGAGGGAAGCTGAGACTTGCTTATTTTTTTTTTTAAAAAAGAAATATCTCAAATCAATTATTTAATCTTCCACCTTAAAAACTGGAATAGGCTGGGCATGGTGGCTCACACTTATAATCGCGCCTAGAATCCCAGCACTCTGGGAGACCAGGGTGGGAGGACTGGCTTGAGCCCAGGAGCTCGAGATCGGCCTGGGCAAGACAGTGAGATCCAACTCTACAAAAAATAAAAAGATTAGCCAGGCACAGTGGTACACACCTGTAGTTCCAGCTACTTGGGAGGCTGAAATAGGAAGATTCCCTTAAGCCTAAAAGTTTGAGGCAGCAGTGAACTATGAACACACCACTGTACTCCAACCTGGCCAATAAAATAAGACACCATCTCTTAAAAAACAAACAAACAAAAACCACCACTAGAAAATTAAGAGTAAATTATATCCTCCAAAAACCAAAAGGAAGAAAATAATAAAGTGCATAAATCAAAAAAGCCAAAAAGAAAAATAAAGAAAACCAATAAAACAAAAAGCTAATTTTTGAAAAGATTGAAAAAAATTGATATTCTGTCCAAGCAAAAGAGAAAGAAAATATAAATCATTATGATGAGAAATGAAAGAGGAGACATTATAGAACCTACAGACATTAAAAGGAAAATTTTAAAAAATTACAAAAAATTTTTGCCCATAAATTAGATAATTTATATCAAACAATTCTCTGAAAGTCATAGGCACCCAAAGCTCCTTCAAGAAGAAACACGTAACCCCCACTCAAAAACAAAGATACAATTAAGTTACCTTATTATATGTTTGATTTGTAGTAAGATGGTACTTTCTAGGGTAATGTTCAAAGCACTTGTTAGGTACTGATTGAACTCCTTGAAGAACATTTCATTTCCTTCTTCATACTTCCCATAGTTCTTTGAGTACTCTTTTTGAATGCAGTGATTGGTCAAATGGCAGGTTTTGTCTTGGAAATTATCAACATGATACGGTTCTGAAGCAGTCCGAAGCACACCCTCTCTATAGAGGTAGATATTATACTGATGATCCACCAAGACCCAGCTTCTGCAATTCAACGAAAACACTGCTTTTTACTCAAGCCATCCAAAGTTTCTGCACATTAGATACATCAATCCCCACATCTTGACTTCTTTCAGGGAATAGGTGAGGAGTGGGAGGCAACTAGGGAAGGAGGAAGTTTCTAAAACTGTAAGATGCACACTATGATTTAGCTAAGATAGTTATCACTACAATGAGACAAACCATTTTACCATAAATAACAAGGAGACTGATCAAAAGACAAAGCATTTTGAAGAGATCCAGATTTTTTTTTTTTTTTTTTTTTTTTTGAGACGGAGTTTTACTCTTGTTGCCCAGGCTGGAGTGCAATGATGAAATCTTGGCTGACTGCAACCTCTGCCTCCTGGGTTCAAGCAATTCTCCTGCCTCAGCCTCCTGAGTAGCTGTGATTACAGGTTCATGCTACTGTGCTCGGCTGATTTTTATATTTTTTTTTTGTAGAGACAGGGTTTCACCAAGTTAGCCAGACTGGTCTCAAACTCCTGACATCAGGTGATCCACCTGCCTTGGCCTCACAAAGTACTGGGATTACAGGTGTGAGCCACCACACCTCACCCTAGATGGGCTGGTTTTTTTCTTTTTTTTTTTTTTTTTTTTTTTT
>NW_016107537.1:1344088-1349470 GCF_001604975.1 Cebus imitator
AATGGCGCGATCTCGGCCACCGCAACCTCCGCCTCCCGGGTTCAGGCAATTCTCCTGCCTCAACCTCCTGAGTAGCTGGGATTACAGGCACGTGCCACCATGGATGGGCTGGTTTTTAAGGTTAACCTATGAAACCTCCATTAGTCATGTCTGTTCTTGTAGTAATCTTAAGAGTGTTCCTCCTGAAGATGATGTGACATAGGGCTTATGTTCAAGAAGTGACAAATCATCATGAAGCAATCAAGAAGACTGAGTCCTTGACAAGGAGCTGATAGCAAGGTCAAAGGTATGCTGGAGAGGGAGGGCCATTTAGCTTCAGAATGCACCACACAGCCTCTTTCTCCATGCCAAGCCCTTTCCTCAGAAATTTAAAATCCCCTGAGGTATGGTCATAACACCCATAAAGAGTGGGACACAAATAATGAAGTAAGGAGAAATTATTTGGCAAGGTTGCACAACTTGTTGTGCCTGAATTATGTGATCCATGGACATCTCTCAGCTTATTCCATAAGCATACATTTATACGCATTTGTCTGGATCCACAAGTCATTTTCATAGAAGAGGATTTTTGGGCGGCGGCGGTGGGGAGGGGAGGCGAGGAGAGAGCGGAGTCTTGCTCTGTGGCCCAGGCTGGAGTTCAATGGCACAATCTCGGCTCACTGCAACTTTCCCTCCCAGGTTCAAGTGATTCTCCTTCCTCAGCCTCCTGACTAGCTGGGATTATAGGTGTCTGCTGCCATGCCCAGCTAATTTTTGTATTTTTACTAGAGATGGGGTTTTGCCATGTTGGCCAGGCTGGTCTCAAACTCCTGACCTCAGGTAATCCCCCAGTCTTGGCCTCCCAAAGTGCTGGGATTAAAGGCATGAGCCACTGTACCTGGTAAGAGGAGAGTATTTTTTAAACAAGAAAATCTATAATCTTAGTAATCTTTGTTAGACAGAAAAAAGTATTGAAAGAAAAATAGAAAATTAGGTACAGAAGCTCAGTTCCATTCAGCTGTGCTCAATTTTGGTAACATATTAAACATGGTCAAACACTTTCCCATATTCCATGTCCCCCTCCCCACCATATACCATGGCATTTTTTTCAGATGAATAAAAACAAAGCTACAGACATGAATGCATTACCGAATGTCAAACTTGCGATGACCTGGCTCAAGCAGCAGAGGGTGCTCAAGATACTTCTGGATTACGTGCACTTGGCCCTGGTTGTCTATAAAATCGAGAAGCTCTGAAGCCTCTGAGGAGATGAGAATGCCTTCACCTAACAGGGAAAAAGCAAAAGAGAAACCAGTCCAATTTAAATCAAGAGCTTTCTATAAAGGCAGAAAGGAAATATGAACAGCAAAAACCTCACAGGAGGCTTTCATTGTCCTGCTCACCTTTTTCCCTCCCTTCCTTACTCAAGTCTCTCCCACGCTCCCTTCTCTCCTCAAGAGCACCCAGGATCATCCTTCCAACTCTTTTTCCATATGGGACTGTCAATGCTGTCTTGGCTGGCTACAACCATGAAATCTCAGTTTTATAGAAATTCAAAGTGTCTAAGCACTCAAAATAAACACCACTGCATAACTGGTCACTGGCTACCACAATAAAGACTACTACCATAAATCCTCTTCCTTCACTATATCTTGTAGAAATACCAGGAAGGTTAAGGCATAAAGATCAATGTTCAAGTATGTTCCTTGCAGCATTGTAACAGAAGAAACTGGATATGTTGGAATTGTCCATTAACATAAAATAATCAATATATCCCTTTTAATAGCTTGAAGTATAATTCATATACCATAAAATTCATCCTTTGAAAGTGCACAATTCAATGGTTTTTAGTATATTCAAGAGTTTTACCACCATTACTACAGCTTTTTTTAAAATCAGTAGTTCATACCTTTTTGATGCATATGCACATGGCATAAATTCACCACAGTTTGTTCAATCACTAACTCATTGAAGGATATCTGGGTTGTTTTCAGTTTGGGGCTATTATAAATAAAGCTGCTATGAATAATCATGTACAGGTTTTTGTGTGGATGTAAGTTTTCATCTCTCTGGGACAAATGCCCAAGAGTGTAAAATTGCTGGGTTGCATGGTAGTTACACATTTCATTTTATAAAACAATGCCAAACTTTTTCCAGAGTGGCTGTACCATTTTACATTTCCATTAGCATTGTATTAGTCATCCGATTTATCCTTCCCAGCATTAGCTGTTATTACCATTTCTTATTTTAACCATTTTAATAAAAGTGCAGCGATGGCTTGTTGTGTTTTCAATTTGCATTTGTGTAATGGTTAATGATATGGAAAATCTTTTCATTTGCTTATCTTATTCTATATAGCCTCTTTGACAAAATACATGATCATGTCTTCTGCCTTTTTTTTTTGAGACGGGATCTTGCTCTATTGCCCCAGATGGAGTGCAGTAACATGATCTTGACTCACTGCAGCCTCAACCTCCCAGGCTCAAGTGATCCTCCCGCCTTAGCCTCCTGAGAAGCTGGGACTACAGGTGTATGCCACCGCATCGACTAATTTCTATATTTTTTTGTAGAAATGGGATCTTACTGTTTGCTCTTTTTCTAATTGGATTGTGTGTCTGTTGTTGTTTACTGTGAAGTTTTAAAAGTTGTTTCTATATTCTAGATCTGAGTCCCTTGTTATATATGACTTCAAAATCCTTTCTCCCAGTTTGTAGCTCATCTTTTTATCCCTAATGAGGTGTTTCAAAGAACAAAAGTTTTATTTTGATGAGGTTCAATTTATCAATTTTTACTTTTATGAATTATACTTTTGGAGTCAAGTTCAAGAACTCTTTGCTAAGCCCTATTTCCTTTTTTTCTGAAAAATTATTAAGTCCACAATCTATTTTTAGTTAGTTTTGTATAAGATATGAGGCTTATGTTGATGTTTGTTTTTCTGCCTGTTGATATCCACCTTATCTAGTACAATCTGTTGAAAAGCTTATCCTTTCTCTATTGAATGGCTGTTGCACCTTTTTAAAAAGAATGATGGGCGTATATGTTTTGGTCTATTTTTGAGTTCTCTATTTTCTTCCATTGATTTATATATACACATATATATAATATATAACATACATATATTTATAATATATATTCTATATTATATATATAAAATATAACATATATATATTATATTATATATATATATATATAATATATATTATATATATATATATTTTTAGACAGAGCCTTGCTGTGTTGCACAGTGGCATGATCTTGGCTCACTGCAACTCTGCCCCTGGGTTTTCTCATGCCTCAGCCTCCTGAGTAGCTGAGTACAGGAATGCACCACCACACCTGGCTAATTTTTTGTATTTTTAGTAGAGATGAGGTTTCACCATGTTGGCCAGGCTTGTCTCAAATTCCTGACCTCAGGTGATCTGCCTGCCTTGGCCTCCTAAAGTGCTGGGATTGCAGCAGTAAGCCACCGCATCTGGCCTCACTAATTTATGTTTCTATTTTTCCATCAATACTACAGTGTATTGAGTGCTATAGCTCTAAAATATGTCTTAATATCAAGTAGCATGTTTATTTATACTTTATTCTTTTTCAAGATGTTTAAGCAATTCTAGGGCTTGTGCCTTTCCACGTGAATTTTTATTTTATTTTACTTTTATTTAATTAATTAATTTATTTATTGAGATAGAGTCTTGCTCTTGTTGCACAGGCTGGACCTAAGAGATTCTCCTGCCTCAGCTTCCCGAATAGCTAGGTTTACAGACACCAGCCACCATGCCTGGCTAATTTTTGTATTTTTAGTAGAGATGGGTTTCACCATGTTGGCCAGGGTGGTCTCAATCTGACCTCTGGTGATCTACCCACCTTAGCCTCTCAAAGTGCTGGGATTACAGGCATGAGCCACTGTGACTGGCCTCCATGTGAATTTTAGAAGCAGCTCCATGTCTACACAAAAATCTTGCTGAGATTTTCATGAGAATTACAGAAACCTATAGACCAGTTTGGGGTAAACTGACATCTTTACTATCCTGCAATCCATGAACACAGTATGTCTGTCCATTTCTTTAGGTTCTCTTTGACTTCCTTCATAATCATTTTGCAATTATCAGCGTATAGCGCCTGTACATGTCTTGTTAAATTTATATACAGCATCACATTTTCTCTGGGGTTACTGTAAGCAGTATTGTGGTTTTGGTTTTGGTTTTCACTGAGATACAGTTTTTGCTCTGTTGCCCAGGCTGGAGTACAATGGTGCAATCTCAGCTCACTGCAAGCTCTGCCTCCTGGGTTCAAGGGATTCTCCTGCCTCAGCCTCTTGAGTAATTGGGATGACAGGCTCTCGCCACCAAGCCTGGCTAATATGTGTATTTTTTATAGAGACAGGGTTTCACCAAGTTGGCCAGACTGGTCTCAAACTCCTGACCCCAGGTGATTCACCCGCCTCTGCCTCTCAAAGTGTTGGGACTACAGGCATGAGCCACCGCACCCAGGTAAGTAGTTGTGTTTTTAACTTTGTTTCCACATGTTCATTGTTGATATATTAAGTTTTGTGTGTTGCTCTCATATCCTGCAACATTGCTGAACTCACTCTTCAGTGAGTTGTCACCATTTCTTATTTTAGCCATTTTAATAAAAGTGTAGTGACAGCTCATTGTGGTTTTAAGTTGCTAGAACCTTCTGATCTATGCTTCAGATTTATAGCTGATTTCTACCTGGGTCTCATGCTTTCAGTGTAAATGAATTTAATTCAGTTCATTAATTCAATGATCTATCTTTCCCAAAAGTTAACCCCCTTCTCAACTACCCTGTTCCTGTCACTTGTTCTACCATCTGATCAGCTTCTTGAACAAGAACTGCAAATCAACCTGGAAAAGCTCCCTTCCTCTCTTTTCCTACACACATGACTCATGCTATTTCATCTCCCTCAGGAATCATACTTAGATTTTTTGATATACCAGTATCCAAAATTATAAAATCAATTTAAATTTTATGTATCATTTTATACCTACAAAATGAGAAAACAAAAATGATGACACTATTAGTGAAAGTTTGTCATGAACTGCTCTGTTAGCTCACATGCCTTTGAAAAAGCAATAGAGCACAGAGCAAAAGCCATCAAGGTTTCATGTCATTTGAGCAAGTCATTTTTCAAACTTACTCTAAAGAAAGATTTAAGAAGAAGGAAGAGTTGAGGCCGGGTGTGATGGCTCATGCCTGTAATCCCAGCACTTCGGGATGCAAAGGTAGGAAGATCACTTGAGCTCAGGAGTTCAAGGCCAGCCTGGGTAACATAGTGAGACCTCATCTCTACTAAAAATCAAAAAATTAACAGGGTGTGGTGGTGCATGGCTGTAGTCCCAGCTACTCAAGAGGGTGACGTAGGAGGATTGCTTGAGCCGGGGAAGT
>NW_016107537.1:1349577-1367652 GCF_001604975.1 Cebus imitator
AAAAAAAAAAAATAACACACACACACACACACACACACACAATAAAAATTAAAATTGAAAAAGAAACAAGCATGATTTATAGCAAAAACATTTACTACTGATATCTGTAATAGCAGTGGGACAACAGGGTTGTTTCTAAACAATAATTTGCTATTACAGATGTAGTGTGTTCCTGTGCTCCATCCAGGTGAGAGGTAAAGGTGGCTCAGTTTAGAGATGATGGGTAGTTGACATGCTGAACAGTGGCTTCATAATGGATAGAGCTTGAAGGTTGAGCCAACTATTCAAAGCATGTAGTAGGTACCAAATAAACACTTGTTTAACAAGAATAAAAGCCATTCATTCATTTGGTTTCATTTTATAGTTCCCAAACATAATACCTACAAAATAAGAAAACAAAAACTTATCTCCTCAATTCCTAAAGCAAAAAGTCTTTGTTTGGCATTTTATTCTCTTGACTTCCTCCTGCTGCTTGGTGTCCCTCTGAGTCTTATCCTGGTGAGGGTCCAGGGATCACCCAGGTGTCCTCAGAATGGCCATTCTGACTCCAATCCCAAGCCCACAGGATTCTGGAGTACCATGATATGTATTTCCTCCTCCAATTCTGCCATTTACCATTGGAACCACACTGGGGGGCAGTACTTGAGAAAAGGTCACAAGAAGGGAGAGAAAAGTAGGTGAAGTACTTGGCTTGTGGCAAGAGTCCAACTTTCCCCCTTTCAGGGATACCAGGTGAGGCCTCCTGTCTTATGGTTGGTGGAAAAGGTGGTGATGTCCCTTTGACTTGGAATAGAAAGGAATACCAATGGCCAGATGTCTTCCAAGGCAATACAAGAAGTGAGTTCAAAAGGGAATGGTTTTATAAAGAGCATAGGAGGGCAGTCATAGACCAAGACCGTTTATGTGTTCATTAAACATAAACTGAGTTAATGAACTGCTTCTATTTTCAGCCTGAGTTAGTATTACAAACCTCACCCCTTCTACACATTTGTTCAACATATATTTGTTGAGTGCCTATGACGAACGTACAAGGATGAATAAGACAGAAAGTCTGTGTTTGTGTGAGGCCTACAGTATAACGTGAGAGATGGACAGGTAAGTAGCATAGTGCTAGGAAGATGTTAATGCCAGGAGGTAAATGAAGCAGGGAAAAGGGAAAGAAAACAATGGAAACAGAGGCTATTTTAGATTAGAAGAGCCTTCCCTGAGGAGCCAACATCTGAGCTGAGAGAAACAGAAAACAATCCATGTAAGCACATTCTAGGCAGAGACAAGTCTGGAGTATTTGAGAGAACTAGGTAGTCTACAGTGCAGAGAGCAAAGCTGAGGATAGAAGGGGATGAGATCAGAAACATGGGCAAATGTCAAATGGTGCAGGCAGACTTTAGGAATCTGGAGTTCATTCTAATTGCATTAGGAAGACAGCTGGTAAGTCTCAACTAGGAAGTAACATGATTCGATTTGTTTTTAAAACATTATCTGGAAGGAGAACTGACTGAGAGCAGGCTCTGCAGTTACACACACTAAACAGAATGGGGGCTTTGATTTAGATAGGGAGCAGTGGAAATAGCAAGAAATAGTCTATTCAGAATGTACTTTGAAGGTAGAGCTAGCAAGAATTGCTAATGCATTAGGAGTACATAGTAAAGAGTAGAGTAGTCAAGGATGAATCCTAGGTTTTAAGCTTCAGAGACTGAGTGAATAGTGGGATCATATACTAAGTGGAAAGCGTGAAGGAGGAGCAGGCTGGCGTGGGCAAAGTTGGGAAGGAAATAAAAAGTTCTGTATCAGATGTATTCAGTTGCAAATGCCTTTTAGAGATGGTGAGGGTGTCAATGCATCTAGAGCTTAAAGGAAAAGACCTATACTGGAGATACACGTTTAGAAGGCATCGGTACACAGCTCGGTGTTTATAACTATGCAACTAGACGTGGTTTCTATCTTCGATGATTCAGATTAGAATAGGGTCATTCATCTAAATACATCACAATAGGAACTTACCAGGAGTAGAGAAGGGGACAGCAGTGTCAACTCACCTTTGGCACCAGCTGATGACTTTGCAATCCAAACGTTGCCCTCCCCATCCTCTTTCTTTCTGTTATAAGAAGCGAGGAAGAATTCTCTTTCATCCGTCCTTGAGTTATTGATCGGTGGCTGAATTCCATTTTGTGCTGGAGCAACTGGGGTCTTGAGATTGGTTGGATAAATCACATAGGACTCAGGGAACCATGTGCAGGACTCAGCCAGTTCTGGGCTTGTCTTGATTAGCCTGGCAGATGACATAAGAAGGTCAGCCTCCCTTCTTAGTGCACTTCATCACTCCCTTCAGAAAGCCCACTGCTTTCCCCCAGAGATTTTCAGGGAGGCAAAGCATGACCCAATCTCCTAACACCTCTGTTTACTCTTGATCTCTCTGGACAAAGCCCAAATGTATTATTGGGCAGCACATAGCTGTTAGATGCAACTTTAAAGGCATACCCCAGTTAATTCAAAAGGCATGTCCAACACTTTTGCTCTTTTTAAAATGCATCTCTAAGAAAACTTAACTGGACATAATTCTGTGCCAATACCTTTTCAACAATAGGTTGTTGAGCCAGACCCATACTAAAAAATGAAATAGGGAAGAGAGGAAAATTTAAGTAGCAAAAAGACTATCCTGGCCCAACTCCCTATGGGAGAGAAGCTTATGTAGGAACCTGAATTATCTAAAGACTTTTTAAAGCTCTTCTTTTCTTGCTTTTAGCATAGGCTGGCTTCGGTGACAGAATAAAAAAGGTATCTTTCTAATGGGACACAGAACACCAGTGGTCATAGTGAAATATACCTCCTGCTCCCCAAATACCATAACACCACAGAAGATAAAGTCAGGCAAGGCACTTAGCACACAGGGGCTTCCCACAGCATCTCTGCAATCAGATCCCTGAAGCTAGAGGCACTGGCAGCACATTTCACAAATTAGGCACTGGGTCACAGAGAAGTGAACTTCCTAAGATCATAAAGGTAGTAAGGAGCAGCCAAGATGCAAGCCCCAAAATCCCAAGTCTTTTTTCTTTTTTTAACAGCTCAAGCTGCTCCAAAACCCCCAGTCTTAAATGGAAACCTGCTCTTACTCCCCAGGAATCAGAGCCAGGGAGGAACCTGCCCACAGACATGCGCTGGCCTTCCATGAGCTGTGCTCCCTCTTCTGTTTAGAACAGAACTGTTAATGCCACTTCCTTATTAAGATTCGCCCACAAAACCCAGTCTGTGAGCAAATGGTGGAAATAATGATGTTTCAGATTGAGATTAAAAATAAAGCTATTTTAAAGTGTAAGGGGAAGAACTGAAAAGCTACTTGAACTTGAAGGAACAAAATAAATTCTTAACTCACTGCAAGTTCAACTCCGTATCTGTATTGTCCCACCCAGTGGCCACTAGCCAGCCATGTGTGGCTACTGATCATTTGAAATGTGGTCAGTGTGGCTCAGGAACTGAATTTAAAGTTTAACTTTTTTTTTTTTTTTTTTTTGAGATGGAGTCTCACTGTGTCACCCAGGCTGGAGTGTAGTGGCATGATCTCAGCTCACTGCAACCTCCACCTCCTGGGTTCAAGTGATTCTCCCACCTCAGTCTTCCAAGTAGCTGGATTACAGGTGCCCACCACCACGCCCAGCTAATTTTTGTATTTTCAGTAGAGATAGGTTTCACCATGTTGACCAAGCTAGTCTCGAACTCCTGATCTCAGATGATCCACTGACCTTGGCTCCCAAAGTGCTGGGATTACAGGTGTGAGCACTATGCCTGGCCTAAAGTTTAATTTGCCTTTAATTTAAAAATGGATGCATTATAAAATATTTTTCCATGAATCACAGCTTTATTGATGTGGTAGGGTAACACTTCACTTGGTGGTTGTATTGCAACATGCACGTCAGGGCCATTTGTCATTTTTAGTATCACACACAAACACATCGCTATTCTATTGAAGGACAATAGATTGATTCAGTTCAAGTGATTTCTTTCTGTGCACTGATGAAACATTATGGTATGTTTACTATGCAGAGAGCATGAGTTACAGTGTTAGCTATGTATACCACAATTGGTAACAAAGGTGAAACAGAATTTTTTTCTAGTTAAAAAAACATTTGGACAACATTTTAAATTTAAAGCAAAGGCATACTACTGATGTGGAATTGAGCAGGAACACAGAAGCTACAACTATGACAAGGACAGTAACAGATTTACAAAAAAAAAAAAAAAAAAAAAGGCTGCATGCGGTGGCTCACGCCTGTAATCCCAGCACTTTGGGAGGCCAGCACGGGTGGATCATTAAATCAGGAGTTCAAGACCAGCCTGGCCAAGATGGTGAAGCCCCGTCTCTACTATAAATACATACACAAAAAAAATTATCTGGGCGTGGTGGTGGGCACCTGCAATCCCAGCTACTCGGGGGGCTAAGGCAGAGAAATGTTTGAACCCAGAAGGTGGACGCTGCAGTGAGCCGAGATCATGCTACTGTAGTCCAGCCTGGGTGACAGAGCGAGACTCCATCTGAAAGGAAGTATGCCACAGATTCCCAAGTGGTGACTGCAATAGGCTATGGTCAAAGTAAACTGAAAAAACAATTGTGTAAGGGAGATATTTTTAGCAAATATATAATAAACTTGATAAGTATTTTTCTTTCAATACTCAAAAAAAATTAATAAAATTAGTGGCTGAAATCACAATACCCAACACATTTTTAAGCGAATGTTTAACAGGGTCTGAGTTTAATAACTCTGGGCAACTACAATATGGCTTGGATACTTACACAAAAAGAAAACTATTTTAGATGCAAATGTGGTTCTAAAAAACTATTCTAAGGAAAAGATTTAAAAATATAATTTACAAAAATGATCAATCTTCAGTTGAGTCACAATTGCCCACAGACTATAAAACCTTTCTAACAATATCAACTACTGACTCAAAATTTAAAAAATATTAAGTATTTTTCTTTAGCTTTAGGTGAACTGTGTGACATAAGAGATACTGTCCAATTAATACTTTGGGTGTTTTGCCTCAAAAAATTTCCAAATATATGAAAAAATGCCAGCAAATTGCAGCTTAAAAAATATCATAGCATAGATATTTTTTAATCTTTTACATCTGCCAAAGAATTTTACCTACATGCAAAAAATTACTTTCTATCATGACAGATAAGACTTCAGTTAGGTTTATTAAAATATGGATTTACTAAGATTTTGGTAGGCTTATATTTCCTTTACTACTTCATTTTATTGTATGCTACATATTGGAAACTTTTGCTTCATTGCATTATGTGATACATATCGAAAACATTTGTGTTAGGTTTTCTTTTTGTTTGTTTGTTTTTCTGAGGCAGGGTCTAACTCTGTTACCCAGGCTGGAGTGCAGTGGTGCAATCTCAGCTCCCTGCAAACTCTGCCTCCTGAGATCAAGTGATTCTCATGCCTCAGCCTCCCAAGTAGATGGGACTACAGGCGTGCACCACCATGCCCAGCTAATTTATTTTTTGTATTTATGGTAGAGATGGGACTTTGCCATGCTGGCCAGGCTGGTCTCAAAGTCCTGACCTCAAATGATCCACCTGCCATGGCATCCCAAAGTGCTGGGATTACAGACATGAGCCCCGGCACCCAGCCTTGTGTTAGGTTTTCTGAATACAGTTGTTGAAATGGTTCTGTATATACATGATGACTCCCCAGTTGTGGAAACAGAAGACAATGAATTTAATGATACTGTGTTCTCTGCCAATGTTCACTCACTGAGAGAGGGACAGTTTTTTTTTTTTTTTTTAAATAAAGATTTACTTTGCAATTCCAATTCAGATTTTCTTGAAAATAAAAGGAATGTTTGTCAAATCACTATTTTCACTCAATAATTCATTATTTCAATAATTGTGATTATTATTGAATAATCAAGATCATACTACTGCCCTGCACCCTGGGAGACAGCGAGACTCTGTCACACAAAAAAAAGAATGTTAGCTCACACCTGTAATCCTAGCACTTTGGGAGGCTGAGGTGAGTGGATCACCTTAGGTCAGGAGTTCGAGACCAGCCTGACCAACATGGAGAAACCCTGTCTCTAATAAAAATACAAAATTATCCGGGAGTGCTGGCTCATGCCTGTAATCCTAGCTACTCAAAAGGCTGAGGCAGGAGAATCACTTGAACCCGGGAAGTGGAGGTTGCAGTGAGCCAAGATTGCACCACTGCACTACAACCTAGGCAACAAGAGCGAAACTCTGCCTCAAAAAAAAAAAAAAAAAAATACTGTCATTTGCATCTTCTCATCTATATTCATACTGCATATGAAAAAGCTAAATTTAAAACTCCAAGGAAGGGGAAAGAAGACCTTATTTGTGATTTAGCCAGACAGGTATGAGAATTTATGTTCCAACTTCATAATACAAATTGATAACAATGATTTCGCATATTTTTATAACATGACTCAGCATGCAAAAAAATGTTAATTGTAATAGCATTATGAAAATTGGCTGTAAAAACTAACAGAAATCTGAAGAATGCCTCCACCTCCCAGGTTCAACTGATTCTACTGCCTCAGCCTCCCAAGTAGCTGGGATTACAGGCACCCACCACCATACCCAGCTAATTTTTGTATTTTTAGTAGAGATGGGGTTTCACTATGTTGGCCAGGCTGGTCTCGAACTCCTGACCTCAGGTGATCCACCCAGCTCTCCCAAAGTGCTGGGATTACACGTGTGAGCCACCATGCCTGGCCTGCAGCTGTTTCTTTGCACTTATTTTAATGTGGCTGTTAGGCAGTTTAAAATTACTAGTGTGGCGAGCATCCTATTTCTGTTGGACAGTGCTGGTCTGTAGATTGGTTTGGATGCCCTCATTTCCTATACAGAACCAAGACTAGGTTCTGTAGGAAGTCCTTTGCTTTTGTCCAATTTCCTCATGGGCCCATTTGGGAAGTAATTAGAAATGGAGATTTATTTACATCTATAAAACAGTAATGCTCAGGAGAGGAAAAGCAAGCCTCTGATCTGTACCAGGAGAAGAAAAGCCCCTCAGGGTTCTAAGACTACAGTCTTGGGGCCTTAATGAATTTCTGCAACTCCCTGAAGTGACAGGAGGAAGGATTGGACTGGACAGGGTCTTGCACTGAACACCACCAAGGCTCTGGGAAGCCTCCCGAGGGTGCACAGTCACAATGGCCAGGGGTACCATTTCTGCAGATTAAAACTGTCCTGGCTTAACAGGAGCTACTATGGCCATGGGCAACCTGGCTGTCCTCTCTAAGCTGCGATTTTGTCCTATAAAATGAAGGAGACTATATTTCTAACTCTCTGGAGTCCTTTCAAGCCATACAAAATCATGGGAGAGAGACAAATGGATAAAGGGAACCATCATATCCAGGAATTACTACAAGCCCCTCACAGGACACCTGAGACAAAGATGGAAGCTGATGAGGATGATGCAATCTCCAGCCTGCAGAGGCCATGTCAGCATTACAAGGTGCTATCAGGGGTTACACTGCATGCCTCTGACAGGCAACGAGCAGGTATTGTCACCATCATCCATCCCCATTTTACAGATGAAACACTGGGATGCTGAGTGGTGCTCTCCAAGGTCACAGATATTTATCACACTTGGTCATGACTCCAGCCATGTACTCACTCTGCTTCACTAGAACTGCAAAACATGCAAATATGGAGACCATTTTATTTTTTATAGCATCCTCTGCTTCCTACTTATAAAAGCAAACTTTTACCTTTGTCTTTAGGGAAAAAATCATAGCAGAAAAGGTTTAATAAATATTTAATAAGAATTTCTAAGTGATTAGCTCAGAGGAGTTACTACAAAAAAGAAAATAATAAAAATAAGAATTTCTAAGTGAATAATCTGAATAAACAAACATGTTCCACTTCTATTCCCGATTCTAGTGAAACAGTTATTTGCATTCTAAATATATAAATATATCACAAGATGACTTCAGGAAGCCTCACTCCCCTTCAGGAATGGGATGAATCATGAAAACCCATCACAGAGAGGAGTGAGTACATAAGTTACCAAGGCCAATGAGTAAACAAAGCAGAAAATATCTAGCATCCAGAAAGAAATGTTAGTGGGAAAAGAGAATTTTGCATTGGGTCATATCTCCCAGTACCTGGCTACACATACATGTTCAACTGTCATCATGGAAAGAATACTGCAAACCTATGACAGCCCTGATTTTAGCGGCCTGACCCAGTGTTTCCCTACTGAAATAACAATAATAGCAATGACAACTATACTAATAGCAATAATAATACTAAGGTGTGCTTTCACTTAATACAGTGTGAACGACAGACAGGCACTATTCAAAGCCCTTAGCTAAATTAGCTCAATTAATCCTCATAACAACCTAGGGTAGTTACTATTTCCCCAACTTAGCCAAGAAAATCAAGGCAGTGTCAAATACTCATTATGTACCAGGCCACTGTGCTATATGAACTTTACATGCATCACCTTATTTAATTATCATAATAGCCTTAAGAGAGAGGTACTGAGGCTTAGAGGGATGAGGTTATCTGCCCAAGCTAGTGAGAGGAAGAGCTGGGATGAAAACCTACACTTTTGACCCTAGATCTTAATCGTTGTATAACATAGTCACCTTCCACTTTGTGATACTGTGGTGATACCTGGCCATAATCCAACTGTTCAGGGATGGGCAGTGGAGTGAATGCTGTTATACCCTGCCCAGATATTCTTTCTGAGGGACCCCTTGCTAATATGAGAGATGGATGCTAAGGGCTACATATGCCCTTCTCCAGGGACCAGCCTATGCCCAGAAATGCCTGCGAAACTACGCCCTCCATCTCTTCCCACAGCTGATGGCTGACTGATACTGGGGCACAGAGGCCTGGTCCCCTTGCTCAAAATGTGACAACTCTGACGTGCCATTCGCTTCAGTGCTCCTTGGAGTCAGGAGAGGCAAGACTTTGGCTGAAACCACCTCTTTACTTGGTTCTCCCCCTGCCCTGCTGTGCCCTTGCTTCCTTTTTTTTTTGAGATGGAGCTTTGCTTTTATTGCCCAGGCTGGAGTGCAATGGCAGAATGTCGGCTCACCGCAACCTCTGCCTCCTGGCTCAAGCAATTCTCCTGTCTTAGCCTCCTGAGTAGCTGGGATTACAGGCATCCGCCCCCATACCCAGTTCATTTTGTGTTTTTTGCTAGAGAAGGTGTTTCTCCATGTTGGCCAGGCTGGTCTTGAACTCCCAACCTCAGGCGATCTGCCCGCCTCAGCCTCCCAAAGTGCTGGGAATTACAGGTGTGAGCCACCATGTCCAGCTGCCACTTCCTGATGAGTGTCTCTTAAGAACCGTACCCCAGGAAATCACTTATACAGGAAACCTTGAGTCAGGCTCTGCTTCTAGGAGACTCACCTCAGAGAAAGGCAGGCTTTATCAAGCAACATGTTTTGGACTGCAACCCAAGTGGCTTAGAGGAAGCTTCTCAACTGGTATTTGTTGGCTTTTAAAATAAAAACATGTTTGCCTTTTAAGTAACCCCACATTTTTGCCTAAGTTTTTTATTTAGGTAAAAACTGGAAAACGGCGGTCTTCACACTTACTTCACTAAAGAAGCTTTGCGACACAGTTTGTCGGCACCCCTGTAGTAATTCACCAACTGTACCAGCCCGGGCTCGTGACCTAGGAAGGAAAGAGGAGGGTCAGAAGGGACACAGGACAACTGGGGAATGGCAATGTTAACACCAACAAGCAGGAGAGAGGACAGCTGTGTCATGCCCGGCTTTTCCTTCTCTCATCTCAGGATTGGCTGTTAGAAAATGGAACAGTTTTGTTTCTCTGTCCCCAAGGACCCTCTTTCTCTTGGTATACTGCTGGCAACCTTCAGTCTCCCCACAGTGGATATCATAACATCAGCATCATAGGTCTGCCAAAACTGCTGCTACCTTTGTTTTTTTTTGTTAGGGTGGAGGGCATTGAGGGTAATTTTCATTTTACCTCTCTCTGACAGCACACTGCACTCCCCTCCTGGCTTAACACATATAGACTTGTCACTCTGTATAGTAAGGCTACTTTAATAGAGTCATGCTTTCCACATCCGTAACCCAGCTTTCTACACCAAGGAAGGAAGGAAGAACTAGATTGATGCTGCTCTCAAGCAAGTCTATCTCTGCAAGGTTCTAGGAGGTGAATGAAGGTAGTGGAGAGGCCACGTCTGTAAAATCAGAAGCCATGAGAGCTTTCTTCTGTGCCTCATTCCATGGGAAAACTCATTTTCAACAGCTCTTATTACATGTGGCCTTTTTAAATAAAATTAGAGCAGAAAGGGTACGAAGTAAAACAAATTTTTATTTAAAATGAAAAGTGTTTTCAGCCGGGTACAGTGGCTCATGCCTGTAATTTCAGCACTCTGGGAGGCTGAGGCAGGTGGATCACCTGAGGTCAGGAGTTCAAGACCAGCCAGGCCAACATGGCAAAACCCCATCTTCACTAAAAACATAAAAATTAGCTGGGCATGGTGGCACACGCCTGCAACTCTAGCTACTTGGGAGGCTGAGGCACAAGATCACTTGAACCTGGGAGTCAGAGGTTGCAGTGAGCCGAGATTACATCATGGCACTCCAGTCTGGGCAACAGAATGAGACTTCATCTCAAAAAATAATAATAAAATAAAAAGCATTTTGTTTCAAATTTTAATAAAATGCGTTGCATTTCCAGTAACAGAAACCAAAGTAAGCCCAATCAAAGGAATTTTCAGTTGAAAATGCCAAAAGTAAGAATAATTTTTCTGAGACTGGCATATAGTCAAATCAAGTTTCAGGTAGGCATTAGCTGGCTCTCACTGGTCCCCTTGGACAGACAGGCCTGATTCCCACCTGAACTGCCTACCTTCTTATCCACAGGGCACCAGCCTTCCTAAGCCTTTACCTAGCTCTATAAATCTTCTTGGCTTTCACGTAGTACACTTTAAGCAAACGGTAAATATCCCTTAATAGTGATGACATATAACCAACTTCATTGTAGCATGCTGTTTTCTTTCCCATAAAAACCAAATGTATGCCGGGCATGGTGACTCGCATCTGTAATCCCAGCACTTTGGGAAGCTGAGGTGGGCAGATCACCTGAGGTCAGGAGTTTGAGACCAGCCTGACCAACATGGGGAAACCCTATCTCTACTAAAAATACAAAAACTAGCTGGGCATAGTGGTGTGTGCCTGGAATCCCAGCTACTTGGGAGGCTGAGGCAGGAGAATTGCTTAAACCCAGGAGGTGGAGGTTGCAGTGAGCCAAGATAGCGCCACTGTACTCAAGTCTGGGTGACAGAGAGTGAGTCTGTCTTAAAAACAAAAACAAAACAAATATTTACTAATCATCTGCTGAATTTGTGGTACCTGTTTAGGATTCAAATTCCATAGGCTTCTGCTTCTCATTCCTAGGCTTAAGCACCTGGGTAATAATGCCAGTCACTCCTGTCTCCGCCTGGGCGGAGCAATGTTTGTTTTTAATATTAGGATTCCACCCAAGCTTTCACAGCCAGGCACTGCCAAGAATACAGGGGAAAGTCAGGAAGTCTGGAAAGGAAGTCTGGAAAGGAATGCAAGGAAGAAATAATTGTTCTGAACCATAAGCAATTCTTCCCTTCCTTTCAGGTCTCTTTGCTAAGGTCTTCCTGAGACCGTTAACAAAAGGGACTCTCCAGGCACAGTCTCCATATTCTGAGATTTCTGGGTGTTCAAATGGGCCCTTCCATGGAGTCACCATTCTACATCATAAACTTGTATACAAATGAAAAGTTGTCCCAGGTACTATTCAAAATAAAAAAATTCAGTAACTTTACACCGCAGCTTTTCATTCCTCCAACGATTAGAGTTTTACACAACCCCCTTTTCAAAGGCTCTATCTTTGGAAGCTCACCAATGACCAGTCAATTCCAAATGGCCTATATTCAGTTTTTACCCATTCGAACTCCGACCACACCTATTTCTAAAAACTGTTTCCTCTTCTGGACATAGAACACTGCTCTCTCTGCGTTGCCCTCCAAGGCAGAAGTGACTCTTCCTCCATATCAATTCTCTCCTTGTCTTTGGAATACAACTGGCCCCCACCTCTGGTGAATTCTGGCAGGGAACATGGCTACCCAGAGAAGCTGCACTTCCCAGATGACTGCAGCGAGGGGGAGGCCATGAGACTATGCTCAGGTCAATGGGATGTGAGTTGAACCAACCTGGGCAACTTCTGGATGACATCATTTACAAAGGAGCATCTAGTCCCCTCCTATCTCCTGCACCTTCCTACCCGAGGACAAGTGGGTATGGCGGTGCCCAGCCAGCTTCAACCATGTGGATGAAGGTAATTCCCTCGGGGACAGCAGGGAAGAGAGGGAGGGTGAACCCAGCCTCGTGTAAGACCTTAATCCAATGTAGAACTGCGGAAGCATGTTCTTTGGGTGAAACTAAGGAAAGGTTTAAAATCAGACATCTTTTCCCTGGGCTAGGGTCTCTTCTGCAGCTCCTGCTTTTGATATCCAGAGGTCTTTTCCAAACTCCCTGACCGTTCCTCCGCGCCTTTGGGTGGCAGAAGCCTTAGGGGTTTCAACACCTACGGCTCTCCCTACTGCGTCCACGCCAAGCAGGCAGAAATCCTCAGTGCAGAAAAGCTGCAAGATGACTCCAGCCGACGCCAACCTCCGGCTCTGCGGAGCCGTGCCCCGCCCAGGCGGACCTGCCCGATTTGGGGGCGTCAGATCCGGGGAGCCGCGATACGCGCGCCCCAGGTCCCAGCCCCGGCGGCTGACGTCTCCCGGGCTGCAGGGACCGGTCATTGTCAGGAGGCAGCTGTAGCCCTGAGTGGCCGCACCACGACTCCAACTTAAGTCCAAGTCAGGAGGCAAGAAAGCATTAAAAACGACAGGTTTCGATCTTTCCGGATCTGTTTTGATATGCCCGAGAAGCGACAGAAGGAAGATGTGCGACCTTTAAAAACAAAAGCGCTGGTTCTAACGGGCCGCGGGCGGCGCGCAGGGCCGCTCCGGGGAGGGCAGGCGGGAAATGGGGAAGGGCTCACCCAGTCTCCCGAAGGGCAGCCGGTTCCTCTCTCCCAACATCAAGTTGAACCTGGGGTTGTCTCGCCGCAGCCTCTTCCAGTAGCCGGTGGCGAGGAGCAGCCGGGAGACCTCGGCGTAGACGCTGCTGTTCTCGTCGCGCACCACGAAGGTGTACATGGCGAAGGGCCGCGCGCCCAGGCCTCCGGGCAGCCGCCGCAGGGACCAGCCGGCCGAGGCGGCAGAGCCCGCTACCCCGCCCGGGCGCCCGCCGCGGCCCGGCTCCCGCAGCCCGCGCCGGCAGCCGCGCCTCTCCGGTGCCGGCGGCGCCGCGCCCGGGCGCCCGCGCGTCCGCGCGTCCGCCGGAGTGGAGAGCGCCGCCCGCACGCCCGCACGCCCGCCTGCCCCGGCGCGGCCCCGCCTCCGGCCCGTGATTCCGCGCGGCCCGGCTCAGCCGCGCTCTGCAGGGGTCCGTGGGCCGCGGCGCGCCCTCTCCGCACCCTCCCCGGGGCGGTGGCGGCAGGGGAGCAGGGTTGGGGGCTCGCTGCGTGGGCGCGGCTTTACCGCCGCGCGCGGACTGTGCGGTGGAGCCGGTGCCGGGGGCCTGGGGCGGTTCCTCCCGAGCCTAGGTCGCAGCCGGGAGGCGGTGCCGGCGGAAGATCACTGTTTGCATGGCTCGATCTGGATTTTTCTTCTATTTCCTAAGGATCTTTTATGGATAAAACCCAAAAGTTCTAAGGCCTGGTCCTGTGGCCTAGTGAAGATGCGCTTCCCCTTCTTTGCTTAACGACTATGAAGACTCGGGGCGTCCGTTTTGTTGGGTCGAGTGCTCCTTCCTTCCGCCAAGACCTGGGTGGCGCATGGCCAAGGGGATGACCTTCGACTCCGCTGGTGGAAGCAGGTCCCGAACCGGCCCCCTGGACCCCTGGTCTCCGCTCTCTTCCTGTCCTTTACCGGCATTCGGCCACTTGCTTTCCCTTCTCCGGACCTCGATTTCCCTGTGAGCGGTGGGGAGTGGCTCTTAAAAGTTCCTTAGGTTCTGTTTGCCACTCTAACTTCCTTTTAGACCATGTTGCTGCATTTGATGGACAAAGAGGACAATTATCATCAGAGTTCCCACAAACTTCCTACACTCCCCATAAATTGCCCGTATCAGCCCTGCGCCTCGCATCTTTTACTCTTCTTTAGAGAAAGAACCCCTGGGTCCTCTCCCCTTCCTGTTTCCCGGTGCTCACGGTATCTACCGAGCATATTGTAAACGCGCCCTTCTCTCTCCCATCATTGCCCAAATTCCACAGGGCCTCCAGGCACGCACTTGCCGGTCCTGCGCACCGCTTCCACCTGGAGGCATTCGCTGGCTGTAGAGAGCTTGCTTAGAGCAGAAATGGGCAGGCTCAGATGCGCTGGGTTCTTGGATTCCCTCCCAGCTGCTCTCCCTCCACAAGGGACAAAGTTGGTCGAGAATGCCCTGCGGGGAGGCATGTTTCCTAGGGGTATTTCGGTCATTATTTGTAGGCTCGAGCTGCAGTTGTCCACAGCTGTAACTTGCGCCTCAAGGCATCTTCTGTTGGCTTCCTTCCTTTCCCAGACTCACTACCCCAATCTTCTACTGATGTTTCTTGGGATCACCTCCCAGGAAACTGAACTTGAGCTCAAATTCTTGTTCTCTTTTTGGGGAACTCAGCCAGGACGCTGTATCTGCTGCTCTTTACAGTTGATCACCTTGAAAGTGACGTCCACTTTCACCATGCTACATCCATTCCTCCTCACCCACTGACGACTCCTGCGCCACAGGTGGCTTCTCTCTGTCACTCCACAACTGTGGATCTCATTAGGAACACCAGTGACCTTTGAATGTCCAAATCCAGAAGCTACCTTTTTCCTTTTTCTCACTTTTTGTAGTGAGCACCATTTTTGTTTTTTAGTTTTAGGTTTTGTGTGGTACTACTTATTCCCTACCCCCATTTTTTTTTTTTTTTTTTTTTTTTTTTTGAGACAGTCTCACCATATTGCCCAGGTTGGTCTCGAACTCCTAAACTCAAGCCATCCTCCTACTTCAACCTCCCAAAGTGTTGAGAGTACAGGCATGAGCCACCACGCCCAGCTTATTCCCTTTTCTTTGTAAAGTAACTCGTCTTTCCTCTTTGGAACCTTTTTGTTTTGTTTTGTTTTGTTTTTGTTTTTGTATGAGAGGGAGCCTTGCTCTGTCGCCGGAGCTGGAGTGCAGTGGTGCAATCTCCGCTCACTGCAACTTCCGCCTCTGGGTTTCAAGCGATTCTCTGCCTCAGCCTCCAGAGTAGCTAGGACTACAGGCACATGCCACCATACCCGGCTAATTTTTATATTTTTAGCAGAGACGGGGTTTCACCCTATTGGCCAGGCTGATCTCAAACTCCTAACCTCAAGTGATCTGCCCACCTTGATCTCCCAAAGTGCTAGGGTTACAGACATGAGCCACAACACCTGACCTCCTTGGAACCTGTTTATTGTGGCTTTTGTGGGATTAACAGTGTCTGTTATTTTTAAAGGAAATGAATATCTGGGCTTGGTCCAACAGGATTACTTTCCATCCCTTTTGCCACAGCAACAGGTAAAACACAGGAAAGTGATCCAAATCAGACCAGTCTGATGGAACACTATCTGTGGGATGGCTTGCCACTATCTTGCTGTCTTATAGGAGGAGAATCTGTTCCAAAATTTCAGCTTTCCCTCCACCCTAGCATTAAGCCCCTAGTTTTAAGCATTAAGCTCCTAGCATTAAGCCATGTGGATATGTGAATGTATTCTTGCCAATAGAATGTGAGCGAGTGATATGTATCACTTCCTAGCTTAGACCTTAGAATATGGGTGTATCTTCTTCTTAGAATTGGGTGTGTCCTGGAGACAGGACATACAGTCAGCAGCAATCTTGAAAAAAAAATGTAAGGAGTTTGCCCAAACTGGTGTAAGGTCTGACTGCTCCATGAATGGCATGGTAATCTTGGTGACCTGCACGTACACCCCAGATGAGATCCTGGAAGAAAGATCAACCCCTATGGGGCATAACTAACCTGAGACTTTCTTCTATTGTTTCTTATTCCTGCTTCAATTGACAAAGCCATTGGACTTTAGCCAACCTCATGACTCCACACCCTGCGACCCCCTCCCAGCTTGCAAACCTGTGACCCCCTCCCAGCTTGTAAGAAACCACCAACTGTAACTTCTGTAAGTTTCCACTGCCCATTCCAAACCTATAAAACCAACTCCTATCCCACTGCCCTCCACTGACGCCCTTTTCAGCCTCAGCCCGCCTGCACCCAGGTGAATAAACAGCCATGTTGCTCATACAAAGCCTGTTTAGGGGTCCCTTCATGCAGAGCGTGCATTTTAACAACTGGCTATATCCTGGATTACAAAGTAGACTCCAGAAATTTCAAAAGATTGAAATAATTCTAAACACTTTTCTAACAATAGTGGAATTAAGTTACATGGAGATTAAGTGATATTGTACAATGCTAAATAATCCATGAGTCAGCGAAGAAAGCACAACAATATACTGTTGTTTACCAAAAATGACACGGAAATACAAAATTTGAATAATTTCACACCTATTAAAGAGATTGAGTCTATTCACAGATAACATATAAGTAGAAAATCCTACCAAAAAAACCCCCAAGGGCTGCCCACACATACATACGCACAAAATGTTAGAATTAATAAACAAATTCGGCAAACTTTTGGAACAGTCCAAAACAATCCAAGAAAAAAGAAAACAATTCCATTTATAGTACCATCAAATAACTTATTTAGTAAGGGAAAATTTTTTAAAAAGACTGTCATTTTCACATATAACATGGTTCTATAATATATAGTGCATCCTGAAGAATTTTTAAACAATTTGAATGAATAACTGAACATAGGAAAGTCACTAGATACAAGGTAAATATATAGATATAAATTGTATTTCTATATGTCAACGACAAAGAAATAGGAAAAGAAATTTTAAAAAGATACAATTTACAGTAGCACCAATGTAAAGGTGAAGTAAGTAGGACTATCTAATGAAAGCTGTGCATAACCTCTACACTGAAAACTACAAAGCAAAATTGAGAGAAATTTTAAAAGCACAAAATGATGAAAGAATGTACCATGTTCATGATTGAGACTCAAAATTGTTAAGGTGTCAAATTGATCTATAGATTCAATATAATCCCAAAGAAAATATCTGCAGAGCTATTCGCGGAAATCGACAAGGTAATTCTAAAATTTATATAGATGCGCAAAGGACCAAGAATAGCAAAGGTGATCTTGAAGAAAGTTGGAGGGGCGTAACACTGCCAGGTATCAAAACCTATCAAATTTACAGTATGTAAGCACAAGGCTGTATAGTATGTAAGTACAAAGCTTAAGGAAGCATGATTTTGGCCTAAGAAGAGATAAATTAACCAATGTAACAAACAGATCAAAGTAACCTATGTAGGGAAAATTCATTTTAAGTTGTTTTGGGGTCTAAGTATAGGATACAAAGAAAAGACATGGCGGGAGCAGTAGTTCAGGATTTTGAGGCTTGCTTCCTAGGAGCACCACTCTTAGGCCCACGTAAGAAAGCTTTAGAGGCCCTCACTCTGGCCGGGCTCTAGCCACATTCTTCCCTACAGATGAGACGTTCTTGAGGTCAAGGAGCTATGGCCACCTGGAGACTGTCACCTCCTCACTTTCTAGGTTATGCCAGATACCAGGGAACTAGAATTCACTGTCCAAAGAACAAAGCCTACTTCTTGGCCGTGTGCAGAGCTCCTCCCTGGGCCCATGTACCAAGGGTCAGTGGCACTACTGGTGCACATGCCCATAGGCATGGGCAGTGGCTAAGGGGCAGCTGTTTGTGGGTGGGGAGGAATGGATGTCAGCTGTGAAGAGCAACAGATACAGTGTCCTGGCTTGAGTTCCCCAAAAAGGTGCCCCTGGGACCCACAATTGCATTTATGTATAACAAAGGTGACATTGCAGATTAGTGGGGGCAGAGATGAGCTTACATATGTTGCTGAGTCGAGGATATCCACATGGAAAACAAAATTAACCT
>NW_016107537.1:1367896-1380637 GCF_001604975.1 Cebus imitator
CTGATCGCGCCACTGCACTCCAGCCTGGGCGACAGGGTGAGACCCTGTCTTAAAAAAAAAAAAAAAAAAAGGACTTTTAGAAGAAAACAGGAGAAAATCTTTATAATCTTACACTAGGTAAATATTTCTTAAAGAGGACACAAAAATCTCTTTGAATAAAGGAAAACAATTATGAATTGTCAGCCTTAAAATTAATAACTTTCATTCATTGAAAGACACCATCAAGAGAATGAACAGGAAAGCCATAGAATAGGATATATGTGTGTGTATATATGTACATATATGTATGACAAAGGACTCATACCTGGGATATAAAAGGGATAACAAATTAATAATTAAAAACTAGCAAGCCAATGAACAAAAGAACTGAGTTGAATATTCGTAAGGGACAACCTAAGAGGTAAGCCCTGCGCAAAGAGATTTGGAGAAGTCATACTGAGAAAGTCAATAAGGGATATGTTTGGCTAAAAATCAGGCCCACATCTAATAGTTGTATACACGTGGGAGCCACATGTCTTAGTGTCTACCATATGTCTGACCAAGCCAATAAGCTGCTAAATAAAATGTCTCTTTTCCTGTTTTACAATCATACTTGTATAAGGCTGACCTGCAAGGGCAGGATTTTTAGAATTCTCAGACTCATAGGAGTTCCATGCCAAAGTCTGGTAATACCGGAAGAGATTACCTTGGTCCCTGACCATAGTTCACCCCTATTTCTTCCCATCCCTAACTCCAGCCTGCACCACAGAGGTTGTGCATGCATGCATGGGGTTACCACAGCCAGGAAGCCCAAGCTCCAACCATCCATCACCCCCAACAAACAGTTGCCCTTTGGACACTGCCCAGGCCTACGGGTGCACACACCAGCAGCACCATTGACCCTTGGGACATAGGCCCAGGGAGGAATCTTGCACAGGGCCAGGAAGTAGGCTTTGATCTTTGGACAGTAAATTCTGGCTCCCTCTAGCATAGCCTAGAAAGTGGGAGGGTGACAGTCTCCAGGTGGCCATAGCTCCTTGAACTCAAGAACGTCTCACCTGTAGGAAAGAGCATGGCTAGAGCAGGGCTGGAGTGAGAACCTCTAAAGCTTTTTCACCTGGGCCTAAGAGTGGTGCTCCGAGGAAGCAAGCCTCAAACTCCTGAACTACTGCTCCACTCATGTCTTTTCTTTGTATCCTATACTTAGACCCCAAAACAACTTAAAATGGGTTTTCCCTCACCCCTGCCACCACCACAATCACTCCATGCCTTGGTTACTGCAATTACCTTGTAGCTTCTCTTCTTGTCTAGCCCCTCCACCTCTCCTACCTTCCCTGAACACTACCACCAAATTAATCTTTCTAAAGTACAGCATTCATCCCATATGTCCACACATGAACACTGAAGGGGCTCATTGAAGCCAGAGCCCTGTTTCAAATTCATGGCTTTTCTTTTGTTTTTTTTTTTTTGAGATGGAGTCTCACTTTGTCACCCAGGCTGGAGTACAGTAGAGAGATCTCAGCACACTGCAACCTCTGCCTCTTGGATTTGAGCAATTCTCCTGCCTCAGCCTCCCAAGTAGCTGGGATTACAGGCATGTACCACCACACCTAATTTGTGTAGAGGTGGGGTTTCACCATGTTGGCCAGGCTGGTCTTGAACTCCTGACCTCAGGTGATCCACCCACCTCAGCCTCCCAAAGTGCTGGGATTACAGGCGTGAGCTGCTGTGCCTGTCTGAATTCATGGCTTTTCATTAGGGCTTTCCACTGTATCTTTCCTGCCACATCTACCACATTCCCTCAACCAAACTGAAATGCCCTGATCATCACCAAGGTCAAATAATGGTTTGTCAGATGGAGTTTTAATGTTGAGTATGTATTAACCCTTCCAAAATGGATGAACCACATACTAGATGGATCATAAAAATCTCTATTCATCAAAACCTCTAATTAACCAGCAAATTCTATCTCACAGTAACACTGAATAAAATATTTATTATTTCTTCAGCCTGAGAGCTTGGTTGCCCTTAAGCACTTTTTTTTTCTTTTTCTTTTCTTTTCTTTTTTCTTTTTTTTTTTTTTTGAGACAGTCTCACTCTGTCACCCAGGCTAGAGTGCAATGGCACGGTCTTGTCTCACTGCAACCCCTACCTACCGGGTTCAAGCGATTCTTCTGCCTCAGCGTCCTGAGTAGCTGGGATTACAGGCAGCCACCACTACGCCTGGCTAATTTTTTGTACTTTTAGTAGAGACGGGGTTTCAAATTCCTGGCCTCGGGTGATCAGCCCACCTCAGCCACCCAAAGTGCTGGGATCATAGGTGTGAGCCACCATGCTTGGCCCTCTTAAGCACTTTGGAGGAAGAACTGCCTCACCCTTTGCTGGAAACTTTCAATCCACACCCCAAGGAAGATGCCCAGGGCCACTCTTCTGTCCTCAGAGAGCTCATTTGTGTGCTAGCCTCACAGTGCTAAGCTCATGTTGTTACATTCACTCACTCATGAGGTCAAGGACCATGTTGGTTCAGCTCTACACTTCAGCATCTCCCAAAGGGACTGTCCCATGGGAGGTACTTAAAGATCTTTTGAAGGAGAGAAAGAAAAGTTCTAACTGTAAACATTTGGTAAGGTGAATTTTTACAACCAGGAAATAAGCAAGACAATTACAAGCTCTCATGAAAGGAAGAGTTTAAAGGAAGATGTTTTTTCTGCCTTTCATTGGTGGGTTGATGTCAGTAAACTCCCCATGCATATCTTTTTTTTTTTATAGATGGAGTTTCACTCTGTCGTGCAGGCTGGAGTGCAGTGTCACAATCTCGGCTCACTGCAACCTCTGCCTCCTGGGTTCAAGTGATTCTCCTGCCTCAGCCTCTTGAGTAGCTGGGATTACAGACGCATACCACCATGCCCAGTGAATTTTTGTATTTTTAGTAGAGACAGGGTCTCACCTGGTTGGCCAGGCTGGTTTCAAAATTCCTGACCTGAAGTGATCCGCCTGGCTTGGCCTCCCAAAGTGCTGGGATTACAGGAGTGAGCCATCATGCCTGGCCCCTTTGCATATGTTGCTGCACAAATGTTTATGGACAATGGTTGTCTTTTTAATACATGGATTCTGCATGAGCTCTCCCTATTCACCTTGTATATCGCAGCTATGCCCAAAGAGTGGATTTGAGCCTTTTAATGACAGCTTGAGCTTGTCCAGCAGGGAAAGGCCCTGGAAGGGAGGGTGGTTCTATATGCAGTTCCTGGAACACACTTCTTCCATTGAAGTGTCAGGGAAGAGACACAGCCAGGTTATCAATGGAGTGTGACATGGGAATACACCTGAATATGGACATCCCAGAGGAAGAATGAGGGAGCCCCCCACCCCTCCACAAACACCCACATGCACCTCTACCAAAGATTTCAGCCCCTCTGGAGACAGTTTCATCAGCTCAAGCAACCAGTTCCCTCCCTCTTCGCTCTCTCTCTTTTTTTTTTTTTTTTTTTTTTTTGAGATGGAGTCTTGCTCTGTTGCCCAGGCTGGAGTGTAGTGGCACAATCTTGGCTTACTGAAACCTCCGCCTCCCAGGTTCAAGCAATTCTCCTGCCTCAGCCTCCTGAGTAGCTGGGATTACATGTGCATGCCAGCACACCCGCTAATTTTTGTATTTTTAGTAGAGATGGGGTTTCACCATGTTGGCCAGGGTGATCTCCATCTCTTGATCTGGTGATCTGCCTGCTTCAGCCTCCCAAAGTGCTGGGATTATAGGCATGAGACACCGCACCTGGCCTCTTTGCTCTCTTACCATTTAAAATTCCGCAAAGAGGGGCTGGAATTTCTCAAGAGTGTGTTTCAGGCCACCCAGAGCTCCAGACATAGAAAGAGGCTTTGAACTCCAGAACCAGGACCTGGATTTTGGGATGGTGTCATTCAGAAATCATGAGAACTGAGGTTTCCATGGGGACGATGGAGCTTGTTGCCACTTTCTTTGGAAAGTGACCGTGTCTGGCCTTGTAATTCTGCACAGGCCTTGTGACAGAGAGATGAAGACTCTAGCATTCTGGGGCCAATCAGGCCTGGACTAACATCCCATATCTGCAGTTACTCTCTGTGTGACTTGAATCAGGTTTCTTGACCGCTCTGGACCTCAAATTCTATCTTTCAAGAATGGAAGAATAATGTGACAATTGTGAGGATGAAATGACATACAAAATGCCTAGTGTGCCTGGCATATAATAAATACACTCCTTATAAACAAAAAGTTACCAAGTTTAGATGCTGCACTTATATAATTGACTAAAAATACCATTTCTGTTAGGAGGAAAGCAGCCTGTGGAGGGGGATATCCCTGCTGGCAAGCAGGAACATTTTCATTTTCTGTGCAAATGGGACTGCCCCCAGGCACATAGTTAAGTTGGTGAAATTCAACTACACACACACACACACACACACACACACACACACAGAGTCTAGAGAGAGAGAGAGAGAGAATGGGTCTCACTCTGAAACGCAGGCTGAAGTACAGTGGTGCAATCATGGCTCACTGCAGCCTGGACCTCCCTGGATTCAGGTGATCCTCCTACCTCAGCTTCCTGAGTAGCTGGGACTACAGGCATGCACCACCATGCCTGGCTAATTTATGCATTCTTTTAGAGACGGGATTTCACCATTTCACCATGTTGCCCAGATTGGTCTCAAACTTTTGGGCTCAAGCAATTTACTTGCCTCAGCCTCCCAAAGTGCTGGGATTACAGGTGTGAGCCACTGCACCTGGCCTTCTCACGTCATGTCTTTTAACACTTTCTTTCATCTACCCCATGCCACCAGGGCCCCACTGCATGTATGTCCCAAGTGCTGTCCCTTTTTTTTTTTTTTTTGAGATGGAGTTTCGCTCTTGTCACCCAGGCTGGAGTGCAATGGTGTGGTATTGGCTCACTGCAATCTCCACCTCCTGGGTTCAAGTGGTTCTCTTGCCTCAACCTTCCAAGTAGCTGAGATTACAGGCATGCACCCCCACACCCAGTTAATTTTGTATTTTTAGTAGAGTTGAGGTTTTACCATATTGGCCAGTCTGGTCTTGAACTCCTGACCTCAGATGATACGCCCACCTTGGCCTCCCAAAGTGCTGGGATTACAGGCTTGGGCCACCACACCTGGCCGGTCCTGTCTTTTTAAGACAGCCAGGCAAGCTCTGCACAGGACAGCTTCCCCCCATCAGATTGCACCTGACTCTGAGAGTGAGCTGAGTATGCAGGTCGTGTCCCATGAACAGGGACAAGGAAGATACTTACTTCCAGCTGTGGAAAGGATCATACAGAGCAACAGAAATGGGAACAGGAGGGTTTGGGGTGGTGTGTTTCAATCATGTCTATGAAGCAGAAGGATTGAAAGAAGCTCCAAAGTTTATCAATTGTTGGTAATGCAGGAATTGGGGTTGTTTCTTTGTATTTTATGTTGAGACAGTTGCCAAGGTGTCTCTGCTGCTTGATATATATAATATGTTAAGTAACATACATTTACTGGACCATCTGCTTGTGTTCTGTCACCTTTCTTCACTGCTGTCAGCCAGCTCACACAGGAAGCCAACAGACACCACATAGATGTACTAGGTTGTAAGGTCCCTTGAGGCAGATGCCTTGACTTTATGTTCCTCCAAGTATTTCTCAAAACTAGGACAAAAAGATTTTCCATTTGAATGAACTTATTAATGCTGAGATTCAGTGACAGGTGCATTATTTTTCCTGGTGGTAAGGATTGTTGACAGAGACTTTTGGAATGATTTACTCTCAAGACATGCATCATTCATTCAACATTTAACATGTACTTGTTCCAGACAGTGTTGTAAGCATGGAGGTTTAAGACAAAGCCCTCGCCCTCACAAAACTTATGAAACTCAGGGAGCTTACATTTTAGTGCACACTATATAGAGAAAAAAAATTTTTTTTGAGATGGAGTCTCATCGTGTTGCCCAGGCTGGAGTGCAGTGGTGTGATCTCGGCTCACTGCAGCCTCTGCTTCCTGGGTTCAAGCAATTTTCCTGCCTCCGCCTCCTGAGTAGCTGGTACTACAGGCACGTGCCCCCACACCTGGCTAATTTTTGTATTTTTAGTAGAGACAGGGTTTCACCATGATGGCCAGGCTGGTCTTGAACTCCTGAACCTCAGGTGATCCTCCCACCTCAGCTTCCCAAAGTGCTGGGATTATAGGTATGAGCCACTGTGCCCAGCCTAGATAGACAAATTTTTAACTGGAGGAGCACATATATACACAGTCTTGGCTACTGGAATTCTGGTTTGCAGTGATGGTTGTGGGCACAGGAATGCCTCCTGAAAACCCTCACATCTCACTATGTAGGAGAAAGCTGCTGTCCATGTGTCACTGAGTCGTTTCTTTTCCTTTTATTTCCTGTTCTTTCCGGGGTGGATGCAATGGTTCAAACATAGAGGAAAATAGGAAAGTAACTCAGTGGATTGTGTTCAAAGGATAATGTCCAAACCTACTGGAGTCACAGGTTGCTGGTGACTGTTAGGTGACACCAATGCCTTCCTTCCAGAGGCCTCTGATGAAGCCCCACACCTTCCTTTTGCCGGGGTCATGTTTGCTGCAATGCGATGCCTGCTCAGGATCTGCACACAATGTAAAAATCCAACTTAATTAGAAGTTGGTAGCATTGTGTTCACTTCGGCAGCACAGATACTAGAAATTGGTAGCATCTTTTCAAACACTTCCAGGAAGTAGCCACTCAGCATTCCAGGAAAGACTTACGCTTCCAGGTTTCAAGGGGAGAAAGCCTAAACCATAAGAAGGCATATACACAAGAGTTTTAGGAAAACATATACAGGACTGCTCTTTTTGTTTAATTGGGATATCCATCACCTTACATCTTTATCTTTTCTTTACACTTTATCTTTTTATTCTCCTCTAGCTATTTTGAAATGTGTGAACAATTAATGTTATTGTTAATATAGTTGTCTTACTGACTTACAGAATGCCAAGTTATATTTCTTCTAAGTGTATATTTGTACCCATTAATCAACCTGTCTTCATCCTCCTCCCCCCAGTACTCTTTCCAGCCTCTGGTAACCACCAGGCTACTCTAGCTTTATAAGATCGACTTTTTTTTTTTTTTTAGCTCCCACATATGAGGGAGAATATGCAATATTTGTCTTTCTGTGCTTGGCTTATTTCACTTACCAATATGACCTTCAGTTCTACCTCTGTTGCTGCAAACAGCAGGACTTCATTCTTTTTTATGGATGAATAATATTTCATTTTGTATATATACTATATTTTCTTTATCCATTCATCCATTGATGGACACTTACGTTGGTTCTCTGTCTTGGCTATTGTGAATAGTGCTGCAAATGAACGTGGGAGTGCAGCTGTTTTTCTAATATACTGATCTCCTTTCTTTCATATGTATACCCAGTAGTGGATTTGCTGGATCATGTGGTAATTCTATTTTTAGTTTAGTGGGTTTTTTTGTTGTTGCTGTGGTTTTTTTTTTTTTTTTTTGGCACCTCCATACTATTTTCTGTAGTGGCTGTACTAGTTTATATTTCCACCAACATTGTTCGAGGGTCCCCCTTTTTCCACATCCTCACAAGGATCTGCTATTCCCTGTCTTTTTGATAAAAGTCATTCTAACTGGGTAAGTTGACATCTCATTGTGGTTTTGATTTGTATTTATCTGATGATTAGTGATGTTGAATATATTTTCATTTACCTGTTGGCCATATTTTAGGAAATATCTGTTCAGATATTTTGCCCATTTTTAAGTTGGATTATTTCATTTTTTTGTTATTAAATGGTTTGAGCTGCTTGTATATTCTGGCTATTAATCTCTTGTCAGATGAATAGTTTGTAAATATTTCCTCACATTTTATGGATTGTCTGTTCACTTTGTTGATGGTTTCCTTTGCTGTGCAGAAGTTTTTACCTTGACGTAATCCCATTTGCCTATTTTCACTTTGTTTTGCTTGTACTTTTGAGGTCTTACACAAAAAATGTTTGACCAGAGCAATGTCCTGGAGTATTTACCCAATGTCTTCTTCTAATAGTTTTAAAGTTTCTGGTCTTAGAGTTAAGTCTTTAATCCACTTTGACTTGAGTTTTGTGTATAGTGAGAGATAGGGATCTAGTTTTATTCTTCTGCACATGAATATCCAGTTTTCTCAGCACTATTTATTGAGGAAAGTGTCCTATCCCTACTATATGTTCTTGGTGACTTTGTCAAAAATCGGTTGGCTGTAAATGTGCGAATTTGTTTCTTGGTTTTCTATTCTATTTCATTGGTTGGCCTATGCGTCTGTTTTTAATGCCAGTACCATGCTGATTTGGATACTATAGCTTTGTTGTATATTTTGAAGTCAGGTAGTGTGATGCCTCTAGCTTTGTTCATTTTGCTCAGGATTGCTTTGGTTATTTGGTGTCTTTTGTGGTCCCATATAAATTTTAGGATTTGATTTTTATTTCTATGAAGAATGTAATTGTTATCTTGATAGGGATTGCACTAAATCCATACATTGCTTTGGATAGAATTGTCATTTTAACATGATTAATTCTTCTAATCCATGAGGATGGAATATTCTGCCAATTTTTGATATCCTGTTTAACTTCTTTCATCAGTGTCTTACAGCTTTTCTTATACTGATCTTTCACATCTTTTGTGAAACCGATTCCTAGGTATTTTATATTCTTTGTAGCTCTTGTATGGGATTGCTTTCTTGATTTCTTTTTCAGATTGTTCACTGTTGGTGTGTGTAAATGCTACCACTTTTTATTTGTTGATTTTGTATCCTGCATTTTACTGAATTCATTTATCAGTTCTAAGAGTTTTTTGGTGGAGTCTTTATGTTTTCCTAAGTATAAGACCATGTTGTCTATGTATGAAGCTAATTTGACTTCTTCCTTTACAATTCTGAATGCCCTTTATTTCTTTCTCTTGCCTAATTGCTGTGGTCAGAATTTCCAGTATTATGTTGGATAAAAGTGGGCATTTTTGTCACGTTCCAGATCTTAGAGAAAAGGTTTTCAATTTTTCCCCATTCAGTATGATGTTGACTGCAGGTTTGTCATATATGGCCTTTATTATTTTGAGGTATGTTTCTTCCATACCCAGTTTGTTGAAGGTTTTTATCATAAAGGGGTGTTAAATTCTATTTTTTTTAGCATCTGTTGATATGATCATATGGTTTTTATCCTTTGTTCTGTCAGTGTGATGTATCACATTTGTTGATTTGTGATACAATTCACAAATTTTGATGTTGAACCATCCTTGCATCTCTGGCATGAATCCCACTTGATCATGGTAAATGATCTTTTCAATGTGTTGTTGAATTCAGCTAGACTGTATTTTGTTGAGGATTTTTGCATCGATGTTGAGGATTTTTGCATCTATGGTAATTAGCTATATTTGCCTGTAGCTTTTTGTTGTTGTTGTGTGTCCTGGTCTGGTTTTGGTATCAGGGTGGTGTTGGCCTGGTAGAATGATTTTGGAAGAGCATCCTCCTCTTTAGTTCTAAAAAAGAGTTTGAGTAGAATTGGTCATTGTTCTTCTTTAAATGTTTGGTAGAATTCAGCAGTGAAACCATTAGGTCTTGGACTTTACTTTGGTGGGAGACTTTTTATTACAGCTTTGATTCTTTTTTTTTTTTTTAATTTTTTTTTTTTTTTTTTTTTTTTTTTTTTTTTTTTTTTTTTTTTTTTTTTTTTTTTTTATAGTTTTGTTTTTTTTTTTTTTTTTATTTTTTTTTTTTTTTTTTTTGAGACGGAGTTTCGCTCTTGTTACCCAGGCTGGAGTGCAATGGCGTGATCTCGGCTCACCGCAACCTCCGTCTCCCGGGTTCAGGCAATTCTCCTGCCTCAGCCTCCTGAGTAGCTGGGATTACAGGCACGTACCACCATGCCCAGCTAATTTTTTGTATTTTTTTTTAGTAGAGACGGGGTTTCACCATGTTGACCAGGATGGTCTCGATCTCTTGACCTCGTGATCCACCCGCCTCGGCCTCCCAAAGTGCTGGGATTACAGGCTTGAGCCACCGCGCCCAGCCTACAGCTTTGATTCTGTTGCACTCATCATTGGTTTGTTGACATTTTCTACTTCTTCACGGTTTAATCTTGGTAGACTGTATGTGTCCAGGACTTTATCTATCTATTATTTCTGTGGTTTTCCATTTGTTGGTGTATAGTCGTCTGTAATAGTCTTTAATGATTCTTTGTATTTCTGTGTTCTCAGTTGGTATATCCCCTTTTTTGTTTCTGATTTTATTTATTGTGTCTTTTTTTCTCAGTCTAGCTAAAGGTTTATTAAGACTGGTGTGTGTGCTTGTGCGTGTGTGCTTGAGTCCGGGTTGATCTCTGTTGCCCAGGCTGGAATGCAGTGACAAGATCTCAGCCCACACAGCCTCTGCCCCTGGGCTCAAGTGATCCACCTTGGCCTTCTGAGTAGCTGGGACCACAGGTGCACACCACCATGTCTGACTAATTTTGGTTTTTTTGAAGAGGCAGGGTTTCCCCATGTTGCTCAGGCTATTCTCGAGCTCCTGGGCTCAAGCAACCCATCCACCTTATCCTCCCAAAGTGCTATGATTACAGGCATGGGCTCCCACACCTGGCCTCAGACTGTTCTTAACCTGTGGAAAAAGTAAATCCATCTCATTAAAGAGAAAGAATAACATATATGCCACAATGTTGGTGATTTGCCACAACTAGGCATGGTGCCAGATGAAGAAGTCCAGGGAGGCCAACCTTGTACCAAGCACACATCACCAACCAAGAGCAGTCCAGTTTTATGGGGGTTGGGGCAGCCAGCCTCTAAGTTGTCCTCAGATAGTTCATCTCCTAGTATTCACATCTTTGTGTCCCTTCCACATTATAAGCATGTTAGTGTTTGTGACAGATAGAATATGGTGAGGTGAGATAGGTCACTTCCAATATTAGGTTAAAAATACACTGCGGGCCCTATTTCCCTCTCTCTCTCCTCCATCTCCCTCCCCCTCTGTCATAACTCTCTCTGGGGAAATCAGATGCCATGTTGTAATAACTACAATAATATTTTGTTATTATTCAGTAGCTAAAATATGTTCCAGGCACTGTGCCAGGCACCTTACAAGTACTTTTCCAATTAGTCCTTACTATAGACCCATGAGGTTAATATCATTATTATTCTATAAATATTACAAAGAAGAAAATGAGGTCTGAAGAAGTGAAGTAACTTGCTCAGAAGTTGGTCCCAACCTCTTTTAACTCCAAAGTCCATGCTCCTAGTCATTCTCAGTGTGTAGGGCAATTGTGGCAAAAAAGAACAAAATCAGAACCCAAGCAATTTACAATTTAGTGAGTGAGATGAAGTATGCACAAAGAAAACAATTAGAGAAAAATTACAAATGAAAATACAAATTTGAGATAATATGCCCTCCTTACTCCCTTAAGTTATAATGACTAGAGGTGCTAAGGAAATAGGAATGTGGGGTAAGGGGAATAATCAGGAAAACTTTCTTAGAAGAAGTCAGTTTTGATTCAGATTTAGAATGAAAGCCAACTGAAAATACCATCTGAGCTGGTTCCAACATGTATTGACTCAAGGAAAATCCAAAGTCATCAGCATCTCTTTTACCTAGTATTTCCCTAAGGCTCATCTGCCTCCAAGGTCAAGTCCTAGTTTTGATATTGTACAATAGCTATGCAAGATGTTACCACTGGGGAAAACTGAAAAAAAGGGTATATGTGACCTTCTGGCATTTTTTTTTTTTTTTTTTACAATTTTCTGCAAATCTTTCATCTCAAAATTAAAAGTTTTTTTTTTGGGGGGTACAACTATTTCCCAAATGTGTCAATCAGTTATCTATTGGCTCTTAACTCCATTAGCGTCCCTTGTGTGCGTCTCTGTATCACAGGACAGCTGGAAGCCCGCAAACCACATTCCCTAGACTCTCTTTTCAGTTGATTTTAGGTTTTGCCAGTGGGAGTCACTCACTGGTAGTCAATTGGAAGATGATGAAAGTCACGGGCTTTTTCTTTTATTCTTGAGGCAGCAGTGTATCCCAACAGCCTCAGTAGCCCAGTGATTGTGCATTCTGGAAAACACCTTTCCTTTTCTTTCTCCAGGTTATGTGGATGGTTACTGCAATTACTGATCTTTGGGAATCTCATTTCCCCCTTTTAATCCTTCAGCCCTTCCAACATTTTTTAAAAACACTCTATTGAGACGTAATTTACATACAATAAAGTTTATCCATTATAAGTAACTTTGCAAAAATTTTGGCAAATTCATGTGACCATCACTATAACTTAGTTTTAGGATGTTTCATCACTCCCTAAAAATTTCCTCATGTTCCTCATGTCTGTTGATGGTTAATTTCCACTCTCACCTCCAGCCCTCTAGAACTACTGTCCTGCTTTCTGCCTCTTTATATTTCTATTTTCTGAATATTTTATATAAATGGAATTTACAAAGTGTTGTCTTTTTTGTCTGGCCTCTGTCACTTAGCATACTGTTTTCAAAGCTCATCCATGTGTTAGCACATATCAGCAGTTTGTGCCTTTTAGTTGTGGCACAGTATCCCACTGTAGGAAAATACTATATTTTGTTTACCTCTTCATCAGTTGATGGGCCTTTGTGTTTCTAGTTTTTGGCTATTAGAAATAATTAACAGGTGCCGGGCGCGGTGGCTCAAGCCTGTAATCCCATCACTTTGGGAGGCCGAGGCAGGTGGATCACGAGGTCAAGAGATTGAGACCATCCTGGTCAACATGGTGAAACCCCGTCTCTACTAAAAA
>NW_016107537.1:1380707-1381888 GCF_001604975.1 Cebus imitator
AAAAAAAAAAAAAAAAGAAATAATTAACAGGTATGTCTGTATGTGTACATACATTTTCATTTCTTTGGGGTAAATTCCTAGGAATGGGATTGCTGTATTGCATAGTAAATTTACGTGTAACTTTTTAAGATACTGCCAAACTATTTTCCAAAGTGGATCTACCATTTTTAAATTCTCACCAGCAATGCACAAGGGGTACAGTTTCTCTGTATCTTTGATAAGTTCTGATACTGTCCGTCTTTCTTATATAGTTGACAAGCATCCGTGTAGTGGTGTCCAGTGATTTTAATTTGCATTTCACTGATGATTATGTTGCTATTGAGTATCTTCTCATGGCTATTTGCTTATTAGCCATCTGTCTTCTTTCTTTGGTGAAATGTCTATTAAATTTTATGTTTGTTTTTAATTGGCTTCTCTTCTTGTTGTTGAGTTGTATGAGTTCTTCATATATTTTGGATACAAGCCCCTTATCAGATATATGTCTGGTAAACATTTATCCCAGTCTGTGGCTTTAAATAAAAAATCTTTATGGTATCTTTTACAGTGTGAAAATTTTAGATTTTGATGAATTCTAATTTATTTATTTTTGGTTTTATAGATTTGTGCTTTCAGTGTTATATTTAAGAACTCCTTGCTCAACTCAAGGTAATGAAGTTTTTTCTTTTTCTTCCTAGAAAGTTTGTAATTCCAGCTTGTACATTTAGGTATATAATCCATTTTAGTGAATATTTGTGTAAAGGACAGAGTCTAATTTCTTTTTTTTTAAGTCAATATCCAGTTGTCCCAGACTATTTGTTAAAATATTTTCCTTTCTATGTTAAATTTTCTTGGCAACTTTGTTGAAAATCAATCCTTTCGCCTCAGCCTCCCAAGTAGCTGGGACTACAGGCATACATCACTGCGCCTGGCTCCACACTTTCATTTTGAAGGATACTTTTAAATTCTGGATATAGAATTCTTGGATAATTGTTGGTATTTTCTCCAACACTTAATATTTTGTACAACTACCTTCTGGCCTTATTTTTGAGAAGTAGCTGTTAATGATATTAATGTCCCCTATACCTTTTGCTTTCAGTAATAAAAGAGTTATTGGCTTTCAACAATTTGATGATAATGTGTCTAGGTGTGGTTCCCCTACTTGAAGTTTGCTGAATTTCCCTTTTTTTTTTTTTTTTTTTTTT
>NW_016107537.1:1381900-1389115 GCF_001604975.1 Cebus imitator
GAGATGGGGTCTCACTCTGTTGCCCAGGCTGGAGTGCAATGGCGCCATCTCGGCTCACTGCAACCTCCGCCTTCTGGGTTCAAGCAATTCTCTGCCTCAGCCTCCTGAATAGCTGGGATTACAGGTGCCTGCCACCATGCCAAGCTACTTTGTTGTATTTTTAGTAGAGACAGGATTTCACCATCTTGGCTAGGTTGGTCTCAAACTCCTGACCTCATGATCCACCTGCCTCGGACTCCCAAAGTGCTGGGATTGCAGGCATGAGCCACTGTGCCTGGTGAAGTTTGCTGAATTTCTTGGATCTGTAGGTTAGTGTATTCATTATTTTGAGAAGCATTCAGCCATTGTTTATTCAAATATGTTTTTCTGCCCTTTCTTCCTCTCTCATCTGAAATGCCTGTTAAGTACAGGTACAATAGATATCCAACAGGTCTTCGAGGCAGTCTTCACTTTTCTGTAGTCTTTCCTCTCTGTTGTCTAAGACAAATAATCTCTCTTGATCTATCTTTAAGTTCACTGATTCATTCTTCTTCCATCTTAAATCTTCTGTTGAACTCCTCTAATGAATTCTTTACTTTGGTTATTGTACTCTTCAACAACACATTTTTATTTTTTATATATTTTTTAAAGAGAGGGCCTTGCTTTGTCACCCAAGCTGGAGTGTAGTGGCACTATCATAGTTCACTGCCACCTCAAATTCTTGGGCTCAAGGGATCATCCTGCCTCAGCCTCCCGAGTAACTGGGACCACAGGCATATGCCATGACACCTGGCTAATTTTTTTTTTTTTTTTTGGTAGAGATGGGATTCTCACCATCTTGCCCAGGCTGGTCTTCAACTGCTATGCATAGCTTAGCGGTCAGTCAATTATTAGTGTCCAAATACCTCAAGCCAATAAGATTTGCATCTTCTGCTGATGCATTTGAGTATGGATAGGGGACCACATTAAAAATTTAGACTGTTGGGGAGAGGCCTGTAATCTCAGCACTTTGGGAAGTTAAGGCAAGTAGATTAATTGTGGCTAGGAGTTCGAGACCCGCCTGGCCAACATGGTGAAACCCCATCTCCATGAAAAACACAAAAATTAGCCAGGCATAGTGGCACACCCCTATAATCCGACCTCCTCAGGTTACTAAGGCAAGAGAATCACTTGAATCCAGGAGGCAAAGATGGTAGCGAGCTAAGATCCTGGCACTGCACTCCAGCCTGGGTGGCAGAGTGAGATGCCATCTTAAAAAAAAAATTAGACTGTTCTCAGGTCTTCCGTGTTTTGCTTTCTAATGCCATTTTTGAGTCTTCTATGCTTACACAAAGCCTTCGGGTCAGCTAGGAGTGTGTGAATAGCTGGAAGATTCTCAGTCTCTGCCATACATGTGCACAGCATCATACAGGAAATGCTTGCCCCAATTGCAACCTCAACCACAGAGTAGTAGAAATTCGACCTTGGCTCTCCCCACTCTCCTGCCTCTGGGAAATCAGTTTCACTGACTGATCCTGACTGTCCGTGTTATCCACTGCTCCTAGTGGAGGGAATTTCCTTCAATGGCAGTTGAGAAGCTCCTGGTCCTCGTGGGCTGTCCTCCCTGGCAGAAACCCTATATTGATCTAGCTGGGAGTGGGGGGTGGCAGTATGACTGGAATAACTGAGACTTATTCCTCTGATCTCCACAAAGACTAGCAGGGGCTCGGGCATAAACACTTAAACACTTCTCAGATTGTTGTTTGCCTGTGGTCACTTTCCAACCTGCTGAAATGGTTCTTTTTTTTTTTTTTTGGCAACTTTGTCCATCTTTATAGTTGTTGCTTTTAGGGAAGATGATTTGATGACCTCCTCACTTGACCACAGCCAGAAGTTCTGCCTGAATCATTATCCCTCCTAACACTTTTGTAATTAATTCCTTGAATCAAATTTCCTCTGTTTCAAATACCTTGAGTGGTGGTTTCTGATTCCTGACCAGACACAACTCAAACACCGTAATATTTAGAAACGTACTGCAAGTCAAGGAACGGATGATAATTGAACAGTAAATAATCCTCCAAGATTTGGCACCATTCATGTTGCCTCGATGTTCCTCACCCTCTTACTCACAAAAGACAAGAGTTTGGTATCACGTTGGTGTAGATTTGAATCCAATCTTAATCTACTTATCAGCTCTGAAATTGTGGGCACAATTTTGAGTCTCGATGAGCTTTGGTTTCCTCAACTGTAAAGTTAATAATACTTATCTAATAATGTACATGCTAAATGGCCTAATCATTCCACAGTGTGTACATATATTAAAACACCATGTTGCATACCACGAATATATACAAGTGTTACCTGTCAATTTTAAAAGGAAATAAAAAATGCTTACCTAATAAAATGATTCTGGTTAATAAATGAGATAACGCATGGAAAACACTCGAGACACAATACATACCAAATATGTCTTTAAATCAATTTTGTCTCCAGTTTAAGCACCCATTCCTTTTATTGTTCGAGAAGCCTGAATTATTGAAACAGTAGACTGAAAATTCACTCAGGAATCAAATTCTTATGATAATCAACACGTGAGATAACTGGAAAGAAAAAGCCAAATTAAAGGGGTTGGCTTTAACATTTGGTTTCATTAGTTCCGGAGCCTAATTTCCTTTCAGTTTCTCACAACAAGACTTTTTGAAGACTCATGGTTGAACCTTATTTTTTATGCCTAAATTGATTAAAACTTTTAGCTTCTTTTACAGACTTTGTCCAGTTCTCATTTCTGTGAATAAGCAGGACCTTCATTACAGCAGAAACAACAAAGCTCTCTTAGCTCCATGCATAAATTATGATGTCTGCTTGTTAGCAATACTCTCTGTGACATCAGCGGCAGAGTCAGCTAACAGTTGCCGGGAGATGCCACAGTCCAGAACTCTACTGTAGATAGACATAGATTCCTGTGACTTGGTAAACCATCTGGATTTCTTACATTTAGGGTGAATCTAATTATCTGTTTGTTCCTCTGGAGAGTGAAAAGCATCTTCCCAACAAAGTAAGTAAAACCATCCATGTTTTTCTCCTTGTTGATACTCTATGGTTGGTTACTCTCTCATGGCTGTCAATCAAAGGTAGATTATGGGATTTTTACAATTTATGCTCTGAATGTGATGCTGTTGGCTGATCTCTGGATGTATTCAGAAACAGGAATAATCACATTCCGGTTTTCCCTATGTGTTAAGCTCTTTGTTAACTGGGATTGTTTATTTTATAATACATCTTGGTGTCTTAATATGTTTCATTAACAGAGTTCATGCTAACAATATTGTGTGAGTTAGCCATTTAAAAATGAAAAGCAAGGGCTACTAAAGCAAACAAAAACAATACTAGATACAACCACCTCTGTTATGGGATAATTAAGGTGTGTTAGGATCCAACATGTCTTCCTTCCATCTCCATAAGCACTTCATGTCAACCACTGTAACTGTGCAGAAAGGAAGGTCCCAGAGAGATCCGGGGAGGAGGTGTGTGTGCAGGTGTGCCAGTTGGGCCTCCCAAACACAATCAAAATGGTTTAAGCAGAACCAAAAAGTGTGTGTTGAAGGACAAATGCTTGCCTGAGTCTAGGGGTGTAAGCAATGTCCTCAGGACTTGGTCTCACTCTCTCTGTCTCTCATCACACTTTCTTCAGTGCTGGTTCTATCCACAAGCAAGCCCCCATCATGGGGGCAAAGTGGCTGCACCTCCAGGCACATAACCTGACTCTCAACGGATTTCTGGGATTAATCCTAATTGGACAAGCTGAAATTATCTGTTTTCCCTGAAGCAATCCATATAGCTGGGGGAAGGGTCTTAGCTCGGCTTCCCTGGAAGCAGAGCCTGAGACAGTGGTTTGGGGGCACATGATGTATTGAAGATGTGCCCTTCAGGAAAAACCTATAGGTGAAGGAGAGAAACAGGAGAGGGCAGGGGAGGGAGCTAAGCATGGATGTGGTGTCAGGTCAAGTTGAACCTGGTCTGATCTCCAAGATATAAGCATTGCAGACAAACTGCATCATAGTTGACCTCCCCTAGAGGCAAGGGGCTTACCTTTTATCATTTGTTTCATTCGGTCATTGGCTGTAGTCTACACCTGGAGGAAAGCTCACTCCCCGGGGAAAGTAGCTTTATCATCTCAGGGCAATTCCCTGGAGAGGGGGCAGATAGACATGAGCTGTTAGCAGCCTATATTGCAGTAATAGGTGCATGGGCTGGTGAAGGGACCAGAGTAGGCACTGTGGTCTCTACTACTTTAAGTTTAGCAGGACTCTTCCTATACCCCTGATAAAGCATGCTTTTTTCGGGATCCAAGGCTTCTAGTCCCACAGAATCTGAAGTTGTGAGGAACAGAAACACAAATTCCCCAAGTGGGACGGTGAGAAAAGCAATTCCCCTATCCACCATTTAGTCCTCATTTCAATGAATTCCACCTTTCAGAAACACCACATATCTAATGGCTGTTGGTTTAAGGAGTGTGTTGCATCTTTAAGAATAGCTTCCCATCCTCATAGGGTGTCATCTCCAGGTCAGCACCTCAACTGCATCTTTAAGAGGCCATTCCACTGCTGTGTCAGGCTGGAAGCTTCTGGAGGATGCACTACATATTAGGAACAGTGGATCCTGTTGTCATGGCCCCATGGCTGCACCTCCTTTGTCGTCACTTTTGTTTGAAGCTAGGTTTTGTGGGATCTCACATCGGTAAATCATTCCCACTGTGAGTTCTTAAATAGTGGTGCTGGCTCTGGCTCTGCAGGCAAGAAAGCCAAACCCTTACCCAGAACTTGTATCAATTCCAGTCAGGATGAGTTGCTGCCCTTTCCAGAGTAGAAAGGGTCCATTGTAATAAGCTTGCCACCAAGTCATCGGCTGGTTGCCATAGGGGTAAGGATAGGTGGCTCAGCATCCGTCTCTGTTGCTGACAGGCTGGACAATCACACAAGTCTTGATGAGAGGAGCCTGTGTTCTTGGGCCTCTGCACAGCCTCCATCTATGCCATCATGGCCACTTCCTTCCTGAGGCCATGGGTGTAGTTCCCCAAATACAGTTCCTTGAGCATAGTTCCAATTGATCTGTGGATTTCTGAAGCTAAAGAGATGAGATACCTACCCACCTTCCACACCCAATGTATTAGTGTGTTCTCATGCTGCTAATAAAAGACATGCCTGAGACTGGGTAATTTATAAAGGAGAGAGGTTTTTAATTGACTCACAGTTCCACATGGCTGGAGAGGCCTCACAATCATGGTGTAAAGCAAGGGGGAGCAAAGCCCCATCTTACATGATGATAGGCAAAGAGAGAATGAGAGCCAAATGAAAGGGGAAATCCCTTCAGATCTCATGTGACTTATTCACTACCACAAGAACAGCATGGGGAAATTGCTCCCATGATTCAGGTATCTCCCACTGGGTCCCTCCTACGGCATTTGGGTGTTATGGGAGCTACAATTCAAAATAAGATTTGGGTGGGGACACAGCCAAACCATACTACCCAACATACAATGGTGGGACAGGCATAAGATAACCTCTACACATAGTCTTTTTCAAAAAAGCGGCAAATAGGAGGCACACAGGTGTTACTGGTCCATAGCGATTCTGAAATCCAAATTTTAGAACTCAGTCCTATTCCTGCTAAAAATAATTCTCCATGGCTCTTGACTCCATCCTCTGGACTCTTTATTTTTTCCCTCTGAATCATCTTTTAAAAAAAAAAAAAAAGAAAAGGAAAAAAAAGGAAAGGTAGGCCAGGCATGGTGGTTCACGCCTGTAATCCCAGCACTTTGGGAAGCTAAGGCAGGTGGATCGCCTGAGGTCAGTAGTTCAAGACCAGACTGACCAACACGGAAAAACTCCATCTCCACTGAAAATACAAAATTAGCTTGGCATGGTGATAGATGCCTGTAATCCCAGCTATTCCACAGACTGAGGCAGGAGAGTTGCTTGAACCTGGGAGGCGGAGGTTGCAGTGAGCGGAGATCGCGCCATTGCACTCCAGTCTGGGCAACAAGAGCGAAACTCCATCACAAATAAATAAATAAATAAAAAGGAAAGGTAGCATCTGCTTTCTCAGCCTGCTTCCTGCTAGCATTTTAGAGGTCCAACAATCCCTTTTCATGTTGAACTGAGTCTGCCTTTTCCATTCCAAACTGACTGACACAGATTTCTCAGTAAATGTGTGGGTCTTTTTGTGTGCTTGCACAATGTGTTAACTACATTAGATGAAACACTACAAATCTCCCTGGATAAACCCTTCGCTATCTTAGCTCCTGCTGAGAGGCTGAGGAACAACACTCTTAAGCTCCCTGGAGATTTAATTGTTTGAGACAATCTGAAAGCAACACCCTTAATCTCTTTAAAGGGACCTTTGTGTGACTGAATATGACTGTGATCCTTTGCTCTTTCTGAGATTTTAATTTTAGGTTGTATATACATAGAATGTAGGGAGCAATTAGCATCCTCCACCATATAGTGGCTTTAAAGGCAATTTCCTCTTATTATTCTTAGATTTAGTGTCCTGGCGATTCTCAAGCATTTATTTTTCCATATAATTTTTGAAATCCTTTTAGCTAGCTCAAACACATTGCATAAGGACTGCAGCAATATCCACACATCATTTATTTATGTATTTAGTTAGTTTTTGAGACAGAGTTTCACTTTGCTGCCCAGGCTGGAGTTCAGTGGCATGATCTTGGTTCACTGTAACCTCCGCCTCCCAGGTTCAAGCAATTCTCGTGCCTCAGCCTCCTACATAGCTGGGATTACAGGTGCCTGCCACCATGTCTGGCAGATTTTTTTTTTTTTTTGGTATTTTAGTAGAGACAGGGTTTCACCATGTTGCCCAGGCTGTTCTCAAACTCCTGAGCTCAGGCAATCTGCCCATCTCGGCCTCTCAAAGTGCTAGGATTACAGGCATGAGCCGCTACACCTGGCCTATCCATACATTATTAATATTGGAAGGATTTTTATTCCTATGAGAGTGAGTCTCCCCATTCAGATATGGTGTCTCTCAGTTTACTTAGTTTTAATGTCCTCTACAAAATTTTATTCAAATTCAACTCAGGTATTTGATGTTATTTTTATTTCATGTTGAATTTAGTTGCTATTCAATGACATGTTTTTCCATTTCCATTTCTGATTTTTGTTCATAGAGAAAATATGTGCAACGTTTTAACCAAATTCACTTATTAGCTTAAGTTCGTTTTTCTTTTTTTTTTTTTTTTTT
>NW_016107537.1:1389145-1422307 GCF_001604975.1 Cebus imitator
TCTCAGCTCACTGCAGCCTCCACTGCCTGAGTTCAAGCAATTTTCATGCCCCAGCCTCCTGAGTAGCTGGGACTACAGGCACGTGCCAACTCACCCAACTAATTTTTGTATTTTTGGTAGAGATGGGGTTTCATCATGTGGGCCAGGTTGGTCTTGAACTCCTGACCTCAGGTGATCTACCCACCTTGGCCTCCCAAAGTGCTGGGATTACAGGAATGAGCCATCACACTTGGCCTGTTTTTGTTTCTTTTCTAAAATATCTTGGATGGTTTTGCCTATTTTCCAACATTTAAATTGATTAATTTTTTTTTTTTTTTTGAGATGGAGTCTCCCTCTGTCGTCCAGGCTGGAGTGCAGTGGTGCAGTCTCGGCTCACTGCAACCTCTGCCTCCCGATTTCAAGTGATTCTCCTGCCTCAGCTTCCTGAATAGCTGGGATTACAGGTGCATGACATCACACCTGGCTAATTTATTTTTTCTTTTTGTATTTTTAGTAGAGACTGGGTTTCACCAGCCCAGGCTGGAGTTCAGTGGCATGGTCTTTGTTCACTGTAAACTCTGCCTCCCAGGTTCAAGCAATTCTCATGCCTCAGCCTCCTACATAGCTGGGATTACAGGTGCATGACATCACACCTGGCTAATTTATTTTTTCTTTTTGTATTTTTAGTAGAGACTGGGTTTCACCAGCCCAGGCTGGAGTTCAGTGGCATGGTCTTTGTTCACTGTAAACTCTGCCTCCCAGGTTCAAGCAATTCTCATGCCTCAGCCTCCTACATAGCTGGGATTACAGGTGCCCGCCACCACGTCTGGCTGATTTTTGTTTGTTTGTTTTTTGGTATTTTAGTAGAGACGGGGTTTCACCATGTTGCCTAGGCTGGTCTCAAACTCCTGAGCTCAGGCAATCTGCCCATCTCGGCCTCTCAAAGTGCTAGGATTACAGGCATGAGCCACTACACCTGACCTATCCATACATTATTAATATTGGAAGGATTTTTATTCCTATGAGAGTGAGTCTCCCATGTTGGCCAGGCAGGTGTTGAACTCCTGATCTCAGATGATCTGCCCACCTTGGCCTCCCAAAGTGCTGGAATTACAGGCATGAGCCACGGTGCCTGGCTCCGATTATTTCAATTTTTGATCTAATTATATTGAGTAGAATTTTGAAAAAAGATGTTTAATAATAGTGACAGATGATATTTCTAGCTTGAAAGTGATGGATAAAATTGGCTCTGTGTTTTACTCTTCAGTATAAATTTTACTCTTCAGTAGTAATCATTTTACTTGGAATTTTTGAAAAAAAGATCAGAAACAGCCTTTTTTAGTATTTATTGATTTAATCATATTATCTAGTTTAAATTATTGATTTAGTATATTGTGATAGTTGAGCATTTTTTAAAAATAGTCTTAACTTTTGGGATGGTTTTGGACTTACAGAAAAATAAGAAATTAGTACAAAGAGCACCCATATACCCTGTACTCAATATCTCCTATAACCAACATCTTACATGAGTACAGTATATTTGCAACAATTACTCAACTAATATTGATTTATTATTAGCTAATGTCAATATTTTATCCAGACCTCCTTAGTTTCTGCCGAATTTTATTTATTTATATTTTTATTTACATATTTTTTTGAGATGGAGTCTCGCTCTGTCAGCCAGGCTGGAGTGCAGTGGTACAATCTTGGCTCACTGCAACCTCTGCCTCCCCGGTTCAAGCAATTCCCTGCCTCAGCCTCCCAAGTAGCTGGGATTAGGTGCCCACCACCATACCCAACTAATTTTTGTATTTTTAGTAGAGACAGGGTTTCACCATCTTGGCCAGGCTGATCTTGAACTCCTGACCTTGTGATCCACCCACCTCGGCCTCCCAAAGTGCTGGGATTACAGGCATAAGCCACCACACCCAGCCCTGAATTTTATTTTCTGTTGGAGGATCTTGTCCAGGACACCACATTACATTTAGTTCTCATGTGTCCTTAGGCTCCTCTTGGCTGTGACAGTTTCTAAGACTTTTCTTGTTTTTGATGACCTTGACAGTTTTGAGGATACTGGTTAGATTTATTCCTGTTGATGCTGACCTTGATCACCTGGCTAAGACAGTGTCCATCATATTTCTTCACAGTAAAGTCCCTCTTTTCTTTTTCTTTCCTTACTGTACTCTTTGGAAGGAAGTCCTTATGATGTCAGAAGCGTTTGAACCACAGCGACTCCGGTTTGAGCGAGGGCTAGGAAAGTGAGGCTGAGACTTGCTGGGCTGCATCTCTAGAAAGTTAGGGATTCCTAGCCCCTAGATGTTTATGGTTGAGGGAATAAATTAATAATGTTTACTAAACAGATCCAGACTTGGAGTGTCCAGATATCCCAATATCTGGAGAACAAAGTCATTTCTAATTTTGCTTTAAAGATACTAATATTGATTCTTGCAAAATATAGTAATTACGAAAATTAATCCTTTATCACAAACCCTTGTAGCAGATCACATCTCCCTAAGATCTTTTTTTAAATCTCATATATACAAGCATTGTACCTAGGGTAGACGCGTTCCTCCTTTCACTTTCAGGAACACCCTACTCAGTCTATGGAGTAACTGTACTTTCACTACTTTACTTTCTTAATAAACTTGCTTTTGCTTTGCATTGCAGACTTGTCCTGAATTCTTTCTTGTGTGAGACCCAAGAATCCTCTCTTGGGGTCTGGATCAGATCCCTTTCCTGTAACACTTATGCACTGCCCACACTTAGGGACTGGAGAGTTATGCTCTCCACTCTTTGAGGATGCAATAACAACATCAATCTTTTTTTTTTCCTTTTTTTTTTTAGAGACTGAGTCTCGTTCTGTTGCCCAGGCTGGAGTGCTGTGGCTCGATCTTGGCTCACTGAAACCTCCATCTCCTGGGTTCAAGCGATTCTCCTGCCTCAGCCTCCCAAGTAGCTGGGACTACAGGCGCCCGCCACTACGTCCAGCTAATCTTTATATTTTTAGTAGAGACGGGGTTTCACCGTGTTGGCCAGGCTGGTCTCGAACTCCTCACTCACTCAGGTGATCCACCTGCCTCGACCTCCCAAAGTGCCAGGATTACAGGCGTAAGTCACTGAACCTGGCTGACATCAATCATTTAGAATTCTTCCACATGAGAGATTTGTCTATTCTCCCTATTTATTTATTTGCTCAATCATTGTTAATGGGTATTTACTTCATACTTTGGATTAGAATCCAATGTTACTTATGCTGTTGCTCAAATCATGCCACCTGTGGCCACTGGAAGTTCTTTCACTTGCTCCTGTGTCCCTTTGACAAACCTCCATCAATGTGGGTTTTGTTTTGTTTTGGAGCACTTCTTTACTTTCTGTCATTTCAAGAGGTTCTATGATTCCTTTCTCTATTTCTTGCTGCAGACCATTTCTCCAAGGAATCCCGGTCAGTTGAGTTTTTAAGGTTGAAGCACTCTCCTTTCTCAAATAAACCCTAACTAGTTAATTTTTATGTCTGTATCCCTATATAAAAATGGTATATAATCTCATTTTTGGATATTTCTTACTAGTTTTTAAAATTAAAGCAATTTTAGCCTTATAAGATAAACAACGAAGCTTTGCACCTTTTCCAAGTAGTGAAATAGTTTAGGCATTGTAAGATTTGTTCCTTCTTTAAAGGCAAGAATGAATTCAGCAATTAAAATCATCTGGATCTATGACCTTTTAAAATATAGGCCTTTATTATTTCACTCTCTCTATAGCTAATAATTCATTCAGGCTTTCTGTTTCTTCTGGGTCAATTTTCGTTTATATTTTCACAAGAAATATTTTTATTTCCTCTTCATTCCTGAAGATATTTTTGCTGGGTATAGAATTAGGATGAACAGTTCTTTTCTTTCAGCCCTTGAAAATGTTAGCTATTTTCTTATTGTCCCACAAGTTCCCGGATCTCTGTTCATTTCTTTTTCAGCTACTTTCTCTTTGTTGTTCAGTTTGGGAAACTCATAATAATCTATCTTAAAATTAATTGACTTTGACTTTCTTCTGTCATCTCCATTCTGCTATTACACCATTCAATTAATTTGTTTTAATTATATTTTCAGTTCTAAAATTTCTATTTTTTCCTTCTATGTCTTTTTTTCCTGAATCGCAATTTTTAAAATTTAAGTGTGTTCAATTACTTTTTGAAGTATGTTCATGATAGCTGCTTTAAAATCTTGTCAGGACTTTGTTGGGTATACATCACCTGAATAACATACATGTTTACCTATTAAGTAATTTCTTACCATCTGCTCCCCTCTCATCTCCTCACTCTTCCAAAGTCAACATTGTCTATTATTCCACGCTCTATGTCCATGTGTACACATTATTTAGCTCCCACCTATAAGTGAGAACATGCAGAATTTGTCTGACTTTTTTCACTTAAGATAATGGCTTCCAGTTTCATTCATGTTGCTGCAAAAGACATGATTTCATTCTTTTCTTATGACTGAATAGTATTCTATTTTGTATATGTACCACATTTTCTTTATGCAGTCATCTTTTGATGGACACATAGGATAATTCCATATCTTTTTTTTTTTTTTTTTTTGAGACAGAGTCTTGTTCTATCACCCAGGCTCGAGTGCAGTGGCACAATCTTGGCTCACTACAACCTCCCCATCCTGGGTTCAAGCGATTCTTGTGCCTCAGCCATCCGAGTAGCTGGAATTACCACCATGTAATGTTTGTACCACCATGCCTGGCTGATTTTTTTATTATTTTTTTTTTCTTTTTAGTAGAGATGGAGTTTCACTATGTTGGCCAGGCTGGTCTTAACTCCTGGCCTCAAGTGATCCACCTGCCTCAGCCTCCCAAAGTACTGGGATTACAGGTGTGAGCCACAGCACCTGTCTGATTCCATATCTTTGCTATTGTGAATAATGCTGTGATAAACATATGAGTACAGGTGTCTGTTTGATATAATGATTTCTTTTCCTTTGGGTAGATGCCCAGTAGTGGTATTGCTAGATTGAACGGTAGTTCTACTTTTAGTTCTCTGAGAAATCTCCATACTGATTTCCATAGAGGTTGTACTAATTTACATTCTCACTAAAAGTGTTTGAGTTCCCTTTTCTCTATACCCTTGCAGCATTGGTAACTTTTGTCTTTTTAGTAATAGTCATTCTGACTGATGTAAAATGATATCTCATTGTGGTTTTAATTAGCATTTCGCTGGTGATTTATGATGTTGAGCATTTTTTTCATATATCTTTTGGATATTTATATGTCTTCTTTCAAAAGTGCCTATTCATGTCCTTTGTTCACTGTTTAATGGGATTATTTGGGTTGTTATTGTTGCTGTTGTTGTTTTTGAGTTGAGTTCCTTGTAAATTCTGGACATTAGTTACCTGTCACGCATAGTTTGCAAATATATTCTCCCACTCTGAAGGTTGTCTGTTCACTCTGTTGATTATTTCCTTTGCTGTGCAGAAGCCTTTTAGTTTAATTACGTCCCATTTGTCTATTTTCGTTTTTGTTGTCCATGCTTTTGAGGTCTTTGTCATCAATTTTTTTTTTGCCTAGATCAATGTCCAGAAGAGTTTTCCCCATATTTTCTTCTAGGACTTTTGTAGTTTCAGGTCTTTCATTTAAGTCTTTAATTCCTCAAGCTGATTCTTGTACATAGTAAAAGATAGTAGTCAAATTTCATTCTTCTTCAGATGGCAATACGATTATCCCAGCATAATTTATTGAGAAAGGTGTTGTTTCTCCTGTGTATGTTCTTGTTGATTTTGTCAAAGATCAGTTGGCTGTAATATGTGGCTTTATTTCTGGATCCTTTTTTTCTATTCCATTGATCTATGTGTCCATTTCTGTACCAGTATCATGCTGTTTTGATTACTACAGCCTTGTAGTATAATTTGAAGTCAGGTAATATGATGCCTTTAGTTTTGTTGTTGTTTTGTAATTGCTTTGGCTATTTGGGCTCTTTTTTCATTGTATGTTAGTTTTTGCATGTTTTTTCCAATACTGTGAAAAACGACGTTGGTATTTTGATAGACATCCCACTGAATATGTAGATTACATTGGGCAGTATGGACATCTTAATGACAGTAATTCTGACCCATGAACATGGAATCTCTTTTTATTTCTATAATTTCTTTCATCAGAGTTTTGTAATTTTCTTTGTAGGGATCTTTTACCTCCTTGGTTAAATATATTTCTTGGTATTTTATTTTATTTTATTTTTGCAGCTATTATATACGGGATTGCCTTCTTGATTTGGTTCTCAGCTAGATCTTCATTGGTTTATAGAAACGCTACTGATTTTTATACACTGATTTTGTATCCTTAAGTGTTACTGAATTCATTTATCAAGTCTGAGTTTTTGGTGGAATCTTTAGGTTTTTCTAGATATAAGAACATATCATCAGTGAACAGGGATATTTTGACTTCTTTTATAATTTGGATGCCTTTTATTTCTTTCTCTCACCTGATTGCTCTGGCTGGGACTTCCAGTACTAACTAATATGTTGAATAGGAGTGGTGAAAGTAGGCAATCTTGTTTTGTTTCAGTACTTAGAATGCTTTCAACTTTTTCCCATTCAGTATGATGTTGGCAGTGGGTTTGTCATATATGCCCTTTATTAATTTGGAGTATGTTCCTTCTATATCTAGTTTATTGAGGGTTTTTTATTATCAAGGGATGCTTGAATTTCATCAAATGCTTTTTCCGCATTTATTGAGATGATCATACGGTTTTTCATCTCTAATTCTGTTGATGAGATGTATCACATTTACTTATTGGCTTGCATATGTTGAACCACCCTTGTACCCCTGGGATGAATTCCACTTGATCATGGGGTATTACCTTTTCGATGTGCTGTTGGATTTGGTTTGCTAGTATTTTTTGAAAACTTTTGTGTCTATGTTGATCAGGGATATTGGTGTGGAGTTTTCATTCCTTATGTGTCATTGTCTGTCTGATTTTGGTGTAAGGTATTACTGGTCTCACAGTATGAGCTAGAGATAACTCATTTTGCTGCAATTTTTTTTGGGAACAGTTTTAGGAGTACTTGTGTTAGTTCTTCTTTGTACATTTGATAAAATTCAACTATGAATCCATCTTGTCCTGGGTTTTTCTTTGTTGGGAGATCTTTTATTACTGATTCAATCTGGCTATTCTGCTTAGGTTTGCTATTTCTTCCTGGTTCAATATTAGGAGGTTGCATGTTTCTAGGAATTTATTCATTTCCTCTAAGTTTTCTGGTTTGTGAGAATATAGTTGTTCATGACAGTCTCTGATGATCTTTTGCATTTCTGTGGTATCAGTTGTAATGTCTCCTTTATCTCTTCTGATTTTGTTTATTTGTATTTTTCTTTTTTCTTGTTAGTCTAGCTAGTGGTTTATCAATCTATCTTTTTGAAAAACCAACTTTTGATTTCATTGATCCGTTGTATTTTCTTTGTCTGTATTTCATTTAGGTCTACTCTGACTTTTGTTATTTATTTTCTTCTGCTAACTTTACATTTGATTTATTCTTGCTTTTCTTGCTCCTTGACGTATGACGTTAGGTTGTTAACTGTAATCTTTTTATTTTTTTTGATATAGGCATTTAATACTATAAACTTTACTCTTAGCATTGCTCTTGCTATATCCCACAGGCTTTGATTTTTTTTTTCATTTATATTTGTTTCAAAAAAATTTTTAAATTCTGTATTACTTTCTCAATTGATGCAACAATCACTCAGGAGCATGTTGTTTAATTTCCATGTATTTGTATAGTTTCCAAAGTTCTTCTTGGTATTTATTTCTAGTTTTTAGTCCACTGTGGTCTGAGGTGAACTTGATATGATTTTAATTTAAAAAAATTTGTTTTGTGGCCTGACATAGGTTTGTGTGGGAGAATGTTCCATCTGCTGATGAGAAGAATGTATATTCTGCAGTTGTTTGATAGAGCGTTCTGTAAATGTCTATAAAGTCCAGTTTAAATCCAATGTCTTTTTGTATATTAACCATTTCTTAAACTGCCTCTATTTCATATAGTTTGTGAGTCCATTTGCCATCGTTTGAACCTCTGAATCTATCTCACTGTGTCTTTGTCCCATTTTTAATGGTTCTGCTAAGCCACAACCTATCCCAGATTTGTGAGGTGAAAATATCACCCCCAACTTATCCCTTTCACATTTTGTAGGTTTCTTCTTCATCATAGAAGTAAAATTAGATAAACATCAAGTCAAAGAGAAGTAGATTTACGTGTCAGTCAGTGTGAGTTAAACTATGTCGTAACTTCTGTTCACAGACTAAGAGAGATGGAATCTTTCCTCTTGGATGATATCAGCTCTGTGATACAGAACAAAGGCATTGAGAGAGTCATCTCACCAATGATCGTTCAGCTTTGCCATCTACTCATCTCAATGGAGAGGAAAGATGTGGGGAATGAAGTATTTGCCTCGCTGGAGAAGTTGGCTGAGGAATTGGCTAAAGCTAGTGAAGACTTTGTGCAAGTTGCCAAAAGGTAATTCTTTCAAAGAACACAATAAATTTTTACTGTGACAAATTTGCAGAAGAAGGAAAGTGTAACTAGAGATTTATTATAATCTTCTTAAGTGCTTTTGGAAAGAAGTCAGATGAGAAAACAATAAATTGATAAAACACAAAGACACAAAACAAATTTATTTAATATGTTGTTATTTATTACTTGGGGTATAATTAAGGTATGCAAACATTTCAGAATTAGTTGACTGAGTTTTCCACTAAGAAGGAGTTCTACATGCCATCAGAGGGTTTCTAGATTATCATTTCATTTCACAGATGAATTATTTTCTATTATAGGGATTAGAATTTTCAGAGTTGTCTAAACACAATGTTCAGGTCTGTCTTTTAGTGCATTTGGGCCTAATTCTTTACTAGTAAACCTGCATGCAAATTATTTTCATATTAAGTTTCAATTCCAGGGTTAATATAAAGTAGCCTAGTTATAACAACGAAACCAAACTCTATTAATAAAAACTGAATACCACCACAAAAATGTTACTTTTTTCTTTTTTTGCCCAAAACTTCACGTAGGTGTTGCAGCAAACTGCCTATGTTTGAATCTTAGCACCACCATCAATTTAATGCAATCCTATAAAAATTCCACCAGCTTTCTTTTTAAAATGTAATTTGAAAAGTTGATACCAAAGTCCATATGAAAAAATTAAACATAAGAACAACTAGGAGAACCCTGGAATAAAAAGCTGTGGAGTAGGAACAGCTTACCAAGTATTAAAACACATTCTAGATCCTCTATTAGGAAAGTGTGTGATACTGTCATATGAAAAGGCAGACTGACCACCGGAACAGAATAAAAAGCCCAGAAACACACAACTACACATGGATCTGTACACCACAAAGAATGGACTTTAGTGTATGTAAATTTAAAAAATGAACCAAGCTGTTAGGAAGTCCTGTGGAGAAAGATAGACTTTAACAAATGAATCTAACTATATTACAAACGCATGATACAGCCTCATTGAAAGGGTTGGGGGGAGAAGGAGCTAACCTCAGCAACTTTAGAAGACAGACTTTTGGCTGGATACTGTAAAGCTAATGACAAAACTGTATATTAACACAGTATTCTAGTTAGTAAATTGGTTTCTCAGTTAGCAATTTTGAAACTACAAGCATAATTAATAGATAAATGTGTTATAGATAATGAAAGTCAGGGTCTCACTCTCAGAGAAAAAAGGTTACAAATAAGAAAGCAGGATAAACAATGAAATGAAGGCAGAAATAAAGATGTTTTTTGAAACCAACAAAAATGAAGATACAACGTACCAGAATCTCTGGGACACATTTGAAGCAGTGTCTAAAGGGAAATTTATAGCAATAAATGTCCACCAGAGAAGGGAGGAAAGATCTAAAATCGACACCTATCATCAAAATTGAAAGAGCTAGAGGAGCAAGATCAAAAAAGTTCAAAAGCTAGCAAAAGGCAACAAATAACTAAGATCAGAGCAGAACTGAAGGAGACAGACACACAAAAAAAACTTCAATAAATCTAGGAGCTGGTTTTTTGAAAAGATCAACAAAATAGACTGCTAGCCAGATTAATAAAAAAGAAAAGGGAGAAGAATCAAATAGATGCAATAAAAAACAAAAAAGGGGATATCACCACCGATTCCACAGAAATATAAACTACTGTCAGAGATTACTGCAAATAACTCTATGCACATAAACCAGTAAACCTGGAAGAAATGGATAAATTCCTAGACACTTGCACCCTCCCAAGCCCAAATCATGAAGAAGTTGAAACCTTGAACAGACCAATAACAAGGGCTGAAGTTGAGGCAGTAATTAATAGCCTACCAACCAAAAAAAGTCCAGGTCCAGATGGGTTCACAGCTGAATTCTACCGGACATACAAAGAGGAGCTGGTACTATTCCTTCTGAAACTATTCCAAACAATACAAAAAGAGGGAATCCTTCCCACATCATTTTATGAAACCAACATCATCCTGATACCAAAGCCCGACAGAGACTCAAGAAAAAAAGAACACTTCAGGCCACTATCCGTGATGAACATAGCTGCAAAAATCTTCAACAAAATACTGGCAAGCTGATTGCAACAGCACATCAAAAAGCTTATCCATCACGATCAAGTAGGCTTCATCCCAGGGATGCAAGGCTGGTTCAACATACACAAGTCTATAAACGTAATTCACCACATAAACAGAACCAAAGGCAAAAACCACATGATTATCTCAATAGATGCAGAGAAGGCCTTAGACAAAATTCAACAGCACTTTATGCTAAAAACTCTCAATAAACTAGGTATCAAAGGAACATATCTCAAAATAATAAAAGCTATTTATGACAAACCTACAGCCAATATCATACTGAATGGGTAAAAACTGGGAGTATTTCCTTTGAAATCCAGCACTAGACAAGGATGCCCTCTCTCACCACTCCTGTTCAACATAGTATTGAAAGTTCTAGCCAGGGCAATCAGGCAAGAAAAAAAAAAAAAGCGTATTGAATTAGGAAAAGAGGAAGTCGAATTGTCTTTATTTGCAGATGATGTTATTGTATATTTAGAAGACCCTATCATCTCAGCCCAAAATCTCCTTAAACTGATAAGCAACTTCAGCAAAGTCTCAGGATACAAAATCAATGTGCAGAAATCACAAGCATTTCTATACACCAATAACAGACTAACAGAGAGCCAAATTGTGAGTGAACTCCCATTCACAATTGCTGCAAAGAGAATAAAATGCCTAGGAATACAACTAAGAAAGGATGTAAAGGATCTCTTCAAGGAGAACTACAAATCACTGCTCAAGGAAATAAAAGAGGACACAAACAAATGGAAAAACATTCCATGCTCATGGTTAGGAAGAATCAATATTGTGAAAAGGGCCATACTACCAAAAGTAATTTATGGATTCAAGGCTATCCCCATCAAACTACCAATGATCTTCTTCACAGAACTGGAAAAACCACCTTAAACTTCGTATGCAACCAAAACAGATCCCACATAGCCAAGACAATCCTAAGCAAAAAGAACAAAGCTGGGAGCATCACACTACCTGATTTCAAACTATACTACAAGGCTACAGTAATCAAAATAGCATGGTACTGGTACCAAAACAGAGATATAGACCAATGGAACAGAACAGAGGCCTTGGAGGCAACACCACACATCTACAACCATCTGATCTTTGACAAACCTGACAAAAACAAGCAATGGGGAAAGGATTTCCTGTTTAATAAATGGTGTTGGGGGCTAGCCATGTACAGAAAGCAGAAACTAGACCCCTTCCTGACACCTTACACTAAAATTAACTCCAGATGGATTAAAGACTTAAACATAAGACCTAACACCATAAAAACCCTAGAAGAAAACCTAGGCAAAACCATTCAGGACATAGGCATAGGCAAGGACTTCATGACTAAAACACCAAAAGCATTGGCAACAAAAGCCAAAATAGACGAATGGGATCTAATTAAACTCCAGAGCTTCTGTACAGCAAAAGAAACAATCATTAGATGAACCAGAAACCAACAGAATGGGGAAAAGTGTTTGCAATCTACCCATCTGACAAAGGGCTAATATCCAGAATCTACAAAGAACTAAAACAGATTTACAAGAAAAAAAAACAAGCAAACCCGTCCAAAAGTGGGCAAAGGATATGAAGAGACACTTTTCAAAAGAAGACATATATGAGGCCAAAAAACATATGAAAAAATGCTCATCATCACTGATTATTAGCGAAATGCAAATCAAAACTACATTGAGATACCACCTCATGCCAGTTAGAATGGCGACTGTTAAAAAATCTAGAGACAACAGATGCTGGAGAGGATGTGGAGAAATAGGAACACTTTTACACTGTTGGTGGGAATGTAAACTAGTTCAACCATTGTGGAAGACAGTGTGGCACTTCCTCAAGGACTTAGAAATAGAAATTCCATTTGACCCATCAATCCTATTACTGGGTATATACCCAAAGGATTATAAATCATTCTATTATAAAGATACACGTACACATATGTTCATAGTGGCACTGTTTACAATAGCAAAACCTGGAACCAACCCAAATACCCATCGACAATAGACTGGAAGAGGAAAATGTGGCACATATACACCGTGGAATACTATGCAGCCATAAAAAATGACAAGTTCATGTCCTTTGTAGGGACATGGATGAATCTGGAAACCATCATTCTCAACAAACTGATACAAGGACAGAAAATCAAACACCACCCATTCTCACTCATAGGCAGGTGTTGAACAATGAGAACACAGGGACACAGGGAGGGGAGGATCACACACTGGGATCTGTTGGGGGGCCAAGGGAGGGACACTGGTGGGGGTGGGAGGTCGGGGAGGGATAACATGGGGAGAAATGCCCAATGTAGGTGATGGGGGGATGGAGGCAGCAAACCACATTGCCATGTGTGTACCTATGCAACAATCCTGCATGATATGTACACGTACCCCAGAACCTAAAATACAATTAAAAAAAAAAAAAAGAAAGCAGGGAAGGTTAGAATGAGCCCTGTGGAGTACAGCGGGATGTATCTCTCTCTCTCTCTCTCTCTCTCTCTCTGTGTGTGTGTGTGTGTGTGTGTGTGTGTGTCTATGTACATACATGTTTAATACACTAATATGTGTAGTTTAGCTATATTTCTTCACTTTGTCTTCTGAGAAGCCCTAGGAGCAGTGATACCCCAGTATTTCTGTAGAAATGCCTGAGAAATTCTAGGTCTGGGGCCAGGAACAAACAAAATAAGGCTGGAACATCTTACCACACCAGAAAGAAAAGAAAGGAAGGAGGCATGTTAGAAGGACACTGATGGGCTGAATGATGGCCCCAAAATATGTCTAGGTCCTAGTCCCCAGAATCTGCGAATATATTGCTTACATGGCAAAGGGGCCTCGCAAATGTGGTTAAGAACATTTAGATGGGAGATGATCCTGGATGATCTGGGTGGGCTTGAGGGAGTCACAGTGGTCCTTATAAGAGGGATGCAGGAGAATCAGAGAGAGGAGAAGGAATATGATGATGGAAACAGAGATCAAAGTGATGTGCTTTGAAGATGGAAGAACAGGTCACAAGTCAAAGTACACAGGCAGTCACAGAAGCTGAGAGAGGCAAGGAAAGAGATTTTCCTCTCAGAGTGTCCAGAAGGAGCCGGACGTGCTGACACCTGACTCTAGTCCATTGATATTCATGTTTGACCTCTGACCTCCAGAACTATGAGATAATAAATTTCTATTGACAGTAAATTTGTGGCAATTTGTTATAGCAGCAATGGAAAGCTAATACAGGACACAGAGCCAGTCTGAAAGAGCCAATGGCCAAAGCTAGACCAATTCGAGCAGGAAAATAAGTAACATTATTGCATATACACTAAAGAAAAAAATGAATATCCATGAGCCCATACAAGGTTTTACACAATAGGAAGGGAATTCTATACTTCAAAAGTGTCATGCATGAAACACAAGAAAAGCCAAACAACCGGTCACCATTTGAAGACTAAGAAAACATGATTATTAAATGCAACATGATATCGTGGCTGGATCCTGCAACAGAACATTACTGGAAGAACGGGTGAAACTCAAAATTTGTCGTTTAGATAGGAATGGTGTACCAATATTAATTTCTTAGTTTTGATAAATGTACCGTGATGATATAAGGTAAGGGGAGATGGGTAAAGGGTATACAGAATAAGGCCACAGGCATTTACCTTGAAGATGCCTCCATCAGTATGATAACACACATATATAAGATTGTTTATTTCAGCATTAATTGTAATTGCAGGCCAGGTGTGGTGGCTCACACCTGTAGTCCCAGCACTTTGGGAGGCCAAGGTGGGTGGATCACCTGAGGTCAGGAGTTTGAGGCCAGCTTTATCAACGTGGTGAAACCCCATCTCTACTAAATACAAAAAATTAGCCGGGTGTGGTGGTGCATGCCTGGAGGCTGGAGGCAGGAGAATAGTTTGAACCTAGGAGGCAGAGGTTGTAGTGGGCCGAGATTGCACCACTGTACTCCAGCCTAGATAACAAGAGCGAAACTCCATCTCAAAAACAAACAAACAAAAAATTGTAATTGCAAAATATCTGGAGCAACACAGGTGCCCACACATAGGAGATTCATTGAATAAACACTTAGTGATTCAAAATTCATTGAATGACACATCCACACATTAGAATAATATTGTACTGCTGTTAAGAAAAAAATAAGGATCATCTTTATAAGCAGATCTGGAGTGAGTTCCAAGATATAATGCATGTGAAAAAACAAAGGAAATAACTACTTAAAGGGTAGAACTGAAGGGAAAAAAAAGGAAGTATGTAGTGTGTATGGTAGATACCATGATGCATCACCCGCATCCCTTTGGGAACTGAGGACCTAAAGCCCTCAGATGTCAGACCACTGTGGCATCTACCTCTCCTGAAGAGAACTGACTTGCCTAAGGTTACATTTTTTCCTAGGGTGGCCCATGTTTAATGACTGATTAGTGCAGGGTATGAAGACCCCTGACTTTTCGCCTAACATGGGACAACTCTGAAGGGCCACCCCAGTTTCCGAGTTTTCCATAAGGCTAGCTGAGGCTCTGCTGAGGCCACAATGGCAGCTCAGCTTCTCCCTCTGTCCAATCCTGCTCTGTCCCTTCCCTTCTTAGGGGTTAATCTTAGGACACTTAACTAGTAAATCTCCTGATCACTAATTACCATCTCAGTGTCTGCATCCCAGAGCCAGTCTGTGACAGTATGGCACTTTTTGGACAAGAAATAAGGAAGAAATTAGCAAATATATACAATTGTCTTGTTGTTGCCAAAAGAAATACAGCAAAGGTAAAGCTGACACTAATGAGACTGGTTCCCCACGGAAGTCAGTATGCTGGGATAGAGGTGAGCAGGAGAGAGGGACACTCTCTGGCTATATGCTTTTCTATAATTTTGACTTTGGGAACCATGTTAACGTTTTCTACTTATGGAAAAACATTTAAATCTTCAAGTATAGGGAAAAACTGAAACATAAACTAATGTATCTAAGTTAATTAGATTATAAGTTGATGACATGATCACACTGAGGAAAAATAAAAAGAGTGAAGGCAAATAACTTTTAAACAAGGTACTTTAATAACAGCCTTCAGTCTAAAAGTGAAACCTGCAAGCCTATATCGAACTCCACTTTGAGAGTTTTAAAAATGGTATGGGTTAGAAATTCTTAAATTACTTTCTGGGTTCTATACTCATAGAACAAATGAGTAAACATACTGAGGATATTGGAAGGCAGGTTTCTCAACAATAGAGAAGAGAGATTATAAATATAGAATGAGGGAAGCATAGGGAGAACCCTATGGTGTTGTATTAAAATTGAAGGTATCAGCATGAACTCTCATTTAAATATATTTGTGTGTCTATACACTGGTGTATGTGTATTTCCTTCCTCTGTCCACTGGGAAGACTCAGAGGCAATGATTCCAGAGAGCAATGAGCATACGTTACCCAGATCTGCATTTTTAAATACCATTTGTTACCAAAAAGAGTCCGGAATCTTTGGAGAAACAGCTGATTCCAAGACTGGGGCAAGAAAAAATGAAAGATAAGCCTGGAATATCTTCCTTGCCAAAAAGTAAGGAAAGGATTTAAAAAAAAAAAAAAAACTGATGGGAACACATCAAAAAGACACAAGAAGTCAACTTGAAGGGGCAAATTTAGGACAAATATGGCCCAATATGGGATAATATGGGTATCAAAATAAAATGATGAAAATGGATTATAATTCATGGAATAAAGTAAGGATCAATGAGTTCATAATGTTAATAAATGAATAAATAAAGAAGGGGACACTCTTCCTTATAGTAGAATGACAACAAACGAATGTAGAGGGAATCGTGTAGTTAGATAATTATCATTTGGCAACTATCGTAATAATAACTGTTTTAGGCAATGTTATTTATGGATGCTAAAATTAGTGGCCAAAAGTTGAACAAGGAGCTGGATGCTTATATTGTCTCACCGTGTCTTCCTGCAAGGTTTTCATTAATTACAAAGGGGAAAATAGTTTTACAGAGGAGAGTCGTGCCAGGCATCACCTTATCCCTGTGATCTAAGTTAATGTTACTATTATCGGGACAAAAACAGCATCATGTGCCTGCCGATGTGATGTACTGAGAAGAACACAATGTCACTCCTGGGGAATTACTTCCCAAATGTATGACCTGAATCTATTAATAAAACATCAGACAGACCCGAATTGAAGGACTTTCCACAAATAACTGGCTTGTACTCTTCCTAAAATATCAAAGATCAAGAAAGAGAAAATCTCAGGGACTCTTCCAGAGATAATTAAGCCCTGGGGGATACTGTGCACTTGCCTAGTTTCAGCCGATTGGAGCGCTTCTTTCTGGGATTCCTCCAAGTGGATTGGGGCTGGTTTCTGATGCTCTAGCCCTAATTGCATAGGGATCAAGGAATCATGTTTGAAGAGGTCCTGTGAATTGGAGCCGACTCATTCTAAAAAGAGAAGCAAAGCAAAGGGTGTTATATTGATCCCTGTGGCACATTCTGAAAATGTAGCTGTTAATTTTTTAAATTGACAATAATTATATATTTTCATGGGTGGTACATAGTGATGTGATACAATGAATAGTGATCAGATCAGGGTCATTAGCATATTAATCATTTGAAACATTTATCATTTCTTTGTGTTGGGAACATTCAATATCCTCCTTCCAGCTTTTTGAAACCACATGTTATTGTTAACTATAGTCATCCTACAGTGGGACAGAACACTACAATTTAGTCCTTTAATCTAGCTGTAATCTTTAACAAATCTCTTCCTATCCATCCCTTCACCCTACTCTTCCTACCTTCAGTTCTACTTTTTCTTCTATGAGATCAACTTTGTATTAGCGTCTACATGAGTGAGAATATGTGGTGTTTAATTTTCTGTTTCTGGTTTATTTCACCAACATAATGTTCTCCAGTGGTTGTGTTACTAAAACACCAGGGTTTCAGTCCAGGTTCTGCTGTTCACCACACAGAAAGCCAATCATGGAGAAAACAATTATTACCAAGGAAGAAGGCTTTAATCAGGTGCTACAGCCTAGGAAATGGGAGATCAGTCTCAAATCCATTTCCCTGACCAACTAAAATTAGGGGTCTATATAGCAGGAAAGAAATACAACAATGAATGAGAAAACAAGAACTAGGGAGGGGCAAGGAAGCAATCATGATGAGAGGCCTGCAGTCTAATTGTCTGGATGTGGTGATCTGTGAGTTTCTGTTCCTAGGTACTTTTTGAAAGGCCTGGGGGTTCCTTTCCTGAGGAAGGAACTCAGATAAAACAAAGGTAAGTTTCAAGCTTTAAAACCAGGAGGGTCAATTTCTATGTTTGCTCCCACCAACCTCTCCAAAAAAAAACCAAACAAACAAACAAAAAAAACTGTCTATGGGAGTATTGGGTCAGTTTCAGTTGGCCTAATCCAGTTCTTTTTCATTATAGGGCTGAAGTTCCTGTTTCTTTGTTGTCAGCCAGGGACTGCTGGTCTTTGCCCTTGGAGGCTTCCTGCGTTCCATGTGGCCCTCTCCAGCAATGGCAGGTCAAATTCCCCTCATGCTTTGAAACTCTCTAACCTCTCCTTCTGCTGGATCTCCCTTACTCACTCTTCTGCCATCTTTTTCTGTTTTTAAGTGCTCATGTGATTACTTTGAGCCCACCTGGATAGACCAGAATCCACCCCTTATTTAAAGATTAGCAGATTAGTAATCTCAATTGCATCTGCAATATTCCTGCACAGCAGTGCCTAGATTTGAGCTTGTTTGACTAACCAGGGGACAAGAATCTTGAGGGGGAAGGCACGAGGGCAGGGACAGGATGCATCTTTAAAATTCTGCCAATCACAGCGCTTTACAGTTAAAGGTAGTGCACATTCTCAGATTGGTAACAGTTAATAAACTTTGAAATATTGGCTTTGCATTAGATAATAGTATAGGTGGTCCCAATTTACCATGGCTCAATTTATGATTTTTCACTTTATGATGGGACAAAAGTGATAATGCATTCAAGAAAAACTGTGCTTTGAGTATCCATACAAACATTCTTTTTTTCACTTTCAGTATGATACTCAATAAATTACATGAGATATTCAACACTTTATCGTGAAATAGGCTTTGTGTTAGATGAGTTTGCCCAATTGTAGTCTAATATAAGTGTTCTGAGCACATTTAAGACGGGCTAGGCTAAGCTATGATGTTTGGCAGGACAGGTGTATTTGCATTTCTATTTTTTGTTTTTTAATTTCTTTCTTAGAGATAGAGTTTCAGTGTGGTGGCTCATGCCTATAATCCCAGCACTTTGGGAGGCCAAGGAGGGTGAATTGGTTGAGCCCAGGAGTTCTAGACCAGCCTGGGCAACATGGTGAAACCCTGTCTCTACCAAAAATACAAAAAATTTGCCAGGCATGGTGGCTTGCACCTGTGGCACCAGTTACTTGGGAGGCCAAGGTGGGAGGATTGCTTCCGCCCAGGAGGTGGAGGTTGCAGCTGAGATTATGCCACTGGTGATCCTGTCTCAGAAAAAAAAAGAGAGAGAGAGAGTGTTTCTGTTGCCCAGGCTGAAGTGCGGTGGCATGATCTCTTTGATTTTTAAAAACAGGGTCTTACTGTGTTTCCCAGGCTGGTAAATGCATTTTCAAATTACAATATTTTCAACTTACAATGAGTTTCTTTTGGAACACAAACATCAAATTTATGTTTAATTTTATAATTGTGATTATTGTTCTGTAGTTGTGAGAGTGAATATCCTCACTGGTATTTAGTGTGGATTTAGGGAATCCACACTAAACATTCTGGGATAAAGGGGCATCATGCCTGGAACTGTGTACACACACACACACACACACACACACACACACACACACACCACAGAGACAGAGAGAGAAAAGCATATGTGGAAAATTCATAACAATTGGTGAATATGGTTAAAGGATATATTGGAGCAGTGGTCCCCAACCTTTTTGGCACTAGGGACTAGTTTCATAGAAGATAATTTTTCCATGGATGGGTGTTGGGGGGTGTTGGGGAGGGGGTGGCTGGTGTCGGAATGAAACTGTTCCATCTCAGATCATTAGGCATTAGATTCTCATAAGGAGCACACAACTTAGATCCCTCACATGCATAGTTCATAGAATTTGAGCTCCTATGAGAATCTACTGCTGCTGCTGATCTGACAGGAGGCAGAGCTCAGATGGCGATGCTCACTTGCCTGCCACTTATCTCCTGCTGTGTGGCCCAGTTCCTAACTGGCCACCGACCAGCATGGGTCCATAGCCCAGGGTTTGGAGACCCCTCTATTAGACTATATTGCACAGTTTTTCCAACTTTCATAAGTTTTAAATTATAGTAAGTTATAAGTTACAAAAATATTGTTGAAAAATATTTATGCTCAAAAGTTATGATAATTAGATAAAAAGTATTCAAAACTATACGTGGGTTCTCAAAACAAATAGAATTAATATATGATTCAACAATTCCCCTTCTGGGTATATATCTGAAAGAATGGAAAGTAGGGACTAGACCCAGTATTTGTACACCCATGTTTATGGCTGCATGATTCACAATGACCAAAAGGGAGAAACAACACAAATGTCCATTGAGGGTTGAATGGATAAAGTGTGGTGTTTTCAAACAATGGATTATTATTCAGCCTTACCAATGAAGGAAATACTGACACATGCAACAACGTGGATGATCCTTGAAAACAACATGCTCAGTAAAACAAGCCAGCCACAAAAAGTCAAATACTGCATGATTCCACTTGTATGAGGTGCCTAGAGTCATCAGATTCATAAAGAAAAGCCGGACACGGTGGCTCACGCCTGTAATCCCAGCACTTTGGGAGGCCGAGGTGGGCAGATCATAAGGGCAGGAGATCGAGACCATGCTGGCCAACATGGTGAAACCCCGTCTCTACTAAAAGATACAAAAATTAGCTAGGCGTGGTGGTGTGCGTCCGTAGTCCCAGCTACTTGGGAGGCTGAGGCAGGAGAATTGCTTGAACCTGGGAGGCGGAGGTTGCAGTGAGCCTAGATCGCGCCACTGCACTCCAGCCTGGCACCTGGCAACAAAGCGAGACTCTGTCTCAAAAAAAAAAAAAAAAAAAAAAAGAAAAGAAAAGAAAAGAAAATAGAATGGTGGTTTCCAAAGACCCCAGGGGTCAGGGGCAGAGTTTCAGTTTGGGATGATGGAAACAGTTCTGGAGATGGAGGGTGGTGATGGCTGCACAGCAATGTGAATATACTTAATGCCACTGAATGATACACTTGAAAAATAGTTAAAATGGTATTGTTTCTTGAGACAGAGCTTCACCCTTTTTGCCCAGGCTGGAGTGCAGTGGTGTGATCTCAGCTCATTGTAACCTCCGCCCCCTGGGTTCAAGTGATTCTCCTGGCTCAGCCTTCTGAGTAGCTGGGATTAGAGGCACACACCACCACGCTTGGCTAATTTTGTATTTTTAGTAGAGTCAAGGTTTCACCACGTTGGCCAGGCTGGTCTCAAACTCCTGACTTCAGGTGATCTGCCTGCCTCAGCCTCCCAAAGTGCTGGGATTACAGGGGCAAGCCACTGTGCCTGGCCCAAAATGGTAAATTTTATGTATATTTTACCATAATAAAAAAAGATATGGCGCTAAGATGAAGGTGGGGGAAACTATACGTGGTGTGATCCATGTAAAAAAAATCATGGAAAGAAATGGACAAAATATTTATAATAATTTATTTAAGAGTTTGAGAGCAGAGTGATTTTATACTAATTTAATACTACTTTTGTACATCTGCAGTTTTCTAACACAATGCATTTTGTTAGTACTAAAAGAGGTACACTAAATTTTGAGAGAAGCTAAACATCATTTTGTCTGTTTCTGTGCAAATGCCTCTGTTTTATGATCTGTTCCTGGCAAGGTGAGTTATTTATACACAGCATTATCCATGCTCATGACCATGGGAAACGGTCCAGCCCATCTATTAAGGCAGTACTGCAAATAATGCATATTGGTCTAGCTCCTCTGACTTTCAGAGAAGCTCCTTGAGCAGTTCTCAGCGAAGGCCAAATGGAGTCAATCAGCACAAAACGTGCTAAGTGTTTGGCTGGCAGTCTGAGCCTTCCCTTCTGTTGCATAAGCTCTCAGGAGGCTAGACGGAATTTGCCGCACCAGCAGTCCCTGGACCAGAGTCTGGCAGTAGGGTGGGGTGTTAGGCAGGGCCTTTCAAGATGGGGCCAACACAGTATGTGTTTTCTTTTGCAGAAAAATATATGATGAACATCAAGCATATCATATAATGAGCATGAATCAGCTGATGGAAGGAGTTACGTATAAGCCTATACAATCTAGAGATAAGCATTGTGAACATTTCAGTATACTGTATATTTATTCCAGGTAGTTTTCTTTTCTTGCTCTCCTTTTCACTCCCTCTTCCCATCCTTTTTCTTCCCCATCTCTCATTTTCCTTTTTAAAAACTCATATAAAGAAATATCTGTGTAAGTATATCTACCCATATGCAAATACACACATGCATATGCTTGTATACGTGTATATATAAAACAGGTCACACTGATTGATAGACAGGGAAGGGCCCTGCACTGCACATCCCCATTTGCTCCAGAGCTAGGTGAATTGTGCCTCTGGGGTAGTAGAGTGCACAGCATAAGCATCACAGGCCTGGGAAAGATGGTGGTTTAACACATCCCCTCCACTTCGAACTCCAGTCTACACCAAGATTAAAGAGGAACTCATGTTTTCTTCTCCAGTGGTTTTGAATTTACCTTTAGATCCCTGATCCATTTAGAGTTCACGCTTACATATATTTTGAGATATGGATCTCTTTTTTATATTTTTCTTTCTTTCTTTTTTTTTTTTTTTTGAGATGGAGTTTCGCTCTTGTTACCCAGGCTGGAGTGCAATGGCGTGATCTCGGCTCACCGCAACCTCCGCCTCCTGGGTTCAGGCAATTCTCCTGCCTCAGCCTCCTGAGTAGCTGGGACTACAGGCACGCGCCACCATGCCCAGCTAATTTTTTGTAGTTTTAGTAGAGACGGGGTTTCACCATGTTGACCAGGATGGTCTCGATCTCTTGACCTCGTGATCCACCCGCCTCGGCCTCCCAAAGTGCTGGGATTACAGGCTTGAGCCTCTCTTTTTTATATTTTTCTAAATGACTACCCCATATCCCAGCAATATGAAATGCCACCTTTATCTTTTATCTTTTCATATGGAGTAATTTTTAAAAATTGAATACAGTACAGTGTGTGTCTTACTGTGTCTCGACTGTTGTAACAAATTCCCTAAACTAGGCAGCTTATAAGTAACAGAAACTTATTTCCTACAGTTCTGGAGACTGGGAAGTCCAAGATCAAGCTACCAGCAAATGTGGTGTCTTCTGAGGTCCTGCTCTCTAGTTCATAGATGTCATATTCTAGCTGTGTCCTCACATGGGGGAAGAGGCAAGGAGTATCTCTTGGGCTTCTTTCAGAAGGGCACTAATCTCATTCATAAAGGTTCTGCCCCTAAAACTTAATTACCTTCCATAGGCCCCACCTTTTAATACTATCACATTGGGGGTTAACATTTTAACATGTGAATGGGGGATACGTACAGATATTCAGACCATACAGGTATGTATGCAAAATTACAGTGGCTCTACATAGTATTATCTCCTTCTAATAGAAGGAGATAAATTAAAATTAATTTTGTTTTATTCTGGTGGGCAGCTAAAGTAGGGACAGCTCACCCTTATCCAATTAAAGTCTTGAAATAATTCAAGACTAGTTTCAGTCTTGTGAGATATTTATTTCCTCGTCCTAAGGGATGGATTTTCAGGGGTCCACTGAAAGCCTAGAGTGTTTATCAGGTTCCCTCCACATTGACGAGACCTACACTCTAATTTTTGTTTTCTCAGTGCTGTGATACTACTGGTCTCAGCGTAGCTGCTCTTGGCTGCATGGTTTTTCTGCCTCTTAGGACAAGGTGCTAGGCGCTGACTGCCTTGGTTGCTCTCTAAGACCTCAAAAAAACTGTTTTATTTCACATTTAAAATTTTTGTTTATTTGTTTAGAGACAGGGTCTCGCACGGTTGCCCAGGCTGGAATGCAGCGGCATGATCATGACTCTGCAGGCTTCACCTCCTGGCCTCAGGCAATCCTCCTACCTCGGCCTTCCAAAGTGCTGGGATTACAGACATGAACCACTGTGCCTGGCCTAAAAATATTTTCTCCATCTTCTACAGGTGTTCTTGGTGGAAGACTTGGTCTAATACCTTCATGGTTTGAAGCAGAAGTTTGAGAACATTCACTGTTACATCTCAAATTAGTGGTCTGAAAAATTAAGCCAACAATATCATGCAAACCAGAAAGTAAAAGCAGAAATTATGCATGACAAAAATAGTTGAATTGGAGGATGAATCCAATTATGGATTGGAGGATGAAAATTATGGAGCTTCTAGAAGGAGAAAAATGAAGAGATTCAGGAGAGGCAATGGTGAAGCAAATGGTAGAAGAAAATTCTTTGAGCCAATTTTGACCCAAATCTGTAGATTATAACTGTATCTGGGTTCTAGGTGAGACACATTGGTAAAATTCCTGAACTCCTAGTGCTTTCAGACAAAAGGAAAATTATTTATGGAGGGAAATCATTTAGACTAGCCTCAGATTTCTCCTCTGCAAATCTGGAGGCCTGAAGATGTGGAATTAAGTCTCCATGCTGCTGAGTGGAAGGGCCTGCAACTCAGAATGTTCTACCCAGAGAGCTCATCGTTAAGCAGGCAGTGGGAAGGATAAAAATACAGATCTGCGAGGATGTAGCGAATGCATCTCTCCAACTGAGGAAAATATCCAGACACAACTCTAACTAAATCACAGACAGCAGAGACTCCAGATAAGAGAAGGTGAAGAAGAGACAGGATAATAGTATGGTGATCTGGGGGTTAAGAGTCAAATTTCTTAGAAGAGAAGCTGCAAAGCTAAGGGTGATTCTAATTACTGCAAAGCTAAGGGTGATTCTAATTACAGCCTCAGTTGAAGCAATGTTCAACTATCTCAGCCAAACCTAAAAGCAGGGGTAGAAGTGAGGGGAGAAAAGAGGACAGAAACATAGTTTGAAGGTCTGAAGGAAGAGGGAGGCAAGTGGGGAAGTTTTACTGAGAAGTTTCCGTCGACTTTCTTCACATGATGTAGCTTGTACTCACGTCATATTAGGACACAGTCATTGCATTGCCTTAATGCTGGACCCACTAAGGTGCCTCCCACGTGGGCACCTCTGATACTCAGAGGCTTTGTTTCTTCCATTTTAATGTTCAGGCATGAGAAAACCCAGAAAGCTAGGCTGGCCAGGTGAGGGCCTCAGCTCTGCAACTGAACAGTTGTCAGGATGTGGCACAAAGCCATATTTATAGGCTGAGGGGCCTGAGTGTCAACAGCAGCTGATGGACAAATTCTCCTCCAGGAATTAAAAGCAAAAGAAGGGAAAGAGACAGCTGACATGCATTCTCTGCCCTCTCCCCCATCTCCCAATGTCTTGGCATTTCACCTTGCTGGGTTATTTGGGGTCAGTAGTGTGATTCTCTGCACTGAAAATTCAGGGGACATTTCATGTGAAGGTGGCTGGGATGTTTGGGGTAGGAAGGGATGAGGGGCATTGAAATTTATCGCCACTCTGTAAGGGACTTGCAGCTGGGAGGAGCTTCTCAACAGTCACTCCCCCTGGCACTCCCATGTCCTCCTAGCCTACAATTCCAAAGGCACATAGCTCTGCCTCATTTCTAAAGAATAGCTACTAAAATGTATTTATTTATTTTGTAGGGTGAGGGGTTATTATTCAAAGAGAAATGTTTGAGATCACATGAACAAAACAGTTGCTGTGGATATCTGTATTCATTCATAGAAACTGATTTTTGTTACATAAAATCTCACTTCTTGATAACATGGATTGAAATGAGATTCTAGATATTGTTTTTTTCTTTAAAAATAATAATTATTTTTGTAGTAATTATTCATGTTCATTGCAGAGAAAATTAGAGCAATTACTGAAACAAAGTATATTTTAAAATGCCAAGATGTAACAGTTTGAGGATTATCCCTCTAGAAAGACTTCTCTATGTCCACCTATATAGAACTGAAAACAAATGGCATCTTGCCATACATCCTATTCTGTAATTTGGCCATGTTACTATGTTACATTAAGTTATGTTTTCAGCACTGCCTCTTGGAGAGGATTCCATAGCCAGCCTCCGGTTCCATTGTAATGGCGACTTAGTGCTCTGTAACTTCTGTGTATCGTAATTTCCTATAGGTACGTTTCTCTTTTGTAACCTGTTGTAAATGTAATGTGTCTGTCCAGGCTTGCAGGAGACTCTGAGGAGGAGTGGCTCAGGGAGGAAATGGAGCCTGCTGCCCAGTCTCTGACGCTGTCTGGAAGGCACATCATGCTGGTGGCTCAGAGACTCCATCTTCAGCCAGAATGTCAGCACTACCGGGAGGAGCTAGTGACCGCAGCTCAGCAGATCCTGGTGAACACCACGAAGGTGAGGCTGATGTCAGAGCTGGCCGGCTGGTCAGTCTGGACAGAGAGCTCATTGCTGTCCTCAGCAGCAGACACCTGCCCCAGAGAGAGAAACCTGCCCAAGTTTCTGCCAGAATCAGAGGCACAGAGTACATTTTCAATTTAATAAATGCCAAATGCACAACCTGATTTAGAAACCTTGGTGGACATACTGAGTTAGGGTCTATGATCTTCAACCCACTTGCAACCCCCTTGCCCCCACACTTAGCCATCAGCTTCTAATAAAAAGATTTCATCAAAAGGGTCATTTTCCATCCTGCCTTTTTCCAGGAGCTATGGGGAGAGGCTACTGAAACCTCTGTCAGCCTATTTGGCAAACCTGGCTCCAAAGTGAAGGCTCTGCTGGACTGGCCTAGCTGGAATGACCTCAGGAGGCCAGGATGATGCCTCAGCCTTCAAATACTCCCCCTTTTCCATCCTGACATTCCGTCATTACTGCACAACGCTGCTCCCATTAGAATCCATATGCCTTGAATATTAGCAAATATTATTGTTCATCATTAAAACTTTAGTAATGTAGGTTATGCGAAGGTATTTGTAAATTAACAGGTCATTATTAAAGGAAGGTTGGAGATAAGGAGTAGAGAGTGCAGAAGGGTTTTGGGTACCCGCTGATGAGAGGAGGACCGGCGGGAAGGGCAGGCTCTTGGAGGTGCTTGGTACCAGCTCTGTTGGAGGCGATAGATAGAGCTGTCTGAGAATGGCAGGGTCCGGCTGGGAAAGATTTCTCACAAGTACTTCCTGGACAGGCCACCCTTCTGGCTCTCACCATCCTCATCCAAATAGTAAGTCCTCCCGAAATAGCTTTTGTTGTGTGCGGGTTACCACATAGCCCGTCCACTGCTCCACCCTTGCCTAGAGACCTGCACTCCAAATCCAGGTTGGAACCCACAGTAAAAGTAGTTCAAACGCAGGAGGCCTTAAATTTTCGTAAAAGCAAATGTATTCTTATAAACACCACTCCTAAGCGACTTTTTTCCCCCCTGAGATTCTATACTCTTTAGTCTTCGGAGGTTAAGGGGACAACAGATTGTAAAACCGGGGAGGGAGTAGCTGCCATTGCCCTCGCCATAGCTCAGGAACCGCCAAGCACCTTCGAACCTCTCTGCCTCTCATTTCCCGAACAGGTCCTGCTCCTTGAAAACGCGGCGATGGCGAGAAAGATGGTGCGGGCGGCTGGTTGGTGCCTGACCTGCCTGGACGCGCTGGAGGCGGCAGGGGACGCGGCCTCGCTGCGCGGCTCCTTCGCCGACTTGGCCACTGCGCTGCTGCGCTTGGGGGATCTGGCAGCGCTCGGACCAGAGGAGTGCCTGGGCCGCGCGGGCCGCCTGCTTCGGGCCTGCATCCCCGCGCTGATCGCGGCAGTCCGCGGCCAGCTCCAGCATCCACGCGATCGGCAGCTGGGCGCGTCACCGCGCCAGGTTTGCGCCCTGGCCAGGAAGGCCCTCGGCGAGCTCTTGGTGCGACTGGATCCCGGCGCCACTGCCCCGGCGGCCGGCGTGTGGAATGGCGCGCTCGCCCGGCCCCTGAGGCAACTGCAGGAACTGCTGGTGGCGCCCGAGTCCGAGCCCCTGCACCTCGGCCTGCTGGACCCGCCGCTGGCCGTCGTGGTCTGGCACTGCATGCGCCTGGCCGCCTGCTCTGCGCCGCCGGAGAGGCGGCACCTGGTGGCCCGCTGCGGCCGGCTGCTACAGCTGCGGAGCGCTGGCGCCCGGCGCCTCGCGGGGATCGGCGGACCTCCCGGGAGAGGCCGGGTAAGGTCGGAGGCAGGGCAGGAGCGCGCGGCGCTGCGGGCCGCGACCGAGGCCCTCTCCCAGGGGTTCTGCACTGGGCTACTGCGCCAGATCCTGGACACATTCACAGACACACAAAGTCCTCTCTTAAGGCTGGTCCAGGCGGCTGTGGCAACTTCCGCAGGCAGCTCCCCTTTCGATGGCGAGGCCTTGCCGAAGAGCCTTCAGATTTTCCTTGCTACTTTCCATGACCGGGCCAAACAGATGCTCAGAGTGGCTCACCTGGCCTTGGTTTGCTGCCCTCAACAAGAAACTGGCAGAGACATGGAGGCCGCCATGGCGGGTATTTTGGGACTTGTGGTGAGAGTGCAACAGCTTTTCTCAGGAAGCCCCCAAGGGTCTGGCCGGCACTGGAGCCCTGCCATCCTGCAGGCCCTGCTTCAGGCCTGGGCCAGGGAATCTGAACACCTGTTGGCATGTTTTGATGACGTCCTCAATATTCCTGAGTTCCTGAATGTGTCCATTCAGGAAATGACCAAGCACTTGGACTTCTTTACATGGGCTTTGGAGAGTGGAGATTCCAGTGAGTCTTTTCGATGTGTCGCATATCTGCAGGGCCGGGCCACACACATAGTGCAGGTAATGAGCAGGTATGTGGGCCAAGAACGAGATCCCATTTTCCGGAATGGCCTGAGAGTCTTGATCCGGCAACTAGAGCAATCTTCATTGGTCTTGGGTGTAGCTGCTGAGCGCTGTTCACGTGAATATGGATCTCTGGACACTGATGCATTTTTAACCATGGCAAAACATCTGATCTATTCAGCGCAGAGCCTCAAAGAGGGGCTCGATGGGACTAACCATCCAGATATCCTCAGCCCCCTTCGGAACCAAGTGCACAGGTTTGATGTTGCTAAGAGACAACCTTATTTCATTCTCCCCAGCTTCCAGAGCTCTGCAGTGCCTGAACTGAAATATCAGAGAGTGCCTGGGTTAGAGAAAAATGATCCAGGCACCTCCTATCCACCAATGGACCATTCTCCCCACCCTTTGATTCCTGATACCTGTACAAAGAGGAGGGGCTCTCCACCCTCTGCCATCGGGAAACTCATCCTTGCTGTAGAGAGCCGTGACCACCAGGCAGGGGCCTCAGCTTGCACCGACCTGCTAGAGCATGATGCTGCTGTCAGTGCAGCCCAAGAGGCCCTGGCTGGAGAGGGGTCACTGGGGCCAGAGAGGATGTTAGGACTTCAAGGTATCTCAACACTGGCACCTCCTATTATTGGCCTAGCAAAAGAGATAGCACATTGCACAACTGCTAGAACTGATAGGCTCCTGGAAGTGGCTCTCCAGCTGTCTGACAAGATGAGGGAAACCAGGCAGGGTTTGGTAGCCATGGCTAGTGACTGGTACTGTCTATGTCAACAACTGTTTTGCCACAACCCAACAGCTGATCTGTCACAGAGTACAGCAGTGTTCCTGGAGCTTCAGCAGAATTTAGCCTCAGTGGTTCAACTAGCAGCTAAAAGTGGGCCCGTGGATTTGGATAAAAATGACCTTGATTCAACTCAGCATCCGGAAGTACTCTTACAAATGCAAGCTAGATTGGAGGAGGCAGAGACCTATGCTAAACAGTTGTTGGACAAGGTTTTGGCCTTTGTTGGTCTCCAAGCCCCCAAGTCATGGGAAGAGAGCATTGAGGATGGGTGCCTTCTATGGTCAGTGGCTGTCCAAGACCTGCTCCAGTACATGGAGCAGCTCAGTGGGAAAAAAGGCGCGTTCCTACTGCCCCTGCGGCTGGCAATGAAAAACCAGCAGGGACTGCAGGAAGGGTTGGATCAGGCAGCAGATGTTTCTCAGAGGCTACAAGAGGCTGCCAGGTTGTCCAGCCTACTGTGTGGGGATGAGCAGGAAAAGGGTGAGGTGTCCTTTCTGCGCAGGGAAGTTCATGTACTCACAGATGCTCTGCTGGATGTGGCACAGATCCTGGCCTCCTCCCCTAAACCATCTCCCAGCCTGTCCACACGCTTTGAACTTCTCTGTCTGGAGCTCAGCCTTCAAGCCAAGGCCTTGACTAGCCACCTCAGCACCATTAATGCAGACTATGAATGTGCCTTCCAAGATGTTGTCTGCCCAAGGCTCTCTGTCTGCAAGGACCCCCAGACCAGACCAGAAAGCTCCCTGGAAAGAATGGTGTCTGGTATCCAAGCTGTACAAGGAATTGTGGTAGAAGGTCAGGAGTATGGGCCCTGCCAGGAAGACCTCGTTGTGGCTCTGGAGAGCATTCTCACCCTCACCAAGGAGGTGGCCCAGAGGATCCCTGTGCTCCAAGAACACCCGGAGGAGTGGGGAATGCATATCCTAGACTGGCTTCAATGGGAGTGGGCAGCCAAGGCTCACCATGCCGTGGCCCAGCTGCAGGCCTGGAAAGGTGGTCAGACCAACGCCTGGAGACATCTGTCCCAGTGCTTGAAACCTGGGGAGGAGCTAAGAAGGGCCCCAGAACAGGATCCCATCCAACCCCTGTTCCTCTGCAAAGAGGATGTGGCAGGAGCCGCTGCAGTGGGCAGTGTGGATTCTCAGAGGGCTGCCCCCAGGACTCCTCCAGGGAGCTCAATGAGAGCCTGTATTGCTGGAACAACCACAGTGGACCTGGACATGGTAGGATACTCAGCATCTTTCCTTCACCCCCACCTCAGTTCTCTTTCTAGTAACCAAGGACCCTACCAAGTTCCAGAAAAAGCGATCTTGGTGTCCATGTGTGTAATTCACACCAGGCAGGCAGCACATGCAGACTTTAGGAGCCCAGATTTGGGAAGGAGACTGCCTGGGCTGCACCTGCCTCTATCATTTCCTTGTTGTGAGATATCAGAGAAGCTTTTTAGCCATTTGGGACTTCAATATTTTTTCTAGAAAATGGGAACTTTGATAAGTTCCTGATGAAGAATTAATGAAAGCATGCAAAATGTTTGCACTTGCCTAGCATATAGTAAGTATAGGTGGTGGCTATAATTATTACTGTCTTCCATAAAGTTTTCTTGATGACTCTAACTGGAAGTGATTCCTTTGCTGTGACAGACACAGACGTCCTCAGGATCGAGCTGCTGTGTGCCACCTTGACCTCTGCAGATGCTACCTCCCTCCTCAGTCAGGGTTCTGTTGTTTGAATCCAACTTGAATCAGCACAGGCAAAAAGAAGGATTTATTGGAAGGATGTTGGGTCTACTGAATGCCATTCACACACATTCATTTCTTTCCAGGGCAACAGAAAGGATACTCGGGCACTGTGGGTCCCACACATTTGATTTACTTATTTTTGCCCATGACAAAAGTCAGTGGGAGTTACCATAGGTTGGCAGTGGCTGAGAAGTTCCCAAGCAGACATGCTTAGCCCAGCGATTGATGCACAACCTGAGCTATCGCTGTTATGGCCTTATGCTTGGCTACATAGATCCCCTCAAACTGTTCCCTGGGCCTTCTCCTGACATGAAACTGACCAGAACATGTGTTTCCCCACCCTGTTGCACTTCACTTCATTTGCCTCAATACGATGTCATTACTATATGAAGGGACCTTATTCCCAAAGGGGCAGGGAGGAGAGCAGGCACAGTTCCCTTTGCCCTGCAGCCTGACTCTTCTGTCCTCAGACCCTAACCATCTTCTAGGCTTGCCTCACTCCATATCTCCTGGTCTCATGAATTCAGGTGCCATGCAGGCTCCTCCTTTTCTTATCTATTTCTCCATAGGGTCTTCCTGGCACATACTTCAAGACACTGGATTCACTGACTTAACATATTCTGTTTCTGTCAGTTCACCTGATACATTCCCCTTCTAATCAAAATTTGCTGAGGGAACATGTCTCATAGGTACAGGGCAGGGTGACGCTGGCCATCCAGCTTCGCGAGAGAACAGCAAGCTCAGCCCCCATTACCACTCCTGTCCATGAATGGACATTTTCTCTCCCATTAGAGGTTTCTTCTCGATGAAGAGCAAAGCCTCGCAATTCCACGGTTTCCACCCCAGAGAAGCGCTGTCTTTGTACACACACAGTTCCAGTATGAAAACCACGGGAAAAAGGACTCTGCCTCGAGGGCCTACCCTCAGGTGTGTGGAAGAATCGCCATCCATAAGGTGTGTCTGGCCCACTCTCTCATTCTCTGGGCTTCTGTAGTGCAGACACAGCCTCCATTCCACCCAGAACAGCACCTCACACAGCCATCAGAACCTGCTGAGGGAGGCTATGGGTTTGGGAAGGGGGATTGTGTATCTCCTGGGCACTTGTAAGTCACCATCTGGAAATCCTTTATTCCAGTTATGAGGGTCTCCAATACCCAGGCCTTGGTCTCTTTCATTATTCAAGAGCCTGGGGACATTTCTAGATTTGGACCTTAAAAGGTTGCTGACAGTCAAATAGGAGACATGAGTTGAAAATAGTACTTTCTAGTTTCCTAACCCTTGGCTCAAGGACCTCCAAATCACATTTGCCGTTTTCTCCCTTCCTGGTCTCTGGTCACTGCCCTTGAGTCTTAGTGTCAGATTTCTCTCCCCTTCTCTTCTCTTCACCTATGCCTGGGCCCCGTCTTGGTGGCTTGCTGGGCCCGGGTGTAATTGGCCCCACCTCAGAAAAGGGATCAGCTCAGCCCTTTGAGCATTCAGGGGACATCCCATTCTATCTAGAACAAGGCCAACAAAGCAGCAGAACACATTGCAAAGTGTCAGATGGTAGGGATGATTAACTGAAGAAGCCAACACAAAAACAATAGCAAATCCAGGTGACTTCTCAGTATATGCTAGCTCAGACAGCCTAAACTATCAGCGACTGAGCCTTATGGATTCCTTCGTGCTCCTTTAGACCCTTCCTGCCAAGCACAGTATCTGACATATTGCTGGTGCAGATTTTCTAAATGTCTCCTAAAAGGAGGGCAGTGTTAAGTTGAGCTTCAAAGGAAGTATGTGACTGCAATTGCGAATGAGGGTGGGAAGAACTTCCCAGGCAATAACAGCTCTGAGATGAACTTGGACCCACAGGTTCTCCCAGTGCTTCTGAGATTTAGATTTGCTCCTGATGTGGAAGTGGATACTGTGTGCTTGGAGAGGGGGGCGGCCTGCAGTTAGGCCTTCTCTGTGGATGCTCTTCACCCAGTTCCAGTTAGGCACCTGGCTGGTTGCTGTTCTCAGCATCTGGACAACTTCTGAGTCAAGGGTGAGAAATCACGACGCTTGGCAGCCCTGCCTCTTCTTGCCCCTGGGCCACACTTGGTGTGCATCTGTAATCCCAGCCACTCAGGAGGCTGAGGCAGGAGAATCAATTGAATCCAAGAGGCGGAGGTTGCAGTGAGCTGAGATCATGCCACTGCA
>NW_016107537.1:1422387-1436655 GCF_001604975.1 Cebus imitator
AAAAGATAAAAAGGTAATTGATTTCCCCATTGTATTTTAAAGGCCTGAGTGTCAGAAATTTATGAGTTCTAGCCCGTTGTTTTCTTTCAGCAGCAAAACAGCCCCCAATCCCCGTCCCCCGGCTCCTCAGCCACAGCTGCACTTCCCACTGAGCTGAACCAGCCCCTCCCAGAGGACGGCAGCACGGACGGGGAGAGCAGAATCACCCGGATCACCCGAGCAATGGCCATGGAGGTGTTCCTGATGGCTCAGAGTCTGAGGAGGAGAGGATGCGTCCTGGTACCTGGGCTTCAGCCAGCCGTGGTGGTGGGAGGACTGGGCATGGCATGGGGATGTCGGGGCTCCCAACTGCTGCTCTTCAGGAGCTGGGGCAGCCCTAGGCAGCTCCCAGGATGGAAGGGCCACACTGTGGGGCCATTCAGCACTCAGCATTTTATGTACTGTCTTCATTCTGGGCATATCGTAACGTCCACCTCACATCTCTTTCCCACCCTTCTTTTGGGCTCAGTTACTGAGGCTTTGTTTTATTCCACCAGCAGGGATAATTTCCCAAAAGCTACAACTTAGTAAAATCAAGATCTCTTTCATATCCCAGAAGGATTAACTGAAGGGAGCCACTGAGATCTTTTTAAATTCCCCGAAATAGAGGAAATAAGGACTGCAACCACCTCAAGGATAGCTGTTTAGGGCCAGCACAGCCTGGCGGGGAGAGGGCTGCTTCCCACTGGCTTCTGGGGGCCACCTGCAATCATGTGTGGCCTGTTCTATCTCTCTTTATCCCTTTTCTTGATTAAATTTACTTAAACATTGTTTAATATCAATGCATCAACACGGAAAAAATAAAAGTCCATCTTCTGAGTGTGTGGACCAAAAGGAAGCAATCGAATGTCACCAAGAGCCACTCAGGAAACCCCTTCCAGTGTGGGTCTGCTGGGTACTATTGGCTCCAAAACTCATGGCTGGGCCACATGGGGCCCCACTTTCTCAACCTGGCAGAGAGGAGGGTCCAGGAGAGAAGGGTGAGTGTCAAGGCATCCCCTGACTAGGTGACTACAAAGCCAAACCCAGCAGTCCCACCATGCCCAAGACATAGACCTTTTCTTGTCCCGTCCTCCTCCCAATCCCTGCCCACCACAGCCAATCAGCCTGTTGAACACCTGTGTGCCAGCAGAGAGCAAGAGCCACTCCTGCAGTCATTATCCAGGTTAGGGGACCGTAGCGGTTATGTGTACAAAATAAAACACCCACAGGAAGATGGCGCGGAGGGGTGTCTCACTCATCCTTCCTTCTCCTGTTCTTTTAGTATTCCTTTTCATTCTTACCCTAAAGACCGATGCTTCTGAAATTAGGCAGCCAAACCCCATTTAGCACAGGAAGAAAGCTGGTAGATGCCGCGAGCTCGCCCAGACCCAAGACTTATCCAAAGAGAAGCCAAAGATATATTTTAGGACTCACTTGCTAATTCAAAACAGATTCTCAAGGGTATGAGGACCCACACATTCTCCTAGGAGGTCGTAAACAAGTGGTGCTGCCTTGGATATCTTGGGTGGGTCTTGGTTTGGGATTGCCACGAGTCTTTAAAAAGGAAGGAGCAGCACAGTGCCAAGTGACCTGGCACAGGTCTGGCTAATTTGGGAACAGATCTTGCATTTCAAGAAGGTTTTCCTGTTTCCAGAGGTTTTCCCACTGGCCTGCCATGGGTTTGGAGTTGCTGAGGATTAGGTACCGGACATGGCTGTACCCACTGCCTTCTGACTGGAATTGCGAATTCTTCGAATGCTGAGTTTATTAGGAGTGATTTCTTGTTGACTGGACAAGCTGGGGTCGCATGCCTCACAAAGAAGAGGGAGCCCAGAAGTGGTTCCCTACCAGGGCCAGCCACTGAAAAGCACGGGGCAGGCAAAGTTCAGTTCTGCCCTCTAAGTTGGTGTCCATTCCTCATGGCATTTAGGAGGCCCCTCAGGAGGGCAGATGCCACTTTTCATGCTTGCTGACAGCTTGAAAGCCCCACTCCTTCCTGTCCCCTTCCTGCCCCCCATCTGGGCAAGCCAATAAGAAAGCCCAGGCACCACCTTCTTTGACACCAGTGGGAAGCTTAAACCACATAACCCTGGCCCGTGTGTGGAAGCCCTCTTCCCAGCCAATCAGCGTAAAAGCCAAGCCAGTCTCCTTTCCTTGCTCTCTCAAGCCAATTTTACCTGGTTGGGAGCCTGCCCTGCTCTTCTGGAAAGCCTCCTTCTGTGAGTCACAACCCTTTTCATACCTTCTGGGTTCACAAATGGCATCATCAGTCCTGAGATCTGAACCAGATTTTGGGAGGGGAAGTCCATCCTCTCTGCAGGGTGCCGGTGCTTTCACCAGCAAGACTTGTGTTGTTTCCCGGGGTTTCCTCTTCTGACTATGTCTACTTCCTATGGCCTGTTGAAGGGCCACCTTCCCACTCAGACAAGGCAGTGAGGTTTTGGCATGGCTCTATATTTGCTGGAGCAGCCTATCTTTTATTTGCATTAGTTGCCTCAACATTCACCATTATGTTGAAGATTTTTTTTTAGAGACAAGGTCTTGCTCCATTGCCCAGGCTGGAGTGCAGTGACACAATCATAGCTCACTGCAGCCTCAGCCTCCTGGGCTCAAGCAGTCCTCCCAACACAGCCTCCCGAGTAGCTGGCACTACTAGCACACCACTGTACCCAGCTAATTCTTTTTTTGTAAAGATGAGGTCTCACTATGTTGCCCAGGCTAGTCTCAAACTCCTGAGCTCAAGCCATCCTCCCACCTTGGCCTCCCAAAGTGCTGGGATTACAGGCATAAGCCACTGCACTTGGCTATGTTTAAGATTTTATTTGTTTTTTGTTTGTTTTCGAGATGGAGTGTTGCTCTGTTGCCCAGGCTGGAGTATGGTGGCTCACTGCAACCTCTGTCTTCCAGGTTCAAGCGATTCTCCTGCCTCAGCCTCCCAAGTAGCTGGGACTGCAGGGGTGTGCCGTCACACTTGGCTAATTTTTGTATTCTTAGTAGAGTTGGGGTTTTACCATGTTGGCCAGGCTTGTCTCGAACTCCCCTGATCTGCCCACCTTGGCTTCTCAAAGTGCTGGGATTACAGACATGAGCCACTATACCCGGCCAAGATTTTATTTGAATAGAGTGTTCTGTTGCTTAAGAAAAAATAGAAAAGGAATGGAAAACTGTTGATTTAGTCCAAATCTCTATCTCTTTTTATTTATTTATTTATTTATTCATTCATTCATTTATTTATTTTCCAAATCTCTCTTTTTAAAGTAAAGAAAAGTGAGGCCCAGAAAGGTCAAAATTTTAAATCAGCTAACGAATAGGTGGCTTATCTCACCAGTCTCTGAATCATCCGTTCCCAGCTGTTAAGCTCTACATGTGACTGTAGTCCTCTGTCCCTTGGTTCCTGCCACCACCCCCTTCAACCTGGATGTTTCCTACACCTGGCCCTCCCTGGCACCCTCATACCTGCCCTGGGCCTGCTGAAAACTAACTCTGAGCCTAGTGGAAGCCACAGCCTCTGTGGGGACAGGCTAGACCATGACCAGGAGGCTGGGCCGCCTTCTCTTCAGCAGCCCCACACAGATGGATGAGCCCCTGCCATGTCATTCTGCTGCCTTTCAGGAGACTAAACTTCTTACTAACCCAGGAAGACTTGAAGCCTTTGGAGGAGGTTCAGGAGATCACGGTTTAAGCTAAAATATATTCATTTTGTGGGCTGAAGTAAGTTGTGCCGAGCAAGTTTTAGACACTTTTGCCACCAATTTCTTGATAGTCTAACTCTCATTTCTTTGATATAGACCAAAGATCAGCTCATTGCCTCTGCCAGGAAAATTGCGGCTTCTGGACAAAACTTCGCCAGACTCATCTGCATCATTGCTAAGAACTGCATAGATCAAAGATGTTCCCAGGAGCTTTTGTGTGTGGTGGAGCAGATTCAAACAATGAGCAACCAGCTTCGCATCATCTCCAGGTAGGAAGTAGCTCTGCTTTCTCAAGACCTGGGGGTAGGGGTAGAGGTAGGGGTGAGGTAATTCCTTTAAAATATATACTTCTTTTTATTTTGTTTTTTTGGAGATGGGGTCTCTGTCACCCAGGCTGGAGTGCAGGTGCACTACCATGGCTTGCTGCAGCCTCAACCTCTTGGGCTCAACTGATCCTCCCATCTCAGCCTCCCACGTAGCTGTGACCACAGGTGCATGCCACCACACCCAGCTGATTTTTTGATTTTTTGTAGAGACGAGGTCTCTTTATGTTGCCCATGTTGATCTTCAACTCCTGGACTCAAGTGATTGTCCCTCCTCAGCCTCCCAAAGGCTGGGCGTGAGGCATCACAACTGGCCTTCTTTTAATTTTTTATCCTCCAAGAATTTACATTTATTTGTTAGATATCAAACAAATATTGACAATATTTTAAAACATTGCAGAGGGCAAAAAACACACTTAAGCTAGAGCCATTTCTCATTTTATCACAACTACAGTATATCTGATATTATACACGAGAAAGAAAAGAAGACTTAACTTAGAAAGCTAGTTTCTGAGCAAGTGTGAACATAAAGTAACCATAAGAAATTTTTTAAAGTGAAATATGTTAGAATTTACGCTGTCCTTTAACACTGGTTTCTTCTCCCTTCAAAATGCCAGGCACCGACTCCAGTGATACTGCTGGTTTACAACACTGCAGCGTTAATCTACAAGCACAAAAGGCTGAGCTTACTTTAAAACTAAAACAATGCCCGAGCTGGGCGCGGTGGCTCACGCTTGTAATCCCAGCACTTTGGGAAGCTGAGATGGTTGGATCACTTGAGGTCAGGAGTTCCAGACCAGCCTGGCCAACATGGTGAAACCCCGTCTCTACTAAAAATACAAAAATAAGCTGGGCCTGGTGGCGGGTACCTGTAATCCCAGCTACTTGGGAGGCTGAGGCAGAAGAATAGCTGGAACCTGGGAGGCGGAGGTTGCAGTGACCAAGATCGCGCCAGTGCACTCCAGTCCAGAGTGAGACTCCATCTCAAACAAACAGTGTCTGAATTTTGACCATTACCTCTCATTTGTGTTTTTACTAATCATATCTAACAAAAAATACATTAAATGCAAAGTAAATGTACTGCAATTGTCATCTGCCTAAGAAAAACAATGCCAGCACAGTGCTTATGCGAAGGTTAATCTATTTGATATGCTGAAACTCTGGAATTGAGCAATTTTCATTAATTGTTTCTTTATAACAACTTCCCTATTGGTAATATAGAACATCATAATATAATTATGGAATCAGGTTTCATTTCAACCTGAGTCCCTTCATTTATACAACAGCACATTTACCAAAAACAAACTTCATTTAGTAATATTCTTATGTTATGGAAGAGCTTAATAGTTAAAACTGTTAGCAATTGTTGTAAGGCATTAAAATTGTATTGTTAAAAAAACCAAGACATATAAATTGTTATAAAATTAAAAACCAAGACATATAAATTGTTTTAAAATTAAAAGTAAAACCTGGTTTTTGTTCTCCAAGAAATATTTTAGGCACATCATTGTCTTAAAATTAGCTACCGGGCTGGGTGCAGTGGCTCAAGCCTGTAATCCCAGCACTTTGAGAGGCTGAGGTGGACAGATCACTCAAGGTCAGGAGTTCGAGACCAGCCTGGCCAACATGATGAAACCTATCTCTACTAAAAATACAAAAATTAGCTGGGCATGGTGGTGCATGCCTGTAATCCCAGCTACTCAAGAGGCTGAGGCTGGAGAATCATTTGAATCTGGGAGGCGGAGGTTGCAGTGAGCTGAGATCTTGCCACTGCACTCCAGCCTGGGCGACAGAGCGAGACTCTGTCTCAAAAGCAAAACAAAACAAAACAAAAAGAATTAGCTACCAAAAGTTTTCAACTGAAGATACAGCAACTACAATTAATTTTAGCATTGCAAATAAGAGTATTGTTGTAAGAGTACCCAAGACTTGCTTTAATCAGGTAGACATGGATATGAAACACTCAGACATAGAAAAGACCATCATGAAGGAGGAAGTTATACTCACTAGACATAGAAGGCACAGATGCCTTGCAGGGCCACCAGGGAAGCACCAGGGTTAGTCAAAAGGCAGAAGTCAGGAGGAACCATGGGCCAGGGCATTTACTGTGGTTTTCACAGGAAGGAATGGGTGAGACAAGGAAAGTGGTTTAGCAGTTTAGGACTGGTTAGTTTGAATCATTTCAGTGGGCTCTGGGGTACTGGGGTTGTCTCTAGCTGTCTGGAACCTGGCCTTGGGATGATTAGGGCAGGTGACTAGCAGCCTGGAATGTCAGAGCTGGATGATGGAGGTGGTTGGCAGGTGTGGGCTCTGGACTGGTTGGTTTGCCTATGGAAGGTGTGCTTACAGGTGAGTCATTTATCCCTAGGAGTTGACTAGCCCTAGGAACGGGCAGTCTCCAAAATACAGACAATAAAAAGGCATGATTTTTTAAAAACACAGGTGTATTTATAAAGCTGTCAATCTTCTAAAGGACCTAGAAGTCCTGAAATTTTGCACTTAAGTTTCATAGCATTTTAATTCTCAATGGTAGGGAAAAACTTGTTTAACTAACTTTAGTTACATTTAGTTTCAGACAAATACCATTGAGATGTGCAATTCAATTAGGAAGTACAGGCCTGATTTTTGATGAGAACTTTTAATCTTAGCCCCTCAAACAATTCTATACGAAGTTTCTCATTCCTTTTCATTAGATATGGTAGTTAGCATTTGTTCTAATTCTGCTGTTTTCATTGAAAACATACTTCCTGTTAATTTATAGACACTGTCATATTTTCTTAAATAAAAATGGTATTTTAAAAAGTTAATTTAGACCTTTAGAACATTCTTTTTCTGTGCTGGGCATGGTGGCTTGCGCCTGTAACCCCAGCACTTTGGGAGGCTGAAGCAGGAGGATTGCTTGAGGCCATGAGTTCACGACCAGCTTGGCCAACATGGCAGAACCCCATCTCTACTAAATATACAAAGATTAGCCAGATGTGGTGGTGCATGACTGTGGTCCCAGCTACTTGTGAGGCTGAGGTGGGAGAATTGCTTGAACCTGGGAGGCAGAGGTTGCAGTGAGCTGAGATTGTGCCACTGCACTCCAGCCTGGGTGACAGAGTGAGACTCTGTCTCAAGAAAAAAAGAAAAGAAAAGAAAAGAAAAGAAAAAGAATATTCTTTTTTTTTTTTCTGCGAGATGGAGTTTCACTCAGGTTACCCAGGCTGGAGTGCAATGGCGCGATCTCGGCTCACCGCAACCTCCGCCTCCCGGGTTCAGGCAATTCTCCTGCCTCAGCCTCCTGAGTCGCTGGGATTACAGGCACGCGCCACCATGCCCAGCTAATTTTTTGTATTTTTAGTAGAGACGGGGTTTCACCATGTTGACCAGGATGGTCTCGATCTCTTGACCTCGTGATCCACCCGCCTCGGCCTCCCAAAGTGCTGGGATTACAGGCTTGAGCCACCGCGCCCGGCCTAAGAATATTCTTTCTCTGAATAGTCCTCGGTCCTCACGGAAGCTTTCTAGAAGAGAGTCACATTGTAAAATCTCCCAGTACTTATTTGAGATTGCACCTCTTACCTGGAGTAAGATCTACTTTTCTCCTGTACACTTCCAAGTGTAAAGGCCTCCCTGGCAAGAAGCAAGTCCTCTGAAGAGCTCCTAGTAGAAAATGCACAGCAGCTCCTCCAGGCTGTCTTCAAGACCATGAGGGCCGCAGAAGCTGCAAGTCTCCGGGTAAGTGCTGACTCAGAGAGTGGGTGCACACATGCATGCACAACTCAGGGTCACAGGCCCACAGACACATGGCAAGCTGCAGACATTCACAGGATACCCTACCTTCTTCTTAGTGGCTATATTCAACTTCATTCCTTCCCCACATCTGTCACCTGATTCCTATGTGTTTCAGTTTGACTGACTTCTCTCAACCTACTTTCAGTGTCACTGATTATTTCTTCTAATGAGTATCCAGTCTTCTGATGAGTCTATCAAAGCATTCTTTATAGCTGTTACCATGTTTTTTTCTTAGCATTTCTGTTTGTTTTTAATAATTTTTATCTTTTTATTAAAATTCTCCGTTTTTCATGCATTTTTGTCCACTTTCCCACTCATATTATTTTAATTTTCCTATCTGATAATTTCAACACATGGCTTATAGCGGACTCTGGGTTTTGTTTGTTTTATCTCTTGACGGTGCATTGCTTTTCTGGTTTTGTTTTTTGTTTTTTTGCATGTCTTATAATTTTCTGTACAAAACTTGACACTATGTGTAGACTGGCAGGGAAGAAGTAAATAGTATTTACGCCTGAAAATTTAGGCCTTTAGAGTGTTGGGTGAGCCACTCTACTCAGGAGATCATCTGGGTTTGGGTTTTATTGTTATAGTCATTGTTGATGCACCACAGTATCAAATTTGCTAGTGTTACCTTGAGGTTTTTTTTTTTTTTTTTTTTTTCTGATGGAGTTTTGCTTTTGTTGCCCAGGCTGGAGTGCAATGGTGCGATCTCGGATCACCACAACCTCCGCCTCTTGGGTTCAGGTAATTCTCCTGCCTCAGCCTCCCCTGTTTTTTTTTTTTCAGGCATGTGCCCCCCCCCCCCGCTATTTTTTTTTTTTTTTTTTTCCGAGATGGAGTTTCACTCAGGTTACCCAGGCTGGAGTGCAATGGCGCGATCTCGGCTCACCGCAACCTCCGCCTCCTGGGTTCAGGCAATTCTCCTGCCTCAGCCTCCTGAGTCGCTGGGATTACAGGCACACACCACCATGCCCAGCTAATTTTTTGTATTTTTAGTAGAGATGGGGTTTCACCGTGTTGACCAGGATGGTCTCGATCTCTTGACCTCATGATCCACCCGCCTTGGCCTCCCAAAGTGCGGGGATTACAGGCTTGAGCCACCGCGCCCGGCCAGCTATTTTTTTAATTTTCTTTTTAGTAGAGATGCGGTTTCCCCCTGTTGGTCAGTCTGGTCTCAAATTCCTGACCTCAGGTGATCCGCCTGCTTTGGCCTCCCAAAGTGCTGGGATTATAGGCATGAACCACCATGCCTGGCCTCGTTTTTGTTTCATTTTTATTTTAAAAAATTTTTAAGAGGCAGTTTTGCTGTGCCACCCAGGCTGGAATGCAGTGGGACAATCATAACTCACTTGAACTCCTGGGTTCAAGCAGTTCTCTGCCTCAGCCTTTTGAGTAGCTGGAACTATAGGCACATGCCACTGGACCAGGCTAATTTTTAATTTTTTATAGAGATACGGTCTCACTATGTTGCTCAGGCTGGTCTCGAACTCCTAGCCTCAAGCTATCCTCCTGCCTCAGCCGCCCAAAGTGCTGAGCTTACAAGCATGAGCCACCATACATAGCCATTACCTCATGCCCAGTTTGCTGTCTGTCCCTTAGTTGCTTAAGGCTTTTGTTCCATAAAGGACACAGATTTGCGTGGGGATTCATGTCATTGTGGAATGGTAACTGCTCTCTTTCCAAAGTCTGTGCCAGAGGGAGGCATTCCCAGGTTCCTGTCCTGGCTCAAGTCTTTCTCATGAGTGAAGTCCTAGACAGAGCCCTATGCAGAGACATGGACTTGTCTTGCCTTGTGGCTCCATGGTTCTAAACACTCACACTAGCCTATTCTTGGCTGTTAGCAGTTTGTTACAGTTTTGGACAAATTTTTTTTTTTTGGAGACAGAGTCTCCCTCTGTCGCCAGGCTGAAGTGCAGTGGTGCCATCTCGACTCACTGCAACCTCTGCCTTCCAGGTTTAAGTAATTCTCCTGCCTCAGCCTCTCAAGTAGCTGGGACTATAGGTGCGTGCCACCACACCCAGCTAATTTTTATATTTTTAGTAGAGACAGGGGTTCACTATATTGGCCAGACTGGTCTCAATTTCCTGACCTTGTGATCCACCCGCCTTGGCCTCCCAAAGTGCTGAGGTTACAGGTGTGAGGCATCATGTCCGGCCTGGATTAAATCTTCTTATCAGATTACATGCCAGCCCATCTTCCTCTTCCGCTCTGTTCTGTGTAAGCCGGTGCTTATCTCTGTCTCTCCTTGGAGGTGGTTGGCTTTTCTAACTAACTAGTTAATTGCCCTTCAACCTTAGCTCTCTAACAGGTTCAAGAAAGATTATATTTTTGTGGATTATCTGACTTCTTCCTCCTTATTAGAGTGAGAGCAACACTCTTTCCAGCTTTCTGTATCCTAAGTGGAAGCTGGAAATAAAAAATATTTAAGCGCCCACCAGAACACCGTGCCTGGGGCCTCTGTGTGTGCTATTCCACGTGTGTGAGACTCCCTCCCCCCACCCCTGCACTTCCACTGCCCCTGCCTGGCTCCTTGTTATCCTGTAGACCTGAACTGAAATTCCACCTGCTTAGAAGGGATGACACACCTTCATTATAGCTCAGCTAAATCACACTCATTTTCCTCTATCTTAGGATGTTGTATGATTCTTTTGTAGCACTCATCAGTTTGTAAATATAAATTTGTTTTCATTTCTTGCACGTGTTTATTTATCGGCTCTTTTCTTAGAATGTAAACTCCATGAAGCCACAGACCTGGACTAGTGGTCTAGTGTGTAGAGGTGCTGAAAACAGAATGAGAATTTTCATTTCAAGTTTAAAGAAACTTTGTACCAGTTAAGTTCACAGTACATAGACGAAACATGCTCAGTGAAAAGCACTTGAAAAGTGTGGCAATTTCAACTACAAGTTCCAGAGACCCTTGAATACACAGAAAGCTGAGAGAAAAACTCAGGCCTGGCCCCTGAGGAGCAGCAGCTGGCCACAGCCCACAGGTTTCTACTGATCCCGCAGAACCAAGCACAGCACTGAGGCAGGACTACTGCCTTTCCCACATCTCTGGACCATTTGGATGCAAGAGACTCTGAGAGCCAGTGGAGCATCCACAGCATACACCTGTGTCTTGGCTCTGCTTGGGCCACCGGCCTAAAGACCCACGGATATTCTGCATGAAACAAACCAAATAAAGTAATATCCAAAGGGAGGAAGAACTTGGAGCAGAGGGAAAATTTTTAAAAACCAGCTACATTCTCAGAACTTTCCACTGGGATCAATAGAAAGCCCTTTGGTGTGTTTTGCTTCTTCTTTCAGAATGGGTAAACTCCAATTCAGGCCACCTCTCCAAATATGATTCCCTGATCCCTATATAACTAGGAATTAGGGCTAGAAAGTCAGAAAGCTGGTCCCCACCTGGCTCAGAGGAATCCCATAAGGAAGACCAATGAGCTGAAGCTGGGCAAGTGCACAGCATCCCCCAGTGCTTAATTATCTTTCTCTCCTCCAGGGTTTGAGAGAACCTTCCCCAGATCCAGAGGAACTGGAAGTTATTGCCTTCTGCCTGCAGTGGAGGAGGAAGCTGCTAAGGCACAGACTTCAAGAAACCTCAAACATGGATTGTGATGAGCTGGGCCTGTGGAAAACAAGCGCTAAAACTTCCCCAACACTCGCTGCCCGGGTTCAGGAAGCATTGTAAAAGCTAAGAGATAGTTCCCGGTCAACTTCTTGTACCCTGTGCTCTGACCTGACTTGTACTCTGACCTGACCTGTACTCCCTGACCTGTACCCTGACCTGACACTCGCAGCCTGTGGGAAGTGACTTTTAAGTTGAATCCGCCTGTGGGGCCGTGACACGGCAGTTTGGGTGGGTGCAGTGTGGCCAGGGTCCAGCTTTGCACAAGACTGCCCTGACAACATTACTCGTTCGGGGACATCCCTGGGCCCCTGATGAGGCTGATTTCTTCCTGGGAAGGACACATGTTTCTTTGCTTGGAAGGAACAACACATGTAAGCTGTGGAAGGAGAGGGAAAACATCCAAGTACCGTTAGCTTAAGCCTTTATTAAGGTGTTATGATGGGAGACAATTCCCAGAACGTTCTGCAGGGAACCAGGAGCTGAACGATGGAGTTAGATAGAGGTGGTGAGTCAGAGTTCCCCTTGCTCAGGTCCCCTGTCCCCTGACTAGCACACCTGTTTCCCATCAGTTTGGAATTTGACACTGTTCAAATTCCGAACTGATGGGAAACAGGTGTGCTAGTCAGGGGACAGGCTGCAAGGACTGTGCCTCGGGGCCGCTGAGCTCCAGCGCTGTTTGGTAAATCTGGGTTTAGCATTTGGGATGGAGAGGAACAGTTGGGAGCTAAGGCCTTAGCTGAGGCAGCAGGAGTTTTGCAGTTCTTCAGTGCCTTTTACAAAACCTGATTGATGAAGGAGGGCAAAGAGACTGGTGACCTTCACCTCAGAGGCTAAAGCTCACGGCCAGGAGCAGAGGACTGAGTCCCAGCCAAGGGTCAGGGAAGGAGGCTGGGGGTGCAGACTGGGAGTGGGGATGCCCTGGAGGCATGGGTCAGGGTCTTGCTTGTCTGGGGGATGCTGTAAGCCTCCTAGAGTCTACCTTAGTCCTTTGGGAGGAGGGGCCAACTGGATGCTGCCTGAGGCTGAATTGCCCTCAATCCGGTGGGATGGTGGCTTGGATTTATAGTAGATAAAGAGAAATATTTTTCCATTTTTTTAAAAACAGGGCACACTTAGATGAGATTTGACACACATTCCCCGTGAAACTGTCATCACACTCGAGATAATGAACATATACATTGTCTGCCACAGTATCCTGAAGCCCCTTTGTAATCACACACCTCCTTCCCACCTCCTTCCCAGTCCCTATTACGACTGATCTCCTGGTTCTTCACACGCCTGTCTTAGCATAATTTTTTTCAAAGTTCATCCATATTGTAGCATATATTAATACTTCATTCCTTTCTATTGCCAAATATTGCCATTGTTTGGATATACCACATTGTATTTATCCATTCATCAGTTGATGGACATTTGGATTCTTTCTACTCTTTGGCTGTTCTGAATAAGCATTCATTTAAGTTGTCAGATTTATTTACATAATAGGGCGTGGTGGCTCACGCCTTTAATCCCAACATTTTGGGAGGCCAAGGTGGGTGGATCACCTGAAGTCACAAGTTTGAGACCAGCCTGGCCAACATGGTGAAACCCTATCTCTATTGAAAATACAAAAAAATTAGCCTGGTATGGCAGCATACGTCTGTGGTCCCAGCTGCTCGGGAGGCTGAGGCATGAGAATCGCTTGAACCTGGGAGACAGAGGTTGCAGGAGCTAAGATCATGCTACTGCACTCTAGCCTGGGTGACAGAGTGAGACTTCATCTCAGAAAAAAAAATATGTAGTATTCTTTTTTTTTTTTTAATTATACTTTAAGTTCTGGGATATATGTGTAGAACATGTAGGTTTGTTATGTAGGTATACATGTGCCATCGTGGTTTGCTGCCCTCGTCAACCCATCATCTAGGTTTTAAGCCCTGCATGCATTAGGTATTTGTCCTCTCCTTGCCCTTCTCCCCCCACCCCTGGTATGTGATGTTCCTCTCCCTGTGTCCGTGTGTTCTCATTGTTCAGCTCCCACTTATGAGTGAGAACATGCAGTGTTTGCTTTTCTGTTCCTATGTTAGTTTGCTGAGAATGATGGTTTCCATCTTCATCCATGTCCCCAAAAAGAACATGAACTCAGCTTTGTGCAGTGGCAGTATTATAGCCAATGAGGTTTATCTGAGGCACGATTATTGCTAATTGAAAACTTTTCCCAATACTCCGCCATGACGACTTGAACTATAGTCGACATTGGCAATTTTTGACAGTCTCTATGGAGACAATTTAAAAAAAAAAGAAGAAGAACATGAATTCATTCTTTTTTATGGCTGCATAGTATTCCATGGTGTATATGTGCCACATTTTCTTTATCCAGTCTATCATTGATGGGCATTTGGATTTGTTCCAAGTCTTTGCTATTGTAAATAGTGCTGCAAAAGAAGATATTTATGCGGCCAACAAACAAGTGAAAAAAAGCTCATCATCACTGGTCATTAGAGAAATACAAATCAAAACCACAATGAGACACCATCTCACACCAGTTATAATGGTGATCATTAAAAAGTTAGGAAACAGATGCTGGAGAGGATGTGGAGAAATAGGAACGCGTTTACACTGTTAGTGGGAGTGTAAATTAGTTCAACCATTGTAGAAGATAGTGTGGTGATTCCTCAAAGATAGAGAACCAGAAATACCATTTCACCCAGCAATCCTATTACTGAGTATATACCCAAAGGAATATAAATCATTCTACTATAAAGACACATGCACATATATGTTTATTGCAGCACTATTTATGACAGTATTCTTTTTTTTTTTTTTTTGAGACGGAGTTTCGCTCTTGTT
>NW_016107537.1:1436896-1453077 GCF_001604975.1 Cebus imitator
TCCTGAGTAGCTGGGATTACAGGCACGCGCCACCATGCCCAGCTAATTTTTTGTATTTTTAGTAGAGATGGGGTTTCACCATGTTGACCAGGATGGTCTCGATCTCTTGACCTCGTGATCCACCCACCTCAGCCTCATTTTCTACATTGCTAATTTGTGATCTCCCTTTCTTTCCTTCTCAGTCTGGCTAGCGCTTTATCAACTTTATTGAGCTTCTCAACCATGTTTTTGTTTCTTTCATTTTCTCTGTTTTTCTGTTTTCTATTTCACTGATTTCTGCTCTGATCTTTATTATTTCCTTTCTTTTACATACGTTTAGTTTATTTTGCTATTTTTTCCAGTCTCTTTCATTGAAAACTGAAATGCTTAAGAACTTTATCCTATTCTAATGTGGGACTTTGGCGCTATAAATTATCTCATAACTACCGTGTTAGCCCGAATTCTGGTATATTATGCTTTTATGTTCATTTAGTTCAGAATATTTTCCAATTTCTCTGCTTATTTCTTCTTTAATCTATTTAGGATTATGTTATTTCATATATAAATAATTATATTTTCCAGAATTTAATTATTTAGAATTATGCTTTAGGTGTTCAAATAACTGGATATTTTCCAGAGTTTATTCTGCTATTGGTTCTCAATTTAATTCCATTGTTGTCACAATTTATTAATTGTGTTTAAATCATCTATTTTATTTTTAAGATACTTAAATGATGAGAAAAAATTATACCTAAACAGGTAGTTATCAAAATGTGCTCTTCATTCTTTCTGTACATCCTGACTTCCATCTTGTATTGTTTTCCTTCTCACTGAAGGAAACATTTTTATTAATTCCTACAAAATTTTTAGTATTGTGTGTCAGCTTGTGATGAATTCCTTCAGCTTCTAGGTTGACAGTGTTTTTCTTTCAGGAATTTTAAAATGTTGCTCCATTCTCTTCTCTTTTACATCATTTCCTGTAAAAAACACATTGTCACCCTTATGTTTGTTCTTCTGCACATAACATACCTGTTTTTGCTGTCTGATTTGAAGATTTTCTCTTTATCATCCAATTTTGAATAATTTGATTAAAGTATGAGTTGTGTTTGAAATTCATTGAACTTCTTGGATGTATGACTTTATATCTTTCCTCAATTTTTGAATATTTTTCTATAATTATTTCCTGTTCTCATATTTTTTTCTGTACTCATAGAAAAACTTAATTGACATTATCTCTTTCAGGAATGCCAATTACATATTGCTGGGCTGCTTGAGGCTTTCCGATAACTTCCTGATGCCTTTTCCATTAAAAAAAAATCTTTTCCCTGCTGGGTGCGGTGGCTCACACCTGTAATCCCAGCACTTTGGGAGGCCAAGGCAGGCAGATCATGAGGTCAGGAGTTCGAGACCAGCCTGACCAACATGGTGAAACACTGTCTCTACTAAAAATACAAAAATTAGTTGGGCCTGGTGGCCTGGTGGCAGTCACCTGTAATCCCAGCTATTCAGGAGGCTGAAGCAGAAGAATCACTTGAACCCTGGAGGTGGAGGTTGCAGTGAGCAGGAGATCACACTGCTGCACTCCAGCCTGGCTGACAGAGTGAGACTCCATCTCAAAAAAAAAAAAATCTTTTCCCTGACTGTTTTCATTTTGCATGTAAATAAAAATAGCTTTTATTGCTATATCTTCAAGTCTATTACTATTTATTCTGCAATGTCTAATTTGCTGGTCATCCTATCCACTGTTTATTTTATCTCTCAAAGGTCAATGTAGATTTTCAAAAATATTTCCCAAGCTTTGACTTAACTTTTTGTGAAATGTAGTTTTAGTAACTCTTTTAGTGTCTTTGTTTTACATTTGTGTCAGTTCTGAGTTGGTTTCAATGGACTCATTTGTCTCCTCATTATGGGCCATGTTTTCCTACATGCCTGGTAATTTCTATTGCATCCCAGACACTAAATTTTAACTTGCTGAATGCTAAATTTTTGTATTTCTATACACATTCTTGAGTTTGGTCTGGGAGACAGTTAAATTACTTAGAAGCAATTGCTTTCTCTCTTGTTTTGTTTTATTTTGTTTTGTTTGAGACAGAGTCTCACTGTCACCCAGGCTGGAGTGCAATGGCACAATCTTGACTCACTGCAGCCTCTGCATCCTGGGTTCAAGCACTTCTCATGCCTCAGCCTCCCAAGTAGCTGGGATTACAGGAATGCACTACCACACCTGGCTAATTTTTGTATTTTCAGTAGACATGAGTTTTACCATGTTGGCCAGGCTGGTATTGAACTCCAGTACCAGATCAAGTGATCCGCTGACCTCAGCCTCCCAAAGTGCTGGGATTACAGGTGTGAGCCACCATGCCCAGGATCTGTCTTGTTTTTTAAGATTTGCTAAGTGGGATCAAAGCAGAGCTTGGTCTAGGGTGAAATTTTTCCCACTACTGAGGTAGGTCCCTTCCGTTTACTCTACCCAATACCTTTGAACCATGAGGTTTTCCATTTTGTCTGGTGAGTACTTTTCTTGGCACTGTGTGAGCACCAGCCCGTATTATTTTTTTCAAAAAATTCTTATTTTATTTAAACATTTCTTTAGAGATGGGGTCTCTCTCTGTTACCCGGGCCCGCCTCAACTCCTGGGCTCAAGCGACCTTTCCACCTCAACCTCCTGAGTGACCCTTTCAGATGGTTCTTTCCCTGGCCTCGGTAGTTTCCCCATGTGCATATGTTCATTAGTACTTCTTTGAAACTTCTGCAGACACCCAAGAGTTTTTTTCCCACTGTAGCTCTCTCCTCTCCAGTACTCTATCTTGCAAACTTCAGCTGCCTTGTTTTCCCTGGTCTTTCAGCTCTATTTCCTCCATCAGGGAAACTTCCATGCTCCTGTGTAGGGTTCCATCTTCCTACACAGTTTTCTTGCTTCTTGGCATGGTAATCTTTGATTGGAGGCAAGTCATTGTGAACTCTAACTTGATATGTGCTGGAAATTTTTGCAAATATTCTTGAGTGCTGTTCTTAGATGCAGTTAATTTATCTGTAAATAGTTTGCTACTTTCAAGTCTTGCTTTTAAGCTTTTTCTTTGGATGGGATGAAAACAACATTTCTTCTAGGATTTCTTTTTGTTTGTTTGTTTATTTGTTTATTTTGAGACAGAGTCTCACTCTGTCACCCAGGCTGGAGTGCAATGGTGTGAACTCAGCTCACTGCAACCTCCGCCTCCCAGGTTCAAGCGATTCTCCTGCCTCAGCCTCCCGAGTAGCTGGGATTACAGGCGCGTGCCACCACACTCGGCTAGCTTTTTTGTTGTTGTTTTGTTCTGTATTTTTAGTAGAAACAGGGTTTCACCATGTTGGTGAGGCTGCTCTTGAACTCCTCACCTCACGTGATCCTCCCACCCTGGCCTCCAAAAGTGCTGAAATTACAGGCATCAGTAACCGTGCTTATCCATCTTCTAGGATTTCTTTTGTCCCACTACTGAGGCAAGGCCTTTTTGAATATCCCACTGCATGTCTCAATATTACATGGTCTATTCACTCTGGATGGCAGAAATGCAAACTGAGATGTACAGCCCTGTTTGCTCTGGGAATTGTATCCTTTAACCCTGTCCTAATCACAGGTGTTTGTTCATACACGTGTCTGATCAGTACTTCGCTGGAGACTGAGGGAGGACCCTTTGGTGGCTCTCCAGGTTTTTCTCTCTGTGCATCTCTCACCTCTCTCATCCTCTGCCTTGGCAATTCTGTCTGCCTTGTGTCCCTGGACTCCCAATTCTTCTCAGCCCTGGGAGATTGCTGCTCTTGGACTGGACACCCACCTTGTACTAAACTTAGAAATTCTCCAGGAAGTAAAGCTTGGTTAGTCGAAGGACTCATCTTTTTAGTTTCCTCTCTTTAAGGATCACTGTCCCATGCTGCCTGATGCCCAGTATCTGACGACCATTGTTTCAAATGTTTTGTTCAGTTGTTTGTAGGTTGAGATAAGGGGTAGGTGTGTTGGGGAAATCTGGTCTTTACTCCATCTTGGCCAGTGATGAAAAATACTCCCTTTTCAGCTACTTTTCCTCTGTCTATAGACATGTTTGAGTTTCCTTTTTATTTATTACCTTTTCTGGACTCTCTTGCTCTATTCATACATTTCTATAACTTATAATCCATCATTGTTGTTTTGTTTACCATCCGCCAATTCTTCAAAACAGTGGCTCAGTTTTTCATTGTTTCCCATCTGTCAGATCCAGTGGTCTCTTTCCAGAACTCAGACTCTTCGACCCCTTGACCCATCCAGCTCTAGTGACCTCCTCTTGCCATCCTCTCCTACTGGCCTCTTCTCTCCAGGTTTCTTCTTTGTTGTCCAGAGCTTTTTACTCCCTCTGCTCCATCCTACCTCTACCCATTATGGTCTCCAGACTGTTGCCATTCTAACCTCTCTAATTTACAACTTTGAGCATGTCTCTTCCTGGCTTAAGACTCTTCAGTGGCCTTAACTGCAGTGCTGACCAATCCTGGCTTGAACCATCCCTGATTTCCCTTCTCCCCATGCCCAATAGACACACACACACACACACACACACACACACACACACACACACACAGTTTCACTTAATTCCCACCTTGTGCTCTCGCATTACCATGCCACCTGTGGATGCCTGGACAGAAATGTCTATTTTATACCTTCATGTTTTTGCTCTCACTGCTTTCTGTAAATGAAATGCCCTGCTCCTTGCCCCAATCCACCTAGCAAGCTTATATTTATGTTTACAGGACTCAGATCAATTGTCTCTTTCTCTGTGAGCCATTTCATTTTATTTTTCATTTTGTAAAGGTGGGGTCATGCTATGTTGCCCAGGCTGGTCTTGAACTCCTGACTTCAAGCGACCTTCTGGGACGGCCTTCCAAAGCACTGAGAATACAGGGATGAACCACCATACCTGGCCTGAGGCATTTCTTTAACCCTGACACACACTAACTACTCTACTCAGAATCAACACGTTCCTCCTGGATGCCTTCTCTGTGCCCTTCACCAACTTCTCCAAGTTCTCAGCACAGTCCTCAAGGCATTTGATCTCACTCCTGCCTTCTTTACCACCGTCAGCCTTCCCCACCCTGTTCTTATCCTCTTGCTTAGATCTAACCATGTGACCTCATTTCATTTCCTCGGGTATAGAAACGTCCCTTTCTGACTCAGGGCCCTTGAACAGCTGTTCCTTCTCCCTGGAAAGCATCTCCCATCAGACGTCAGATCTCAGCTTTAAAAAATCACTTTCTTGGGACGTCTTTCTTAGTTGTACTCTGTCCTCATTATTTTTTTTTTTAGCACTTGTCACAATTTGTATGCATATTGGTGTGACCTTGTTATTCCTTCTCTTGCTTTTCTAGACTGCAAGGAATTACAAGGATGGGGACTGTACCTGCTTTGGGATTTGGTTTTCGTTGTGTCTTACTCGTTTACCCTTAGAACCTGCAGAGCTGGTGTTCAGCAGACATGTGTGAGCATTCTGCAGCATGGCCTCCAGAGGGCGAGCAGCCCCAGCCATCACAAGCCAAGCCCTTCATCAGAAGAGAAGGGAGAGGGTGCCTGTGGCCAGCAGCCCTGAGAAGTGGCACTCAACACACTTTAATTGCATGCTTCACATGCCAGGCTCTTCCATACAACTGTAAACTCAAAGCCCATCTGTCTCGTTTGCTGCCGAATCCTCATAAAATTCCTTCCTGTATAATCTTGCACAGAGTGCAGAAAACAATGCATGTGAACACCCCATATTTCCTGCTGGTATTTTCAGTAAACAGAAATAAAATCAGGCTGGGTGTGGTGGCTCACGCCTCTAATCCCAGCACTTTGGGAGGCTGGGGCAGGAGAATAGCTTGAGCCCAGGAGTTGGAGACCAGCCTGGGCAACATAGTGAGATCCTGTCTCTAAAAAAAAAAAAGAGAAATAAAATTAATACTCAGTAGCAGTGCTCCAGATTGACAGAACCACAAGCCCTGTTTTCTCTATTTCAGTGTATTTTCTGGATGTAAACTCTGGATTGGAAGCTGGGCCATGTAATGACATCCACAGGCCCTAGGTACTCTAATTTCCAAAGACCCTACTCTGTCATACAGCGGATGACACCATGTACGTCCATGTTCCACATTGTGAATGCACTCATATATACGTATATAATCTTAATTATATATAAGCATTATGAAAATAACTTTGCTTTTGAAATCATACACCCCCATTTATAACTTTCTTTTTCTTTTTTTTTGCGACAGAATCTCCCTGTCGCCCAGGCTGGAATACAATGGTGCAATCTCGGTTCACTGCAACCTCTGCCTCCCGGGTTCAAGCAACTGTCCTGCCTCAGCTTCCCAAGTAGCTGGTATTACAGTTGTCTGCCACCATGCCGAGCTAATTTTTTTGTATTTTTAGTAGAGATGGTGTTTCGCCATGTTGGCCAGGCTGGTCTTGAACTGCTGACCTCAAGTGATTCGCCCACCTTGACCTCCTGCAGTGCTGGGATTAAAGGCACTTTACAATTTCTTATAACATTTTGAAACCAAAGTCCTTTTTGAAGTCTCAAACGTTGTTGTAGATTTTTGAAAAAGCTGGAAGGTTGAGTGCGGTGGTTCATACTTGGAATCCCAGCACTTTGGGAGACCGAGGGGGGAGGATTGCTTGAGCCCAGGACTTTGAGGCCAGCCTGGGCAACACAGAGAGACCTCATCTCTAACTCTAAAAGAAAAAATTTTTAAAAAGCTAGGGGACCTGGGAGTGTGCGCACACACCATGGATAGAGGCCCCTGATTTGAAATCTTGGTCTGTCATGCCATAGCGAGTACTGGCTGACCTCCTGCTGAGGAACAGAGGTTGTGTGAGGTACTGGGGAGAGGGAGGCAAATAGAACTCACAGTGCAACAGAGGAGGCAGATAGACAACCAGTTAAGATGGAATCTGATCAATACCATGAAAGCACACGGCAAACACTCACACCTCCCATACAGATCCAGATGTGTGATAGACTGAGTGGAGAAGCCACCAGAAAAGGGCCTTGACTGCCAAGCCAATGAGTTTGGACTTCCCATAGAGATGAGGTAGTCATGGAGGGCTTTTAAGCCAAGGAGTGGTGGGACGCGAGCCGCATTTTATGATGAACCAGTTGCTGCATAGAGGACTTCAAATGGTGTTTGCTCCCATGATCCTTGCTCCTTTGAGCAAGGAGTGGGATCAAGCACCCCCATCCCAACTTCAGACAGAATGTCCCCGCTGTTACCCATGTTGTACACTTGGGTTTCACAGAAATGCTTTGTTTGGAAAACGTAGAATATGAACTCCTTGAGGACAATCTTTTCATTCACTAAGGAACCAAGTATTGGCCCTAAGTAAGTGCTCAATAAATATTTGATGAGTTTATATCAAATTTGATATTGAGTGTTGGAATAGTTTGGATTATTATTCAGCAATTATTCACCAGTTCCACTGTAGCAGAGTGCACTTGCCTGGAGCAAGATGTTGGTCTTGGCTGTGTAATTTGCCTTGAAATGGAATTGCCTTGGCAATGGAAGGTTAGTGGATGTGATGTGAGCAGAGACTTGAAATGTGCTCGTAGAGTTGGATTTACCCCTTTCTGTTCTTGTGTTTTGCATTAAGAATATGCCTTCAGGCTGGGGGCAGTGGCTCATGCCTGTAATCCCAGCACTTTGGGAAGCCAAAACAGGTGGATCACTTGAGGCCAGGAGTTCAAGACCAGCCTGGCAAAACCCCATCTCTACTAAAAATACAAAAATTAGCTGGGTGTGGTGGTAAAGGCCTGTAATCCCAGCAATCTGGGAGGCTGAGGCATGAGAATCTCTTGAACCTGGGAGGCAAAGGTTGCAGCTAGCTGAGATCGCACCACTGCACTCAAGCCTGGGTGACAGAGTAAGACTCTGTCTTAAAAAAAAAAAAAAAGAAAAAGAATATGCCTTCATGAGCTGCTGACTAAAGAGAATAGGATATGGACCCCAGCTGCAGCTTGACAAATGGATACACCTGTGTAGCCACCCACACTCAGGCTATGGAGTATTTTCCAGGTTCCTGAAAGTTCCTTGTGCCCCTTTAAAGGAAAATTTCCCCCATACCTTGCCCCAAGCAAACTTTGATTTGCTTTCAGTAACTACAAATTAGTTCTGACTGCTCTACAATGTTATATAAAAGGAATCACAAGGTAACTGCTGTTTTGCGCCAGAATTCTTTCATCCACATTTTTATATATTGCATGTTGTTCTGTGTGTCAGTAGCTTGTTACATTTTATGGTGGAATAACATTTCATTTGTGGATATAGCACATTATCTTCACCCATGTGCATGTTATAGATATTTGGATTCTTTGCAGGTTTTTCCTATTTTGAATATAGTATTAATGCACGAGATATTGTGTAAACATATTTATTATTTCTCTTGAGTAAATACAGTGGTCTCTTCTTACCTATGAGGGATACAGTTCAAGTCTCCAGTGGATGCCTGAAACTATGTTTTTCGTATACATATATGCCTATGATGAAGTTTAATTTATAAATTAGGCACCGTGAGAGTAATAAACAACAGTAATAATAAAATAGAACAATTATAACAATATACAGTCATATAAGTAAAATAAGAGTGACTTGAACACAAGCCTGAGGATACTGCAACAGTCAATCCGATAGCCAAGATGGCTGCTGAGTAATGGGCAGGTGGTGTATATAGCATGGAGACACTGCACAAAGGTTCATGTCCCCAGTGGGACAGAGCAGGATGGCACGAGATTCTTATCATGCTACTCAGAGCTGTGTGCAATTTAAAACTTACAAGTTATTTACTCCTGAGATTTTCTGTTGAGTATATTTATTTATTTATTGAGGCAGAGTTTCATTCTCGTTGCCCAGGCTGGAGTGCAATGGCATGGTCTCAGCTCACTGCAACCTCCACCTCCTGGGTTCAAGCGATTCTCCTGCCTCAGCCTCCCAGGTAGCTGGGATTACAGGCGCCTGCCTCCACACCCAGCTAATTTATTTTGCATTTTTAATAGAGACAGGGTTGCACTATGTTGGCCAGGCTGGTCTCCAACTCCTGACTTCAGGTGATCCACTTCTGCCTCCCAAAGTGCTGGGATTACAGGTGTGAGCCACTGCGCCCAGCCTCTCTTGAGGATTTTTGGACTGCAGTTGACCATGGGTAACTGAAACCAATGAAAGCAAAACCGCAGGCAATGGGAGACTACTGTATTTAGGAGGGGAACTGTTGAATAAAATGCTACTTGCATTCTTACTTGTATGGGAAACTACAAAATTATTTTCAAAAGTGGTTGTTCCATTTGACATTCACACCATCTGTTACTGCCAGTCTGGAAATTTTCATTCTCAAAGGTGTATAATGACATCTCATTGTGATTTTAATTTTGCATTTCCTTAATGATTAATAACATTGAGCATCTTTTCTGGTCCTTTTGGCTTTTTGTAGATATGTTTTTCTTTGCCTGTATTTTTGGGTTGCTTCTTGTTTTGTTTTTTGCTTTTTTTTGAGACAAAGTCTTGCTCAGTTGCCCAGTCTGGAGTGCAGTGGCACAACCTCAGCTCACTGCAACCTCTGCCTCCTGGGTTCAAGCGATTCTCGTGCCTCAGTCTCCTGAATAGTTGGGATTACAGACACCCCTGCTGCACCCAGCTAATTTTTTGTATTTTTAGTAGAGATAGGTTTTCACTATGTTGGCCAGGCTGGTCTTGAACTCCTGATTTCAAGTGATCCACTCACCTCAGCCTCCCAAAGTGCTGGAATTACAGGTGTGAACTACTGTACCCAGCCTGGTTGCTTATTTTCTCAACAATGACGTATAAAACTTTTCTATATATCCTTTATACAAGTCCTTTGTGTTATTAGTATTTTATTCTAGTCAGGGGCTTGCCTATTAGTTTTCATAAAGATGTCTTATGAAGAGGAGTTAAAAATTTTTTGGTGGAATCAAATTTATTTTTTTCTTTACAATTCATGATTGTGTGTTATATCTAAGAAATGCATGCCTACCCCAAGATTGCAAAGATTTTCTCCTCTGTTTTTTTTTCTATGAGTGTGTATTTATTATTTATTGCATATAAATATCCACTTGTCCCAGCACCATTTGTTGTAGGTCTATGCTTTACCTATTGAAATATTTTGTCAGTGTCTCAGTGTTGACCATGCACGTGTGGGCCAACTTCTGATTTCTATGTTCTGTTCCATTGGCCTATATGTTTATCCTTATGCCAATCCTATACTCTCTTGATTACTGTGGCTTTACAGTGAGTCTGATTGTCTTCATAGTTTAATTGGAGTGTTTAAACCATTACATTTAATAACATTATAGATACTGTTTGTTTTGCTCCTTTTTCTGCCTTCTTTTGGATTACTTGAGCATTTCTTTATAGTTCCATTTTCTTCCACATTGTTCTATAAGCTATACTCCTCAGATTTATTTTTATATTAATTGTACTTGGCTTTACAATATACATTATTAATTTATCATAGTCTACCTTCATATGATATTTATTACTTCATCTGTTGCGTATCTCTCAATAATACACTTGTATTTCCCTCTTCTCTCCTATGTGTTACTGTTGTCATACATAAGCCCCACAATCCAGTATTATTATATTTGCATTAAATGGTATCTTTTATAGAAATGTAAAAGTCTGACAAATTTTTAAATATTTACCATTTCTGATGCTTTTCATTTCTTTGTATCATTTACTTCTGCCGAAAGAACTTTCTTCAACATTTTATATCATGTAGGTCTGATGGCAACAAATTCTCCCAGGTTTTGTTTGTGTGAAATCATCTTCTTTTCCTTTCATTTGTGAAAGGTGTTTTCTCTGGCTACCTAATTCTATATTGAGTTTCCTTCAGTACTTTATAGATGTCTTTACATTGCCTTATGATTTGCTTCGTTTCTGAAAAGAGTCTGCAGCTATTATGAGGTTTATTTCCCTCTACATGATGTGCCTTTTATTTCTGTCTTGTTTCTCTTGATGGCTGATTTTCAGGAATTTGATTATGATGTGTCTTGATGTGTTTTGTCTTTATCTCACTTGGGATTCACTGAGCTTCTTGCATATGAGCTCATACATTCCACCAAGTTCTCAAAATTTTCTGCTGTTTCTTCTTCAAATATATTTTTTCTGCTACCTCTCACCCCACTGATTTTCCTCCTGGGAGTCTGATTACATGTATGCCAGACTGCTTGATATTATCTCACAGATCACTGATTTTCATTCATTTTTTTTCTTTGTTTTCCATATTGGATTATTTCTATTGCTACATCTTCAAGTTCATTAGTATTTTCTTCTGCAGTCTTTTATCTGCTTTTAATTACATGAGGTAAATTTTAATTTTAGATATTGTGTTTTCAGCTCTAAAAGTTCTATTATTTTTTAAAAAATTCTTTCAGTTCCTCTTCACGATGTTTATGCTTTCTCTTAAGTACTTGAACTTATGTTTTAAAATCTTTGCCTGCTAATTTTATCACACCACAATTTCTGGATATGTTTCTAAAATGATTGTCTTGGGGTAAAAGATCATATTTGCCTGTTTCTTGCATGTTTAACAGTTCTGGTTGGATACTGGACATTGTGGATTTATGTTATTAAATGTACAGATTTTAATGTCTTCCTTTAAAAAGTGTTGAGCTTTGTTCAATAAGTGAAGTTACTTGTGGTCAGTTTTATTATTTTGAGGCTTATTTTTAAGCTAAGTTATATCAGATATATAGTAGCCTCTACCTTGCTGGTAATTTAAACCCACTATTAAATTACTTGTGGCTTTTCTGGAGTCTCTACTGCATGTATGAGTGATCAGTAAGAACTCTCCCCTCTGGCTAGTGGAAACCTGAACAATTCTCTGCCTTGTCAGACTTCCTGGAACAGTGTACCTCACAGCCCCAGCCACTCCTTACCCAACCTTGTGGAGTTTCACTACATTCACATTTTATTCTTGTTATTTTTATTTTGAAAAATATAATATTTAAATAAAGGCAACATCTCTTAATTACAATTATTATAAGAAGTAACTTTCCTTAATTGAACTCTTTATAATGCATGCATAATTTACACTATAAATAAAACAAAATGCCATGACAAAAGTCATTGAGTACAAAACTTGCAATAAAAAAGGCATAAAATATATTTGCATATAAACCCCTTTCAAAAAACAAGGAACAGTTTGAGCCCTCAATATAGGGCGACACGCAGAGTGGGTCAGGTACTGTACGGCTCCACAGTCGAGCACTAGAGACAGTAGATTCATACTCTTTGCCAGGCACTAGGTACAGATGTGTAGTGCAAGTAACAGCGGCAAATAGAGCACAGAGTCGCTTAATGCAGCAGCTGGAACATCAGCATGAAGGTGCCTGGAGGAAAGGTGCTGCTAGGTCTCCCCACAACTGTTCGTTTCTTTGCAGGGAAGAAGGGTAGTTTCCAGAATGGCTGTGGTCCAAAGACCAGTTAAAAAGAAACAACCCCCGCACCAAACATGGAACTGTCATTCCCATAAAAGCACAAGCTTGGACCACAAGGTAGTGGTTCTGGCAGGCTCAGCCATGGGGCCCTGGCCCTGCAGAGGCTACAGATGTGGTGCCTCAGTCACAGGATATACCTGGAGCCCCAGGATGAGGCTCCCCACCCCTCTACAAAGGATCATCCCAGCCGCCATGACAACCTCCAAAATGTCAATGATGACACAATGTGATCAATGCACAAGACCTTCCAGACAAAATAGAGCAGCATAGGAAAAAAAAAATGCACCACTTTCTGCATATGTCAATGGTAGGGCAGCATTTTAAAAAGCCTGCCTTCACTTGGAGAAATGCAATGCAAAGCATAATTCCTCTTTTAGTGAAAACCCATGAATGCACTCCTGGTTCAACTCCTAAATTGAGACAGAACTTCCTCTCTCCTGCTTCCAAATTTAAAGCAGCATATCCATAAGCTGGGGATGGGGGAATCAATTGTTGGATAAGTATCAGTAAGGATTCCTGTTCTGGTAAGCTAGACACAGTTTCTTTATGGATTTATGTAGAGTTTTATGGATTTATGGGGAGTTTATGTGAGTTTATGGATTTCAGATCTCTAGGAAGTCACATATTACATAAGGCAGTGTCTCTGAAATACAGTCAGCATTGGCCGGGCACAGTGACTCATGTCTTTGGGAGGCACTTTGGGAGGCTGAGACAGGCGGATCACAAGGTCAGAAGTTCGAGACCAGCCTGACAACATGGTGAAACCCCATCTCTACTAAAAATACAAAAATTAGCCAGGCATGGTGGCACGCACCTGTAATCCTAGCTACTCGGGAGGCTGAGGCAGGAGAATCACTTGAACCCAGGGGTCGGGGGTTGCAGTGAGCCTAGATGATGCCACTGTACTCCAGCCTGGGTGACAGAGCGAGATTCGATCTAAAATAAACAAACAAACAAGCTCAGCATCTTCAATAGCCAAGAGTGGTCATGTTTTTAATAAATAGTTTAGGCTTGGCCAGGCGTGGTAGCTCACGCCTGTAATTCCAGCACTTTGGAAGACTGAGGTGGGCGGATCATCTGAGGTAGGGAGTTCGAGACCAGCCTGACCAATGTGGAGAAACTCCCATCTTACTAAAAATTAGCTGGGCTTGGTGGCGCATGCCTGTAATCCCAGCTACTTGGGAGGCTGAGGCAGGAGAATAGCTTGAACCCGGGAGACAGAGGTTGCAGTGAGCTGAGATCACGCCACTGCACTCTAGCCTGAGCAACAAGAGTGAAACTCCACCTCAAAAAAAAAAAAAAAAAAGGCATTTCTTATCTCTCTCTACCCAACTCATAAATGATGGAAATCAACTCCCACCACTCTCCCAAAAGCCCACTGGCCAACTCTTCCCTAGACTTTGTCTTCTTCATTTGTTTAACTTTCCTTCAAAATGTTTTGTGCGGTTGTCCATGGCCAATACAAGCCAGGAGAGCTTCATGCTCCAATAGTTCACTATTGCCAGACCCCAAAAGCTCAATCGATCCTCTCCACTTTGCCCAGAATCCTTCCTGCCTTCCTACATCAGGAGCACTCTCATGCCTTTTTAAAGTGATACCTACATTTTCCTTTTTGCTGAGCTGCTCGTTAAATGGCCCAGGGTCCAGCTCTGAGCCTTCAGCTTCCTCCTGTAGGGAATTTCTTCTCAGCAGAGAAAATGAGTGACAAGCAGCTGGCTGGCCTGGAGAGCGCTGACACCTGCCAGTTTCTTTGGCTCCTTGTGATCTTCTGGGACCAGGCATAGGTTGGAGAAGGGCATGGCTCCCGCCTGGACAGCGGCCCAGCGATTCCTGTGCTTCTGAGGACTGGCCATGCAGCACCTCTGCCTTGGGGGCTTCCACTCTTCCCCCAGCCTGTGGCAGGCCTCCCCCAGTGGAGCCTGGGTGGGGAGGTAGGAGTGCTGGATGGGGTCAGGGGAGGCATTGCAGGGTCCTGGGTAAACGGGTGGGCACAGGGGCCGGGGTGGGGGGCTGCGGCACCCCTGTTGCCCCCCACAGACGGTGCAGCCTGGCTCATTTGCCTGAGGACTGGCAGGTCGACTCCAAGGGGTAGGCCTGTTTTGTGATTTGGGCTCTGTGGGGGCTTGTGCTGCCGCTCACTGTCCTGCACGCACTGCCGGACAGCCTGCGACCTGCCTCCTTCCTCCCTGAGAGACTGCGGGGCCCATGAGCAAGGCCAGGTCCTGCTCCGTGCCTTTCCCACTGCATTTTGTTGTGGTACTGCCTCTGCTGTCACCACACTGCCCACCAGGCATGGGTTCCGGAGCCCTGGTGGAGGGCCTCTAGCATTTCGAGGAGCAGCAATTCTCGGTGCCATCAGGGCAGAAGCAGGGCCCTTGGTGGCTTCCACAGCAATCTCCTCCTCAGCACTGGCGACCACATGGTGCTGGATGTAGAGGTGCTGCCCGAGCTTTGTCGTCGTCTGCTTGGTCACAAGCTCTTGTCCCTGAGGAGGGCGCAGGCACCTGAATACTGGCTGTGGCAGGGGCAGGGTGTGACACTCCAGTGGCAGTGGTGGTGGTGGTGATGGTGGTGGTAGTGATGATGATGATGGTGGTGGTGATGGTGGTATTGGTGATGGTGGTGGTGGTAATGGTGGTGTGATGATGGTGGTGGAGGTGTTGATGCTGATAGTGGTGGAGATGGTAGTGATGTTGGTGTTGGTGGTGGTGACAGTGGTGATGGTGATGGTGTGGTGGTGATGGTGATGACAATGGTGGTGGTGGTGATAGTGATGGTGGTGGTGATGGTGGTGGTTATGGTGGTGGTAGTGTTGGTGGCAGTGGTGATTGTGGTGGTGGTGTTGACGTGGTGATGGTGGTAGTGGTGATGTCATGATGGTGGTAATGGTGATGTGATGGTGGTGGTGGTGATGTGGTGATAGTGGCGATGGTGGTGATGGTGATGGTGATATGGTGGTAATGTTGGTGGTGGTGATGGTGGTGGTAATAGTGATGTGTTGGTGGTGATAGTGGTGGTGATGTTGGTGATAGCGGTGGTGATGATGGTGTTGATGTTGGTGACAGTGGTGGTGATGGTGGTAGTGATGGTGGTGGTGGTGATTGTGGTGGCAATGGTGGTGATGGTGGTGGCAATGGTGCTGGTGGCAATCGTGGTGGTGTTGGTGATGGTGATGGTGGTGATGGTGGTGGTGGTGATGGTGATGGTAGTGGTAATAATGGTGGTAATGACAGTGATGATGGTCACAATGGTGGTGGCAATGGTGATGGTGGTGGTGGTGATGGTGGTGGTAATGACAGTGGTTGTGATCATGGTGATGGTGGTGGTGGTAGTGATGGTGGTGCTGATGGTGATGGTAGTTATGATGATGGTGGTGTGATGGTAATGGTGGTGGCAATGAGGGTGATAGTGGTGGAAGTGATGGTGGTGATGATGGTGGTGGTGGTGGTGATGATGGTGGTAATGGTGATGGTGATAATGGTGGTGATGGCAATGGCAATGATGATCATGGTGCTGATGGTGGTGATGGTAATGGTAGTGGTGTGATGATGATGATGGTGGTAATATGGTGGTCATGGTGGTGATGGTGGTGGTGGTGATGGTGGAGATAGTGGTGATGGTGATGGTGGTGGTGGTGATAGTGGTGATGATGGTGATTGTGGTGGTGGTGGTGATGGTCGTGATGGTGGTGGTGGTGATGGTGGTGATTGTGGTGGTGGTGGT
>NW_016107537.1:1453209-1473604 GCF_001604975.1 Cebus imitator
TGGTGGTGGTGGTGGTGGTGATAGTGGTGATGGTGGTGATTGTGGTGGTGGTGGTTGTGGTGATAGTGGTGGTGGTGGTTGTGATGGCGGTGATAGTGGTGGTGGTGATGGTCGTGATGGTGGTGGTGGTGGTTGTGGTGATAGTGGTGGTGGTGGTTGTGATGGCGGTGATAGTGGTGGTGGTGATGGTCGTGATGGTGGTGGTGGTGATGGTGGTGATTGTGGTGGTGGTGGTTGTGGTGATGATGGTGGTGGTGGTCCAGGAAGCGGAAGCGGGAGGTAGTAGTGGCCTGCGCCTGGTGGCTGGCAGGCAGGGAACCTGAGGACCCTGGACAGGCGGTCATCCAGAATCGTCTGCCTGTCTTCCTCATGACTGCCAAGGGACAGGGAGGGCTAGTGAGTGCTGGATGGGCACTGCCTCCTGCTAACTGGGACCCCTCCTTCTCTTCATCCTGCAAGGGAAGGCTGTTCAAATTCACATTTTTGTATTCAACAAAAACTGTAGAGGACCCTTATATAGATGTCTGGAGTCTGTGTCTGCCAGTGCGCTCCTCTCCAGCACTCCTACATAGCTGACCCGCCTCCTCTTATGTCCACCTCTGCTCCATTTAGGGAGATTACTGTGCTCTGCCCGGGATCCTCTGCTCTGTGGTCCAGAATGGAACTATAGAGAAAAAGCTGGGGTGATTGCAGGGCTTACCTGACTGGTTTCCTTTTTTCAATAGATCAATGTCTTTCATGGCCTATTATCCAGTGCCTAACAGTAACATCATTTATTTCACCCAACTTTTTAGTTGTTTCTAGCTGAATAAGAGGAATTCAATGCCTGTTACTACATCTACCCAGAAGCAGCAGTCCTGGTCAGTGGTTTTAATAGGAGGATACAGGACCGTGTATAGGTAAAGTCAGTGTAGTACAGGGAATGAACAGAAAAGGGATGCCTGGAAAAGCAAATTCTTAGGGGAAGGAGGCACTAAATCGATTTGAAAATGGGAGACAGGGTCTGGCACAGTGGCTCATGCCTATAATCCCAGCACTTTGAGAGGCTGAGGCAGGTGGATCCCTGATCCCAGGAGTTAGAGACCAGTCTGGGAAACATGGCAAAACCCCATCTCTACGAAATACAAAAATTGGCCAGGCATTGGTTGCTCACACCTGTATTCCCACCTACTGAGGAGGCTGAGGCAGGAGAATCGCTTGAGCCCAGGAGGCAGAGGTTGCAGTGAGCAGAGACTGCACCACTGCACTCCAGCCTAAGCAACTGACACCAGTGTCAAAAAATCGTTGGGGTGAGGGGGAGGTAGGGCAGACACCCATTTCTCTGAAATAAAAAGAAGAAAGGTTAAAATTGTGAAAATCTCCTTCTGAACCACAGTTCTCTGTCCAGGAAAAAAAAAGAGAGAGAGAGAGAAAGAAAACTAAATTGTGAAAACCTAGGTAAGTCTGAAGATCAGAAAAGAAAAGAGGACTGGGCAGTCACACAGGCAGGTCTTCCTCTCCCTCTCTGTTCTGGTCGTTCTGAGGGTTAGATAAAATAGCACTCAAACTATAATACTCAGAAAACTTGTATTAATATACTAAAGAGAAGAAAAAGATTTTTCTTCTGTATTAGCGTTATTATGAGACTTAGCAGCCTCCTGAGATGGTTTACACTTAATTCACACAATGAGTACTATGGTGTTTCTCTTAACTTCCTGCATATAGCTCTGAACTGAACTGGTACTTTTATGCTAATTATCTGAATCCAAAAAAGCAATTGGCACCAATTCTAAAACCAAATTAAACCCTGGTACATCTGGTATCAGGTACACCTGGTACATCTAGTATATCAGTACAACACACACATGCATGCTTAAACAATAAATGCACACACAGACCCCAAAACATATATATTTATAATTTTGATTTTGAAATAATAAAATTTATCCTTCAAACTATATTTGACTGAGGAGATAACCAAATCCCATAGATGGGATCTTGATATAATGTTAATAACTTAAAATTTCCAAACCAGTCTTAGAGCAATTATGAAACAGAATGCAATCCTTGGGGAGGTCACCCCACTGCTAGCTAGGCCAATAATGTCAGTTTCAGTTGTTTTCTAAACTCAGTTTATCTCATAAAATCACAGTTCAGCCTGCACATCTGTTTTTCCTCTGGAACTCATTGTAATTTTCTGCCTAAGTTATCGTCCTGCTCAGCCTCACCCATGTCACCCTCTCTTCCTTTCTACATATATGGAAGCCCTCTTGAGCAATGTATTACTAAATTTTCAGTGTCTGCCATTTTGGAAGTGGATGGCAGTAACTAAATCACCAACACCGCCTCCTGAAACATTGAATGAGATATTTTGTCAGTAAACCCTGTTCCCTGTGTAAGAATTGCATATCCTTTGGGACATCAAGAAGACTCTCTGGGCCAGTGTTCAATGGAAATAACAGCGAAGGTCTCAGAGTAAGCACGTAGCTTCTGTTGCCCAGTCTGTTGTAGTGAGCTCTGGAACACCTCGTACTCCAGCTCCTCGACAGGAAGTAGACGAGTCTTCAGTAAGTGTCTATGGAGTTGCTGCTCTATGGCAGCTCACAGAACTCAGATGTGGAAAAAGTCTGCTCATTTGCTCTATAACGTGTCTGGCCTTCCTCCTTAGCTCATAACTCACTGATTAGTCAGAAAAAAATAAATTCCAAACTGGTTTAAGAGATTATAGCATCTAATCTGTCCCTAAGAGGGCATCTGGGTATGAGGGAGGAGATGGGAGTGGCTTTCATGCCTTCATGGCATTGGGGTAGGGTAGGGAGCCCTATGGCTTTGTGCTGGTCCTGGGTGACTACTGGTTGATAATCATTGAACTAATCACTAATCACAACAGCTGCTGGCCTCTCATGTTGTGTCTATACCTGGGGAAACGGTGATCTTGTTATTTTTTCTTTTCTTTTTGCTTGGAAAGTGCTTGCAGGGAGCACCAACCAGCTTCTCTCACTATCTTTGCTTCTCCTCGGCTCTTAAGGGCTGAAGACCCTTGGGAACCCGCTCCCTTGTGTAGCCACCTCATCCTATCACAAAGGCACCCACACTACACAGGAACTGAGAGTGCCCCAGGAGAATCAGGGCACCATGTGCAAACAGTGTGCGTAAGGTTGGCTGCCCTGCATCAGCCATGGGACCTTTGCATGGCAGTCTCCTCTCAGAATCTCAGACACTTCCCAGCACCCCCCCAAAAAACAATTCTGGGTGCACATCTGGTCAATGCACTCTAACCCTTTTTTCTTCTTCTTTTTCTTGGAATTCTCCAAGGACAGGCAGAAAAAGACTTTTTTCACAACTCCATTCTCCACCCCATTCCTCAACAGTTTAGCCCTCCTTTTAGCAAAACTCTAATTATTGGTACATTGAAAGGAGGATAAAGGAATTTAGACAATCATTTCAAGCCAGGCTAGGATAAGGCTGCAAAGTCTGGTTATGTTCCTTTGCGTTGCATTCCTTGTAACAAACCGTAATAGTCTCTTCCTTACCTTCACCTCACTGTCCCAATTGGATGGTTGTCACAAGCCAATGAGGCAATCGTTTGCAAGCTCAAAAAAAAAAAAAAAAGTGAAAATCCATTAATAATTTAAAAAATACTTTAAAAACTGTTTCTGATGCTACTTAGGGGTATCAGGTGGATATCAGGAATGGAGAGAGGCTTGGCTCACTTTTGGAAGAAGTGTTTCCATGGATAATCAGAGACACTTTGAGGTTACTCAAGAGACCTGCTGTATTGCATGCTTGTAAGATCAGTGGAGACATTTGCAGTCTTTGGTTGTGGCTAATGTGTTCCATGCTGGAATTTTGCATTGCTTTGTAGGAGATTTTTTAGGTATTTTTGCTTCTTAGAAGCCATTAATATGACAACATTGCCCATGTGTCATTGCTCCAAATCCAACTTCAGCAGCTGATTGATTTATTGCCTTGGAAACCCCAGCGGGGGAAAATCCGCATTCTTTCTTACTCATTAAGTACTCAATGTATAGTAGAAAATAACTGCAAGTGTGTGAACCTTTCCAAAGCTTTATTTATTTATTTATTTATTTTTTGAGACAGAGTCTTGCTCTGTCACCAGGCTGGAGTGCAGTGGCGTGATCTTAGCTCAATGCAACCTCTGCCTCCCAAGTTCAAGCAAGTCTCCTGCCTCAGCCTCCCGAGTAGCTGGGACTACAGGTGCACGCCACCATGCCTAGCTAATTTTTGTATTTTTGGTAGAGACGGGGTTTCACCATGTTGGACAGAATGGTCTGGATCTCTAGACCTCGTGATCTGCCCACCTCGGCCTCCCAAAGTGCTGGGATTACAGGTGTGAGCCACTGTGTCTGGCCTCTCCAAAGCTTTTTCTTAATTGAAATTAATTTTTTCAGTCAATAAATATTTAGTGAGCACTTTATTGGTGGGGTTTCTAATAACTTATTGCAGTAAATAAAAGTAATCCGCATGTGTATCTCAGGGTGAATGTTTAATGAATACGCACTTCTGGTCTGTAGTTATTTAACTCCAACTGGTCCCCTACTTTAGCCTAAACTACAATTGTAACCACCGGCATAAACTTGACCTCTTTATCATTTCTAAACCTTTGGTTATCAGATAAAGAGAGGGATTTGAGGTCATCTATTCTGAAGTCCCTTTCAACGCTTAAAAAGAAACCTTCATAATTTTAATTATTCCCTAGGTAAAATTAAACTATTCTTTGACTGTAAATACCATGCCTTGAGTGGACAGGAGGTTTTGCTGTATATGGAGGAGTCAAACCCCAGTCTTTAGACAGCAAAAGTGAATCTGTGCAGTCATCCAAGAGTGACCCAAACTAGCCCCTTATGGAAGACGTGGAAGGAGTGAGGGTGGCAGATTCGATTTTCAAGTATTGAGCTGCCAAAGGATCTATTTGCCATTGACTTCAACAAAATACAAAATGTGCTTCTAAAGCCCCAGGAAAGAACCTGGAGAGACCACTGAAAATGGTTAATCCCAGTTCTCATTTTGTAAAACCTGAGAACACCATTACTTGAGAAATTATTGTTGGATTAACAAAGTCAAATTAATTTTGCGCTAAGTAATGATAAACACCTGCCAAAAGCCACTTGCAGACAATGAAATGAGGTCTTGAGAGTTGCAACTAAAGTTGGAAATCGCTCTTCTAAGAGTTTATGCTGTTTTCTGAGTATTGAAAAGCAGTCATGTTGTTGTAGTTAAGAACATTGGTTTGGACCCAGGCAGGTGTGTTTAAATCCCAGCTGTGTCATGTATCAGTTGTGATCTTAGGCAAGCTATCTCTAAAATGGGAACCAAGGCTCACCTTGCTGGATTGTCCTGGAGCATTCTAAGTATGTCCTGGATACTAGCTATGGATTTGATAAGATGATGTACATAAGTCCTCGAGCACACCATCACCCAATTCACATATATTGAGGCTTTACTGTAATTATCATAAGCATATTTTGGGAGCTCAAAAATGCTGGGTAATGTGCCATTGCGGAGAATGAAGTCAAAGGGGTGAAACCAACACCAATGTGAGAATGGCAGAGATGGGCATTGTTTGATTTGAAAAAAAAAATATGTGACCCTGCATCCACCATACTTTTTTTGGTCCCCTTAGTTACTAAAATCTGTGTGCTTGATCATTTGATATTCACCACAGAGCAATGTGACTTTATTCACTTTGCAGTAAGCCGTATTCAAAAAGCAATCCATCTTATGACTCATCTCTGTATCTCAAAACCTAACAGCATATGCCAAGTGCTCAATTTTTCTTAAATGAATGAATAAATCTGCATTTTGTAGATGAGGAAAGCAATGCTCACTGAAGTCCTGACTTGCCCAATATTACATTGCTCAGAAGACAGGGTACCAAGTCTAGACCAGCCTATCTCTTAAGGAAGAAGCTTCTGATAGAATTGCTCAGGAATTACATCCAGTAATCTACGAGGCTCCCCTGTTTAAGACAGTGCGTTCTTCACCATTGAACGCGTTAGAACAGTGGCCAGAAAGCATCTTTTAATGACATTTCCTGACTTCGAGGGAAGCATGCGCAGTTCTCAGAAAGCCTTTCCTGCGATGAGATCGCATTTTGATCCCGAAGAGTTCCTGCTGTATTAAGCAGTACATTTGCTAACAACTTCTTATGTTCAGATCTTCTAATAGAAAATTAACTTTGGCTAATGTAAGAGATGCTTCCTGGAATGAAGGTAATATCAGGAAATAAATGCTAACAGCATCTATGTAGTTAAGTGAAGCACAATTTCTGTGTATGAAAGATAAATCAAAGGACAAACAATTTGATGCTATCCCCCTTTTTCTCCAGGGAAGTCTGCGATGGGTTCCATTTATAAGCTCTTAAATGTGCACATGGTTCCCCTATGTTCTGTCTTTAAATGCTGAAGATTTATTAAAGCAAAGCATCACACTGCCAGACAGATATTATTAGAAACATTTTTATTTAAATTCAGACAATAGAAAGGTATTGCAGAAAAAATTACAGACACTTGCAACAATGGAATGCAACTTGGAAAATTTATTGGTAAAGAAGGAGGGGAAAGTTATTCCTAAGTTTACCAAGTACTTTGTTAGTCCTTAATAGAATAATTTATAAATTCAGCAAAGTATACTACCCCCTTGCTGGTATCTTTTGAGCAGACAGTAGATTAAAACAATGTCATTCATCTACAAAACTGGTATCTAGTAAAACCTTCTAAAGTAAAATAGTCAAGGCAGCATTTCCCCAACATGTGAGACACAACTTGGAGGAAGTAAAATAATTGCAGTAGAAAGTTAAAAAAAAAAGTCATACTGAATAGGTATCACCTGGATTTCAGCCCACAGCTAGTGCTTGTGTATCTAATAGAAAATGAACAATTTTAAACCCGGACAGCTCCCACCCACCCCCATCTCTGGCCCCAATCAGCAACACACATACAAAGATGCCCTACCTAGACTGTGCATGCACAAAAGCCCTAGACTAATAACAAAATGACATGAGCCCTGGAGCCCTGGATCTATGCTGAGCCCTTTCTGAATCCTGGATGGATGGGCCAGTGGGTTTAGGGTAAGGAATGTAAAAAATCTTTAAACTTTGGCAAGTAAGTATACAAATGACTCTTTTGATTGTCACTTTTGTAAGGAAATAACATTCTACCTGTTGAAAAGATATTCTTCTATCATATGTGACTTCCCTCTCAAACATTTGAAGGCAACTTTCTATAAAATACAGTGGGACTGAAACTTTTATTTTATAATGGTTTATCATTTTTGACTTTCTCTATTTAAAAAATGTATAAAAGATATAGTCTAGGACAGGTGTGGTGGCTCATGCCTATAATCTCAGCACTCTAAGAGGTTGAGGTGGGCGAATCATTTGAGGTCAGGAGTTCGGAGACCAGCCTGGACAACATGGTGAAACCCCATCTCTACTAAAAATATAAAAAACTAGCTGGGTATGGTGGTAGGCGCCTGTAATCCCAGCTACTCAGGAGGCTGAGGCAGGAGAATCACTTGAACCTGGGAGGCAGAGGTTGCAGTGAGCCGAGATGGCACCACTGCACTCCAGCCTGGGCAACAGAGTGGGACTTCATCTAAAAAAAAAAAAAGTATAAATAACCCCCAAGATGTTGGTGGTAATGGAGGTTTGAGAACACTATGGTTAATTTTTTAAAAATTGGACCTCTATATATTTAATTTCTTTACAATAAATTACATATCGGACCTCTGATAATGCAAATTTCGCCACTCCTTTCAATCTTAATACTCTTATGAAGGTATTAGAATCAGTAATGAGCCAAAAAGTATGGGGCCTATCTGCAGAGCTGGTTTTTTTCTAAAATGCTATAAAATCAACTATATATTCATTTTTTTTCTTATAAACCCTAAGCTTAAAAAACAAGAGGCTCAAGAATAAACAATGCTGTAAAATACTATTCCAAGAACGCACAGTCTTCTTTAAACTCACAGCTCTTCTTTAAGCCTACAATAATTTTGCTAACAGTAGCATGGTTCTTCTATAATGAACGGCATTTAAAGATCAGATACAAGATCCAAAATTAGAGTCAAATCCTAACTTGAAAGGGAAAATTATTGTTCATGGTGTCTGGAAAAAAGGCAATTTAAATGCTATTGATAATTCACTGGTTAGCCCTAATTATTTATTTTAAAATAAAAGACTGGCCAAGAGCAGTGGCTGACGCCTGTAATCCCAACACTTTGGGAGGCCGGGGCATGTGGATCACTTGAGGTCAGGAGTGGCCTGGCCAACATGGTGAAACCCTGTCTCCACCAGAAATATAAAAAATTAGCCAGGTGTAGTGGTGCACGCCTGTAATCCCAGCTACTCAGGAGGCTGAGGCAGACGAATCACTTGAACCCGAAAGGCAGAGGTTGCAGTGGGCCAAGATCATGCCACTGCATTCCAGCCTGGGTGACAAAGCAAGACTCCATCTCAAAAAAATAAATATATAAACAAAAATAATAATAATGAAAAAAAGACTGAGCCAGGTGCGGTGGCTCATGCCTATAATCCCAGCACTTTAAGAGGCCAAGACTGGTGGATCACTTGAGGCCAGGAGTTCAAGATCAGCCTGGTCAACATGGTGAAACCCCGTCTCTACCAAAAAATACAAAAAATAGCTGGGTGTGGTGGCACATGCCTGTAGTTCCAGCTACTCGTGAGGCTATGGTGGGAGAAGTGCTTGAACCTGGGAGGCAGAGGCTGCAGGGAGCTGAGATTGAGCCATTGCACTTTAGCCTGGGCTACAGAGTGAGACTGTCTCAACAAAACAAAACAAAACAAAACAAAACAAAAACAAACAAACAAAAAAACAGGCTGGGCACGTTGGCTCATGCCTGTAATCCAAGCACTGTGGGAGGTCACAGTGGGTGCATCACCTGAGGTCAGGAGTTCGAGACCAGCCTGACCAATATGGTGAGACCCTGCCTCTAGTAAAATTAAAAAAAATAGCTGGGTGTGGTGGTACGTGCCTGTAAGCCCAACTACTAGGGAGGCTGAGGCAGGAGAATCACTTGAACCCGGGAGGTAGAGGTTGCAGTGATCTGAGATTGCACCACTGCACTCCAACCAACCTGGGCAATAAGAGTGAAAACTGTCTCAAACAAACAAAAAAACAGCAAATAAGAATTACCGAAAAAAAAGACTGGCTATGCAGTTACTTTTCTGGTTACGGAAAAAAAATGCTGCAGACATTTATAGGAATAAATTATTGATCAATCCAAACACTCACCATGAAGTAATCTTCTAAGTCTGAAGGACTCTTAAAGTTATGAATTATTACAGAAACATCGAGCTCCTAAGTTGCCATAACCTGTCTTCACATTGTTTGGGGTGAAGGTGAGGACAAAAAAGAGAAGGTGGGCTCTCTGGGTCTATCACAAGAGATATAACTCGTAAGCTGCATTCTTTCTAATGTGGTCATGGAATGCTTCTGCCACATCTGTTGTAATGGGTGACAGCACCTGTAAAACTGACACTTGGATGGATGTCAGGAAGCCATCAACAAGCAGTTAACAAAGCACCCACTGTGTGCCTGTGTGCCTACAACTAGGCCTGTTTCTATGGAGAAGTATAAAAATAAGGGGATACACACAGGTCCTGCCTCCAAAAGCATAAAATAGTATTTTAAACATGTTTTTGTTTCTTATTTCAAAATTAGAAATTCTAAGTACTATGTAGATGTTAACCAAAAGTCCTTTCTTGGGAAAGGCAGGTTAATATGGGCTTTGTCACAACTGGCAGATACTGCTGATAAATGACATACTCAAACACAAAACTCCAGCAATATAGTGATTGGTAGCTGCCAAAACTGTTTCTGCAAACCACATTAAACTGCTTAGGGAAAAGGTATTATGTAAATGCTAAAGAGTAACACCTAAGAAGAAAATAGCTTTGAACCCTCAAGCTGTTTGGTTATATATGTCAAAGGATAGATTTCCTAAACTAAGTCTTATTTAAACTAGTTTACAAATGCTTATATATTCTACTGGACTTAATTTTGAACATAATATCATCAAGTAGTGCCAGACCATTTTTGAAAAGATAATTTGTGAAATTAACAGAAAGCTCAATTACTGAAGCTTGTGGGGAGGGGGACCCTATCAGTGGACCGAATGACTGCAGACCACCCCGCCAAGGTACAGCCTTCAGCACAGTCCAGCCCTCCAAAAACATCAGGGAAAACATCTCCACTACAGATTCTATGTCATGCAAATGGAAAGATTGTCACAGCCTAAGATCTCATATCCTGGTCCCTAGAAGCTTCCTAACTTCTAGTGGTCATTAACTAAAGAAACATAATACCTTTATTGACTAAGTGGTCACTCAGGAAGACCTCAATGTGACATGTCTGAAGAAATACATATTACAGACTGGGTGTGAACAGATCTGTTGTTTCTAAGAGCTGGTGGCTCTCATATTGAATGAGCTGGCCACTCTGCCCAAATATGCTATGATTTAAACAAACACATCATGCACTATGAACTGCCATAGCATTTTTAACCCTCCATCAATATGCAACCTGTATAAAATGGGGAGAGAAGTCAGATCTTGGAGAGACACAAGTCTATATAGCTCTAAGGTAGGGAAGTCCTATGTCTTCCTGATATACATTTAAGGAAACTGTTAACTTGATGGGTTAATATTCACTTGAACAGCTTTTCAGGAAATTCTACTGTTGTGTATTCTGTGCATGTCATCTGAAGCTTTGTAAAATTGCAAACCATACAAACTATATCATGTTATTTTGGAATTTGTACAACTTAATGCATCCTAATGGGAGCATAATGATTATGTTCATTCAAGTTATAAGCAATTTTATATTTACAAATACCTTACAAAAATAATTCATTCTTTACATCAAATATGTGAGCAATCAAAATTAACCCCATTTCATAGATAAGCAACTAGATATTGATATAAATGGCACAGAAATCAATTCAGAACAAAAATATGAATTTATTCTCTTTAAACTTCCTACTTCTCTCTAATTAATTCCGCAGAGTGGCTTCGCTAAAAGTTCACACAGGATTTCTTTACTACCCAACTGTTCTTCCACTCTTAAAATAAGTAGGAGGAACACTACTATTCAAAGTTCCATGGCTAAAGGATTAACAGAAACCTAAGCACACATCATTTGACAATTAGGCTCTTTCAGTTGCAGCCTAATTTGGGAGTTTGAAACATTCAGCTGGGAAATACAGAGGTTGCAGATAGAAACAGACCCAATTTTTGAAATAGAGTTTGAAATCACACCAACATTTGATTTGTTTTTAAGGTTCACAATGAAAGCTTAACAAAGATATGGGAAAGTAGTTGCTGAATCTAAATTCTCATGATCTTCTGTGTGTTCCATTTCAACCCTCTGATAGATCCACTCTATTAATCATCAAAGTAAACAGGTATAGAATTTTCATCACAAACAGTATGAATAGTTAAGTTACATCTCAATGGATGTGCCTATCCAGACTCTTAAGACTCAAGTTATTTCTGTTATTTCTAAATGTGTGGCTTCTAACAATAGGAACATAACTTTCTTGTCCATCTAACAGTGAAATTCAAATTACATGGATTCTAAAAACACGATTCACCTTAAAGAAGAGCTATTTATTAGGGGAAAATGGCTGCTTATTCAATTTGTATGAGAAAATGGGAAAAAAGAATATTAAAATAAACTATGTTTACTGGGTATGACAGAATATCCCATAAACTAATGCTATCACAATAAAAATGCTATAAAATAAATAAAAATCATTATTTTAAACATAAACACTTTCATATAAAATATATTGTCAAATTTGAAACTAAGTTCAAACTTTTTTGTAAAATAGCCTCTAGGACAATAGTTGAGATAAGAGGGACTCAGAATACTGAATAAAGGAACATTACATAATTTGCATTAGTAACTTTTAAATCTTTTTAATAAATTTTGGAATATCTTTTTTAGTTGTAAAAAAGATACTCTGTTAAGAGTTTGGATTCTATTTTGATCTTTAACAAGCCAAATCCTCTTATGCTTAAAATGTATGATGCTTAAAATGTAAATATCATTACTTGACACAATAACTATAAACTACATGAATAAATTAAAGATTTGCTAAAAATTTCATTTACTAAAATCAGCCATTTTTCTGATTTTATCCTGACAAAAGAGTAAATTACACTTTGGGATATATATACACACACACACACACACACACACACACACACACACACACACACACACACACACATATATACATATATTTTCTGTCAGTTTAATCCATTTTATTGACTTCTCAATTAACAACAAAATTCATTTGGAGAGTAAATTAGAAAATACTTTGTATGGTGGCTTTAAATTACATTTTGAAGCCAAAAATGTTATCCAGAGTCATTTCAGACAGCAAATGTATCTGAAGTACAAACAGTAAAAATTCACATTCCCTTCAGTAACTCTCCTTCCACTTGGAACACAACGAACTTAAGTAGGCAGAGTTCTTGTTCACTTAACCACAACCCCATTTTAGCACAGAACTGAAGCAGAAAGAATTGAAGAAGTGATTAGAAAGGATATGCATTATTAATAAACCATATGCTATCTGAGTGTTAGGTTCCCATGAAATATTTTACTGTATATTAAAAAAAAAAAAATCACTTCTCAAGGGCAGCTGTTTTCATTCAAGGACTGATTTCATCACTTACTTTCACTGTCTTTTATAGTGAAATGGTCCTTTTCAAGTTATTAATATGTATTGGAGTTGTTACCAGCACTGTTCTACACTTCCAGTTCAGAATATGAGTAGCAGTGTAATACTTAGTTTCAGTTATAAATTATGTATGTATAAAACAAAGAGTTGCCATTATTTATATATTGCAATAAATACACAAGAATGAATACACGTTATTTTTCATAAAATACAGTTTCTAATCAGTTTAGGAGATTTCCACACTATGAAGACATTAAATACTTAAAACACCAGGTAATCAATCCCCTCTGTTACAGAATGCCAGCCAAGTGAGATCTGAAAGAGATTCTTTATTGATAGCCAAATGCTGTTGACTATACTTGCAATCTCTGTGTTTTCTTGCTATTTAAGAAAAAATACAGAACCTAGACATTTAAAACATTATCCATGTAATAATCACTACAGACTCTCACTGGATCTTTAAAAATTTTGTTAAAAATTGCCAAAGTCATGATGAACACAATTATTGCAGCTATTGAAAAAGCAATATAAACTATGCTGCTAAAGACAAAAACACTGACATACATAAACATCACAATGTAACACAGCAGTAACTAATTGCTACTTCATATGAAAAATTAAATTTAAAAAGTTATGCTAGAGAACTTGGAAATTTTTCACTTTAGCAAAATGTTCTGTTTATATACCTCCAACTTCTATAATACAGTATACAATAAAATACTTTAAAAAGATATGACATTCAAATGCTTCATTTACACAAATAATATTGCCAATACTAATAAAAGTGATACCCTTAAACATGAACTGCTCTGCTAATTGTGATTTTAAAATGTTTTCTTTACTGGATTTTACATTTTAATTAGCAGTTAGTATTACATATTAATCAGTTCTGTGCTGACAAATAGAGAGATCCTAGTCAAAATACTGTTTCTCAAAAGTAATGTACATCATATTGCTTGAAACTAAACAACCATATAAAAAGTGGCAATCATTTATCTAAACATTGATTATGAAAGACAACTGGCATATATTCAAGCAGAGTGTGAGTTCATGATGGTTTATTTACAATAAAAGTACTTTTACTGAAACTAACATAAGTTTTTAGGTCAATTACTACAGTCTCTTAAAGTTATAAAAATATCATATAAAATACCACAGGCTTTAGAGGCTATAACTTCATGTGGTTCTGATACTAGCAGCTGAAAAGTGTTTATAATTTAAAAATAAATAAACTATAGAGGTAAACCAGTTACAAAACAGCAGAGGACTGAGATAGTCACAAGAGTGAAAGGAACTGCTTAATTACACAATAACTAACAAAATGGTGAAGCGGTTGGATCAAAAGTTTTAAAAACCTCTTTCAGAGATTTGTCATCTGTTTCTCTACCGGAATCATTATCTGGGGTGGGGCTCCCCTGTCCTGGCTGCCTTGCCTGCCTTGCATCACTGTACTGGGGCCTAATTAAGCCTGTTAATGCCTGAATAGGAAGGCTGTGCACTGCTGGGACCTGAACCTTACCAGAACTCCTGGGAACATCTGCCTGTGGGTCAGCTGGCCCATCAAGAGGGACTTCCACATTTGGAGCTGTTTTCTGTGGCAGGATAGCTTCTCCAGGAGAAGACTCATTTTTGTCACTACTTTTTAAGCCACCACTTTTTTTCTGGTTCTTTGAGTTTTCTCCTAAAGAAACTGTTGCAGGCTCTGCTGTGGACGATGAACCATGATCCCTAGGGTCATACAAACTAATACCACTAAGAACTGAAGTTGGAGTTCCCAGTGGAAGGCCAGCTGAGGAAGAGAGTTTAGGGGCATATGGAGGCAGAGCCCCGGAACCAGAATTGCTAGTTCCTGCCCCTGAGGGCTGTGATGAACCAGGGTTTGATCTGGCTAAGTGAGGGGTACCCTTTGATGTATGTGAATCCTTCATAACTACTTGATGAGACTCTGTATTGGGCAGTCTGTGAAGCCTAGGATCAAAATTTTTTTGTAGCCTAGGATCTCCTAATTTACTTCCTGAACTGTGTGAGTCTCCAAATTGTTCTAGGTAGCCTTCTCTGTTTGTTGTATTAATTTTGGCTTTGGCTGCTAATTTTGGATCAGTGGACACTGTATTTTGATGAAGATCACTTTTTGTATTCCATAACCTATTTAGCCTCTGGTCAGCTATAAGTGGGGGCAGAGGTAAATTGATTGAAGACACTGGATCAGGTTTAGGTAAAGGTACTGGAAGTAAGTCTTCCGGAGCCCACACAATGTGTTTTGCAAAATTGGGTTTGGTTAGAATAATGTCCATCTTAATGTGACTGAACTGTCTCAATTGTGACCTTGGATCCTGGAGCATTATGCCAGGTGAGGCATCCAAAGGTATTAAGAAAGCTTTTTCTCTCAGTTCTCTCTCTGTATCTTCATCATCATCATCACCTTTTTTGTGTTTAACATTAGTGCCAGCATTTGCATGATGCACATCAAACTTTGCTCCACCAACAGAAGAGCCTACGTGACCACTTCCATTCCCTCTTAATTTCCTGGGATCCCACGCAAGTCTAAGATCCAGTGGGGCAGACTCAGAAGGCTTTCTGATGTCTTGCCTTGGGATAGTCCTAAGTCTAGGGTCAACCACTTGGTTTCCTTTACTTTTCTCTTTAGCAAGTCTTGGATCAGTAGGAGGACTGAGTTCTGTGGAAGGTTGTTGCTGATTCCTTAAAGTTTCTGTTTGTTTCTGTAATGTTTTCAGTATTGACTTGACACTGCTTCCTTCTTCCTCTTCACTACTGGAATACCAGTTAACTGTATCATCTAAATGCAGACAAAAACTTACTATAAAGAATGAAGCATTTATATGTAGCCTTAATTAATATTAAAAAACACATACTATTTCTGAGATAAGTCTAGTCTAACTTCAATAAAATGCATAACAAAAATGACAGACTTCAATACTGCAACAAAATAAGATATGGTAAGAAAACTATCAATTCAGTCATTATACCCTGTAAAGGTATACTAGAATATGCGGGGTGATACTAGAATATGTGTAATGTCCTTCCAGTTAGAGAAAAGGCAGGACCTTTTCCTTCTAACTGGCTCAGATATGTGTGCTGTATGTGTGGTGGATTGTAGGAGAAGGGAAAATGCTCTCAGCATTCTGAAATGTCCTAGATCTCTTCAAATCAAGTATTCCTTAAGCTTCCTAGCTCTGAATTTATCAAGTTTTAGTTCACTGTTAAATGAACTAAAAAGAAAACAAAACACTTAAAGTAATGGTTAAGGTAGCCATCACTACCTTAAGAAACTGAGCAAATAAGGAATGGGGTAGAGACTTTTCATTTATTCTATATTATATGTTTAGATATTTGATCTGTGTGAATATATTAGCTATTCAAACATTAACTTTAAAAATAACAAAACACCCTAAAACTTATATACTTTATAAGAACACTTTTAGTCTTACTCTTAAAGCCTATTTAACTCTAGAGTGTTAGACACAAGTTTACGAAACCTGACTATCATATGTCTTTTCTCTAGCAGAAGGAATTACAAACTGATGTTTCAGAAGGGTGATTCTCCCTCCTCTCCATTAAAATATACACAAGTTGACTCTGAATTGGCCACAAGGTATCTACTGTTCACATTTTTGCCAGACCATAGAGTCTGAACATGGAATACAGATATGCAGATACACTGTATATGCATATATGTATCTCCATCCTAAAGTGTCTTGGACCAGTAGACTATTCTAGATATTGTCATTTTTACCTTATCTCACTGCTCACTCATGCATGCCTACTACATGAAACTTTAGTGTTACAGGGTTAGTTTGAAAAAGGCAGTGCTTACAAAACAAGCATTGGTATTTAGGGTAGAATGTGGTTTAAAACAGCATATGGTATGTCGCAATTGCAAAGTTTTTCTGATCTCAGTATCAGAAAAAAAACTACTTCTAGGCTGGGCGTGGTGGCTCAAGCCTGTAATCCCAGCACTTTGGGAGGCTGAGGTGGGCAGATCACAAGGTCAACAGATCAAGACCATCCTAGCCAACATGGTGAAACCCCATCTTCACTAAAAATACAAAAAATTAGCTGGGCGTGGTGGCGTGCACCTGTAGTCCCAGCTACCTGGGAGGCTGAGGCAGGAGAATTACTCGAACCTGGAAGGCGGAGGTTGCAGTGAGCCGAGATCGTGCCACTGCACTCCAGTCTGGTGCCTGGCAACAGAGCAAGACTCTGTCTCAAAAAACAAAAAAAACAAAAACAACAACAACAAAAAAAAACTAGACACTAGATCTCTTTTCTTCTCTTTGACATCAAGGAAACCTACGGATGGATTTGTGATTCACTTTTACCTGCTGCACTTATTTTAAGTATTTCTGTGTAGTTCACTCCACATAGTTTTTGTTACTTCTATCCTTACTTTCTTTTCATTCCCACATCAATATATTTTAAAAGCATTATATATATATTATAATTTATAACATATGTTTAAAATAGTTCTCAAATGAGAGTGAATATAGTAATAGAGGAAGAGTAGAAGAATAGAGACAGGCCAGTGGAAAATAGATAAAATATGACAATTAGCAGCTTTTTATCAAAGCAGAGATAAAATGCATAAAAGCATTCAAATCCATAAAAATAAAACAAACAAGTAAACCTAGTTGTTCAAAATATTTCTGTATCAGGACCAACAACTCTCATAGAACATTTCCAATTATATATTATAGTATAAAATTTTATATTATCTAAAAGTTTTAATCTCCTTGTTTATGAACACATAAAACTGTAAGACATTACTGAACAATTACTATTAAATGATTGTTTTTTAACAATCATTTAAAATTGTTAAATTGTTTATAATTTAAATTATACAGGAAATTCACTTACTAGAAATCCTTCATTCTCCTGTGATGTTAGGTAAACAAAGAATTAATAATACCTTCTTTGAAAATGTAACAAAAAATGTTCATAAACATTGAAGCAAGAAACTGAAGAGGACACAGAAAATTGAAAAGATATTCCATGTTCATGGATTGGAAGAATCAATATTGTTAAAATGCCTATACTACCCAAAGCAATCTATAGATTCAATTCAATTCCAATCAAAATGCCTATGACGTTCTTCACAGATATTAAAAAACAATCCTAAAATTTATATGGAACCACAAAGGACACACAATAGCCAAGCCTATTCTGAGCAAAAAGAACAAAACTAGAGGAATCACATTATCTGATGTCAAATTATACTATAATTTGATGAGCTATAGTAAGTAAAACAGCATTGTACTGGCATAAAAACAGACACATAAGCTGGGCGTGGTGGCTCACACCTGTAATCCCAGCACTTTGGGAGGCTGACACAGGCAGATAACTTGAGGCCAACACAGGCAGATAACTTGAGGCCAGGCGTTTGAGACCAACCTGGCCAACATGGAAAAACCCTGTCTCTACTAAAAATACAAAAAAATCAGCTGGGCATGGTGGTGTGCACCTGTAGTCCCAAAGACTCAGGAGGCACAGACTTGGGAGGCCGGAATTGCTCAAAACCAGGAGATGGAGGTAGTGGTGAACTGAGATTGTACCACTGCACTACAGTCTGTGCAACAGAGTGAGGCCTTGTCTCAAGAAAAAAAACAACAAAAAAACCCAAACTAACAACAACAAAAAAGACACATAGACCAATGGAACAGAACAGAGAACCCAGAAACAAACCCATACATCTACAGTGAACTGATTTTCGACAAAGGTGCCAAAAACATACACTGGGGAAAGAACAAACTCTTCAATAAATGGTGCTGGAAAAACTGGATATCCATATGCAGAAGAGTAAAACTACACCCCGTCACGCCTGTAAATAAAATTTACAAGCCTATAAAATTTACAACCCTGTGAAATAAAGTTACTATCTGATCCAGCAGTCCCACTGCAAGGTATATACCCAAAAGAAAAAAAATCAGTATATCAAAGAGATATCTGTACTCTCCCATTTATTGCAGCACTATTCATAGTAGCCAAGATTTGGAAGCAACCTAAGTGTCCACCAGCAGACAATGGTCAAGTGCAGTGGCTCACACCTGTGATCCCAGCACTTTGAGATGCTGAGGTTGGCAGACAGCCTGAGGTCAGGAGTTTGAGATCAGCCTGGCCAACATAGTAAAACCTCGTCTCTGCTAAAAATACAAAAATTAGCAGGGCATGGTGGTGCATGCCTATAATCCCAGCTACTCAGGCTGCTGAGGCAGGAGAATTATTTGCACCAGGGAGTTGGAGGTTGCAGTGAGCCAAGATCAAGCCACTGCACTCCAGCCTGGTGACAAGGTGAGACTCCATCTCAAAAAATATATATATATATTAGCTTGGTGTGGTGGTGCACACCTGTAATCCCAGCTACTCGGGAGGCTGAGGCACAAGAATCACTTGAACCTGGGAGGTGGAGGCTGCAGTGAGCTGAGACTGCACCACTGAACTCCAACCTGGGTAATGTTAGTGAGACTCTTTTTTTTTTTTTTTTTTTTTTTTTTTTTGCAACCTTTGCCTCCTGGGTCCTGGTTCAAGCAATTCTCCTGCCTAAGCTGCCCATGTAGCTGGGATTACAGGTGCATGCCACCATGCCCAGCTATTTTTTTGTATTTTTGGTATAGACGGGGTTTTACCATGTTGGCCAGGCTGGTCTTGAACTCCTGACCTCGTGATCCAGCCGCCTCACCCTCCCAAAGTGCTGGGATTACAGGCATGGGCCACTGTGCCTAGCCAAGACTCCATCTTAAAACGAAACAAAACAAAAAAACAGACAATGGATAAAGAAAATGTGGCACATATACACAATGGAGTACTATTCAGCCATAAAAAGAATGAGATCCTGTTAATTTACAACAACAAGGAACTGGAGGTCATTATGTTAAGTGATATAAGCCAGGCACAGAAAGACAAACTTCTCATGTTCTCACTTATTTGGGGGAGCTAAAAATTAAAACAATTGAACTCATGGACATAGAGAGTAGAAGCACGGTTACTAGAGACTGGGAAGGGTAGCTGGCAGATAGGGAGGAAGTGGGGATGGTTAATGTGTACAAAAAGTTAAAAAGAATGAATAAGACCTAGTATTTGATAGCACAACATATAGTCAATAATAATTTAACTGTACATTAAAAAAAACTAAAAGGCTATAACTGGATTGTTTGTAACACAGAGGATAAATGCTTAAGGTGATGGATACTCTGTTTACCCTGATGTGATTATTATGCATTGCATGCCTGTATCAAAATATTTCATGTACCCCATAAATATATGTACCCACAAAAAGTATTAAAATATTATAAATATAGATTTTTAAATGTTCATATAATGGCTTGTAGTGTTATATAGTTTTACATAGTTTTTCACAAATGTCATGTTTAAGAGTGGCCAAACATCACTCATAAACAGAACTGGATGCTTTAAACTTTTCTCACCTATTACTGAATTAACTAACTGTTGTATACTTACCAATATCAAAAATAATAAGGTAAACTTAGTTTCCATATAATCTTTTTATATCTAAAAATATTTCTTTCTATTATAGCAGGTCCTTAAGTATATAGCCTATGCTGCAAAAACGTCTCTAATAACTGAATCATTTTGAAATTGGGCTAGAATTTAAAATCCTCAAACTGAAAGGTGTCTTTTTCCTGTTCTATTTCTTTTCTTCTTCAAAAAA
>NW_016107537.1:1477139-1478266 GCF_001604975.1 Cebus imitator
AAAAAAAGGAGAGAGAAAGAAAGAAAAAGAGAAAGAAGAAAAAGCAAGCAAAAAAGAGACAGAGAAAGACAGAAAGAGAGAAAGAGAAAGAAAGAGAGAAAGAAAGAAAAAGTGAGAAAGAGAGAAAGGAAAAACAGTTGAAATCGTTTGGAGAAGCTAACTCCTCATTTTTTATAAACAGAATGAAGTTCAAAAAGGTAAAGAATATTGCTCTAATAGAATAAAATATAAAACAAACCTTCAATTTCTCAGCAGTTTCATAAAATGTGATTTATAAAATATGATTCAAGTCAAATGTATTTGTGGAGAGATCTAATCAAGGTACAAAAATATTACTCACTTTGTCCAAAAGTTTCTTTGTTTCTTTAGTCAGATCATCATGGGAAAATTTACAGTTGTCCCCCTGGTAACATTTTGCTCCACTATGATAGAATTTGCATGGAAATTCATGTAAATGAAAATATTAAGGAAAACACCAAGTAAAATCAAGTTCTAATTTTTTTTAAACCAAAACCCACAACTGTTAGGCAAAATGGTTAACTTCTAGAGATCTGCTATATAACATTGTACCTCTAGTCAACAATACTGTATTGTATACTTAAAATTTAGTTAAGGTAGTAGAACTCATGTTAAGTGCTCTTAATACACACACACACACACACACACAACCATAATTCTGCTGAATTAATAAGGCTGTATTATAATACATAATACTGAATCTACTGTAATCACATCAGCTTATTTTTTATTCTATTAAGGTTAGATAATTATACAAAAACATTCAAACAGCTTTTTTCTCTATTAAAACTAAAAAACCACTTTTTTTTTGAGACAGAGTCTAGCTCTGTCACCTAGGCTGGATTGCAGTGGCACAATCTGGGCTCACTGCAACCTCCGCTTCCCGGGTTCAAGTGATTTTCCTCAGCCTCCCAAGTAGCTGGGATTACAGGCAGGGGCCACCATGCCTAATTTTTTTTGTATTTTTAGTAGAGATGGGGTTTCACCTTGTTGGTCAGGCTGATCTCAAACTCCTGACCTCAAATGATCCGCCCACCTTGGCCTCTCAAGGTGCTAGGATTACAGGCATGAGCCACGTCACCCAGCCTTGAAAGCTACTTTTTAATGGG
>NW_016107537.1:1478756-1499690 GCF_001604975.1 Cebus imitator
AAAAAAAAAAAAAAAAAAAAAAAAAAGACTTATATTTACAAAGAAAATTAAGAGGCTTTATATGTTATGTTAAAGGCAAATATTCCAGTAATAAACTACAGACTAATCTTAAGATTTTGGAGACAAAGTTGTAAAGAAAATACTAAATCTAGAAGTATAGTGAAAAATATACCACTCTCAGGTGGTTTGTGCTCAGGGAACAGCCGAATGTGTTTAGGAAATTTATTACTGTAAACACTGATGAGGTCAAAAAAAATCCTATGATCATTTTGGCAGATGCAAAAGGAAAATGCTAAAATTCAAAATTCTTTTTAGATTTAAAATCCTCTTAGTAAAAGTATACTTTGATTGTTAAAAGCCTACTTTAAACCTGCAGCCACAAGCTAAAACAAAAAGGCATTATCATTAAAACATGTTTATGTCTGCCACAATCGCTACTATTTAATATTTCTGGAAATGTAGCCAATACAATTAAAATTAAAGGTATGAATATTGTAAACGAAGTAAAATTATTATTTATAAACAGCATGACTATGTAACAAAAACTCCGTAAGAATAGACTGAAAGCTTTCGGATACAGAATTCAAAAAAGTATTTGTCTTCTAAAGAAATATGTCAAATCCAAAAAAAATTATTTTTCTTGAATAGGACAAATTTATTACAACATCTTGTTTTTATTTTTATTTGCCAAATCACTTCTCACCTGAGAATATTACAACATTTTTTATAAAGAAGGAAGGCATATATGCCTTACCAAATATCAAACATATTCTTACAGAGGGGAATAATCAAATAACACAATAGATAATAGTAGTATGGAAGCAGAACTGTGTAAAAATGAGAATTTAGGGTCTGGAAAAAAATGCAATTTTAAATCAGTAAAGATGAGACAATGAGTTAATCATCTGGAAAAAAAATTAGGTCCCTATAACACATAGTATATTAAAATACAGTCCATATGAATTAATGTAAATGTTAAAAAAGTACAATACTCACAATCATTACAGATTTATGTAAAAAATTACGTGTATAAACATATACATATCCATTCATACATACATACCATAGCATAGAAAAAGTCTGAAAGGCTTTATGCCATACGGTAAACATGGTTATCTCTATAGGATTGACATTACTTAGAATTGTTTTTCAAGTTTGTTTGAAGGTTATTCACCATACCAAAGTAGAGAGAATAATAAAATGAACTCCCTCTCATGCTGACCTCATAGGTTCAACAACTTTCATCATTTGCTGTAAATATTTCCATACCTATTTTGAACAGATAAGGGATACTGTTTCTTTCCTTTTTTTTGTTTTGTTTTTGAGATGGAGTCTTGCTCTGTCCCCCAGGCTGGAGTGCAGTGGCACCATCTTAGCTCACTGCAACCTCCATCTCCCAGGTTCAAGTGATTCTCCTGCCTCAGCCTCCCAAGTAGCTGGGATTACAGGCACACACCACCACACCCAGCTTATTTTTGTATTTTTAATAGAGATGGGATTTCACCATGTTGGCCAGGCAGGTCTCAAACTCCTGACCTCAGGTGATCCACCCGCCTTGGCCTCCCAAAGTGCTGGGATTACAGGCATGAGCCACCGTAGCTGAACCCTTTCCTCTTAAAATTAGTTTTTACAGAGATGGGGGTAGGAGGGGTGTCTCACTATATTACCCAGGATGGTCTCGAACTCCTGGCCTCAAGCAATCCTCTCACTTCGGCGTCCCAGTGTTAGGATTACAAATGTGAGCTGCCATGTCTGGCCAGGAATACTTTTTCTTACCAATCACGACTTCATTATCAACCTGACAAAATTAATATGTTAATTTCAACTAGTACCCAGTCAATATACAAATTTTCCAGACTTTTAAAAAACGTTTTTGTAATTCCTTTATTCAGATCAGGACACAAAGATGATTCACAAATTGAAACTAATTAATTTACCTCTCAAGTTACTTTTATTGATCTGGAGAAGTTCCCCTTTCCCTTTTATTTTTGTATTATTTGTTAATTTTAATATTTTAATTTTAATTGTTAATTTTTATAGATGGTATTTGAATACTCTCTACTGTATCATAAAAGGCATTTAATATCTGGTTGTTTCTTTTTAGTGATATTAAGACTGATCAGTTCTTTCAGATGTTGTCAACTTCTTCCATCAATTGTAAAATTACTAATTAATTTTTCACCTCATGATTTTAGAAGCCATCAGTAATCACTGCCCAGGTCTATTGGTAAGAATTGGCAAAACATGAGATTGCTGGGTTAAAGGGTAAATGCATGTGTAATTTTGCCAGATATTGCCAAGCTCTCCTCCATAGAAATGCACCATTTTGACATTGCCAGCAACAAGGTATGAATGTATCTATTTTCTCACATCCTTACTAACAAACTTTGCTGTCATGGTTTTTTTTATTTTTGCAAACCTGACACAGCTGCAAATGTTATCTCAATGTAACTTAAATTACATTCACTTATTAGGAATATTGAACATCTTTCTATATGTTTTGGGACTATCTACATTTCCCTTTCTGGAATTATCTGTATCTCTTGCCTCATTTTTCTTACCTCTTCCTAAGTGATATAAATTACACATAATCTTTCCCGCTTTATTATCTTTTTGTTTAGCTCATGTTATATGTATTTGTTCTGCAACTGTAAGCTTTTTCATGGAGTCAAAATTTCAAACTATTTCCTTTTTCCCTCTGGATTTTGAGACACAGGAAATTTTTCTGTTCTGCTGAGTTATAAAGGAATTCATCATGTATTCCTCTGGTAATTGCATAGTTCAATTTTCTAACATTTAGATCTGTGATAACAGGCATTTTTCATTTTATTCACTTTCTTTTTTTCACATTTTTTGAACATGCCATCAGAATTTAAAAATCTATCTGGAAAAATAAACGTGAAAATCTACCAAATATCACAGTGTGCTGTTGTGGCAGAAATAATCACAGCAAAGCAACACTGACATGAGGGTGAACAAATCTATGCAGCCAAACACGAAGTCCAGAAAAAAATCCATATATATAAACATTTTGTTTCTGATAGTTTCAATTCCATGGGGGAAAACTTCATTAGTAATAAGGGGTAGTGAGGAACCTGATAGATATTTGAGGGGAAATTAACATGAAAAATTGCAGAATACACTTTTTTAAAAAAGGACAGGAACACTATATATAGTGAAATTCCAATTTGGGTAGGAGCAGGAACACTATTCAAATGTATATATTTCCCAAGGGAGAGTGGAGAAGAATATACAGCATTTGTCATTGAGTGGAAGATTTGATAAGACTTTTATAATTTTCACAATGATAATTTATTATTCATGAACTTAAGTAAAATAATTACGGAATAAGTATTTTGCCAACTACTCCTTCAGGAAGCACAGTCTCTTGAAATACTTTAAGCTGATTATATGAAATATAAAGTACCTTCACTTCACAGAATTTTTTCCGAAGGGCAGTTATCTCATTTCCCCAAAGAATAAAAGTCAGTTTGCTCTTTTGAAGTACAAATTCTGACTAGACTGGGTTTGTGTAATGTGTTAAGTTTAAAACCAGGCTAGGTTTTCCAGGGTGTATTTATTATTTTTTAAAACCTGAATGATGCTTTAAAATCCCCACATTTTGTTTAACATAGATTTTAAATAAAGGATATTATGCATATAAATGCAGTTCTCTCCTTTGGTACAATATCCTTGTAAATAAAATTTGCAGATCTCTTTTCTTTTCTCCAACTCTGCATCATGATCAAATTTACACTGATCTCCCTATTCATAAAAAGAAAAAAAAGAGAAAGAAAAAAGATAAGAAACAAAGAGAAACAAAGAAACAACAACTGAATTTTCTCCATGGTGTCTCATGGTAAAATTATGATCATTATCTGCAGTCTTTAATAATGAACAAATAATAACTCAAATGAGCCCTTAGAATTCCTGCCCAAGACAGTGGATGTAGCTATGTGCACTGAGACAGCACAGTGAGCAAGACCTCAGAGGATACTGTCTGAATTCAACCAGCACTCACCATTTCCAGTTGAGCTACCATGGGTACTTACTTAAGCTCTTAGTGCCATGAAAAAAATGGAGATAATAACATTAACTACTTTGTAGGTCACTGTAAGATTAAATCATTTAATATTAGTTGTACTTTGAACAGTACTTGCCACATAGCATTATGTGTCTTTTAAATAAAATCTGATTTCAACAAATTATGTTACTGTCCCAGAACATAATTAAATGAGCTTTAATGTACAGTATTTCCATACAAGATACATTTTAAAGACCCAGTTTTATTACAACCACATTGAGAGGAGAAAAAAACTAGCCATCCCCCAAAAGACTTTAATTTTACAGATTATTTTGGAAGTTAAAATGATTTATGATACCCCTATAAATTTACCTTAATACATCTCCCTTCCAGGAAGTATTTACAGATCTGTTTTCCTTTGTGTTCCACTGTGTGCTGATTAATAAATTCCTGAGTCATAACCTTCCATTTTTTCCCTGGTTTACTATACTGCAAGAAAAAAATTTCATTTGAATGCAAAATATGAAATATTAATAGGTTTTAAAATGTATAATTAAGTTGATCTGGAAAAAGTACATATTGACTATAAAAAGTGATCAAGATTAAACATTCTGATGCTATTCATTTATTTGGAGAGAGATATGCATCTGGTAATCTACTTATACTACCAGTGGTTGCAAAAAAGCCTATTTCTTTCTATTTTAATGCAGATACATAATTATTTTAAAATAAAATTATAAAAAAGGTTGAAAATGCACAATAATTCTCAATTTGGGCAAAGGTACAATAAAATATGCACTCATATATTATTGATAGGCATGTTATAAAAGACTTTAAAATATTCATATTGTTTGACACACAATTTTGTATTTTTCCGGATTATTCTGAAAGAATTATCAGGGAGACACACCAAGATTTATTCTTACAATCAATTACTGCAGAAATACTGACACAGTAAAACAAACAGCAAAACTAGAAACACTCTACACACATCTAAAACTAGAAGACTCATCAAAAACATTTTGGTGGTAGAATATTATGCAATCATTAAAAAATCAACAACTTTGACTCATAAAAAATGTTTACAAGTCAGGCATGGTGGCTCACGTCTGTAATCCCAACACTTTGGGATCACTTGAAGCCCAGAATCTGAGATCAGCCTGGCCAACATAGTGAAACCCTGTCTCCACTAAAAATACAAAAAATTAGCTGGGCATGGTGGCACATGCCTCTGTAATCCTGGCAACTCAGGAGACTGAGGCTGCGGTGAGCTGAGATCACACCACTACACTCTAGCCTGGGCGACAGAGTGAGACTGTCTAAAAAAAAAGTTTACAATATTTTATGAAGTAAAAAATTGATCCCAATCCTACAATAATAGAGGCAAAAAAATGACAAAAAGAATATACCCCCATATTTTACAGTGTACGTCTCTGTATGGCAGGATTAGAGATTTTATGTGTGTATGGTTATTTTGTACTTTCTTTAGAGGGAAAAAAAGGGCAAATAAACAGGGAGCATGTATTACCTTTAACTTTTAAATTTTAAAAGTTAAGAAAAGAATTAAGAAAACTTAAGGAAAAGAAATCTCATAGCCCTACTTGTTTTCCTTACTTCTTATGAGTCCCCTACTCAACTTCTGCTTTAAGTATAAGATTGAGTAACAAGACAGAGTATGAGGCTTAGCCATGCTAAATGAAATGAGTTATATTCATCAACTCTAAAAAAATCAACATCATTTTTCAAGCACCTGGCATGCATTGTGCCCTATACAACATGGGAGTTCAATGACTATTTACTCTTCTGATTTGATTTATTTTCCCTTTTCTCTTAATTTGCTAAAAGATGGAGCATAAAGTTCAATGAAAACAGGAACTTGCCTCACAGCAAATATTGAGGCAATAGATGTCTACATTGAAATCTGATCCTCAGCACTCACAGCTAAAACCACATTTTACCGTAAGAATTCTGAAAAAGGTACAAGAATACCAAGTAAACAGATAATCCTAGAGGTTCATTAAAAAATATAATATGCCTAATTTACCCCAGGAAAACACAATGAAATTAGTTATAATATACTCTGATAGAATTATTTAAAGTGTCTCAAATCTATACAAATTTGATTCACAAACATTTTTTATGTTTACAGATTTGTTTAGAATAAGCGGATATAATGACCAGCTCACATAGGCATTCTGTACAAGGAATCGTGGCTGTTACAAAATAAAATAAAACAGCCAAAGAGAGTGCATTATGCAAAATCAATGAGCCAACCTGACGAATATAATTCTGAAATTAATAAGTAAAAGAGTTAGGTAATCACACACACCCCCCCCCCCGAAAAATGCAAGTTGTACTTGTGTTTTATTAATAACTTAATCTTTCTGTATACATTACTTTCAAATAATGTTTCACTGTTTTAATAGAGAATTGTGGGGGGGGGGGTATTTAATAGAGGATTGCAGGGGGAGAGGTGTTTTGTTTTTTAGTTTAGTTTCATTTAAATGAGTACAAAGTATCACAGTGTCCACAGCTATGGGAAACCTGACTATAATCAAGGTACTATAGAAAATCTAAAGCACTTTTAACAAATAAATTTTTAGGGCAAAATTAGTGCCTAGAAGATAAACCTTTTAAGTTTGAGCCTAAAGAAGACTCACAAATGTTTTCTACCCATAAAATCTCTAGTAATATAGGAGCTAGAAGAACCATGGAAGTAATGTAGTTCATCACCCTCATTGGACAAACATGAAAATGAATGATTAGAGAAGACAGTGCCTTGCCAAAGGTCACATGGTGAGTTGCCAGACTGACAGAACTCAGGAACTGTGACTTGCAACTCCATATTCTTTTCATTACAAGGATGGAGGGAGAAAAAAACCAAGCTACCCTTCTGTACTTGCTTGTTTTAAAATTTACTTTAGAAGACATATTGATAGAGGCAAAAGCGTAATATATTAATATATGTATCACGTAGAGGAAATGTAAGGATCTACCAGGAAAAGAGTATTTATTACAAAAACTGTAATAGGTAAACACTAAAATAATTTAAGAGTATTATGGCCAATAAAATGAAGTAGGCTTTAAAATTCAGTGGAAGTTTGCTTCCTTCTGTGACAACTCTTGATTTTTCAAAAAAAAATTATGATGAATCTGAAGGTACTCCTGAACTGATTTGGCTTTGGAGACTCTCATAGTCTCTGAAAGGCCTAGGATGGAGATGGATCTATGTTGGCCACTCTGGCCTGCATGTTCACGCTATTCTGGATGGGCCACCTACAGACTATTCCTGAACATGAACTGCTTCCTTGGATTCTGGTGTACTCCTAGTTGCTTCTGGAATCGTAAGAAATGTCTCTCATGATAGCCAATAAACTGACATGATTAATAATGTATTTTTATCTCAATTTTTCTGTTACATGGTTATCTTTTAGGTATAGCCCAGGTCTACAGACATCTAAAATGCTGTACTTGAAGGGACCCTTAATACTATGCCCTCATTTTGCAGATTAAGCAAACTGAGGCCCAGAGACAGGTATGACTTGCTGAAAGTCACACTTTCCTGGAAGCTAATTTTTTGAAGGTATAGGATATAAGAACTGGGTATAGGAGCAGGCCTACTTAGAAAGCATTTGTACTAGTTTGGGTTATGAAAATCAGCATATTCTAAAGGTCTACATCTAAGAAGATGACAGGGTAGGTTTTTAGTCACCCCAAAATTCTAAAATAGTAACTATAATAATTCCAAAGCTGTTGTTCCATGGAACAGTGAGTGGCTCAGTGAATGTCAGTAGGTGTGTAGGGAAAAAATAGGTTGTGGTTGAGTCAATGATGGGATAAACAAAGTAAAATAGGCTTCTTTTTGCCTAAGCTGTTTAGAAGCTTTACTACATTAATGTTAACAGAGAATCTCCAAAAGCAGATGGCATATGCTGGGTTTTGCAAATTTATTTGGGCCTAACTTCTTTAAGTCACACCTGTTAACATCTCCTTAAACAGCATACTAAGGAGTGCATATTAAGAAATCTCTGCCCATTATCTTTAAACTGAGAGATCAGAAAACCACGTCTTTTCAAATTATAGTATGCAGCTTAGCTATATACTTAGCTCTCACTCAAAGTTGCAGCTTTATTTTTATTACTATTATTTTTTGAGATGGAATCTCACTCTGTTACCCAGGCTGGAGTATAGTGGAGCCATATCTCGGCTCACTGCAACCTCCGCCTACTGGGTTCAAGCGATTCTTCTGCCTCAGCCTCCGAAGTACCTGGGACTACAGACATGCACCACCATGTCTGGCAAATTTTTGTATTTTTGTAGAGACGTGGTTTCTCCATGTTGGCCAGGCTGGTCTTGAACTCCTGACCTCAAGTGATCTGCCCAACTCGGCCTCCCAAAGTGCTGGGAATACAGGCATGAGCCACTGCATCTGGCCAAAGCTGCAGCATTTAATGACAAACCTTTGCCTCTATAATTCAATCAAATCTTACTGGAACAGCAGTAGAATACAGGAATTGGATCACTGTAATTTAGGGAGTCGCTACAAGGTTAAAATGTTCGTGTTTGGCGTTCAATTCAATTTAACATAAATTTATTGAGTATCTACCACATGTAATATATATAAGTTCGCCTTTCCAACCATTTATATCCCCCTTTCTTCTCTTTAATGCTTTCAACTCTAACAAGTAAGTTAATTTACCACTGCCTCCCTTTTTGTCCCCGCTACTTATTGAGCTATTAACATTTTATTGCCAATTACATCTGGGGAAGATGACTCTTAGAAAAGAAAAGCACAAAAGAAGACTAATAGAGGATATATTTTTACTTTCAAACTTATCAACTTTATTTTGAGGTTCTTTCAAACACATCAATTTTATTTCAAAGTCACCTAAATTTGTACTTCTATACTAGTATCATAACTAATAAACAACTATTTTTTGGAGGTTACAGATGCCTCATTTTATCTGAGCTGGTAATTTTTCATTTACTAGTAATGAATGATTAAAATCACAATGCTTTGCCACCAAATCAATTAAAAGATGAAAAAGCTTCTCCTTCCTTATATCTAAATTCTCAGTACCTCTTGAAAGTCATCCGATACTGAAAAAACATTAGGCCCTTTATTGGTTCTTCCCCCACGGTCTTTTCGTTTGATTTTCTTCGGCAAGCCACGTCCACGACCAACATTAAAACTTTTAACCCTCTGTTCAATACCTAGAAAAGTTAAAACGTACTTAAATTTAAAAGAAAAACAGCATACCTGTCAATTTATTAGTTTATAAGGAACAGCATATTTTAATAGTCTATAAGATACAGTGCATTCTTTTTTTTCCTTCTAGATTCAATGAAAACAAATTAAATCTTAATACATCTCCTTGGTACTGTTTCTTAAGGGACGTTAGCAACATAGGAAGGCAAGGAACCAGGATCCACATGGCTAAAGAAGCAAAATCAGGTTTTATTCTTTTCAATTTTCCTTATCATAAGATCATTAACAAGACTTTTTATTTTTAAGAGAATCAAATATTACATTCCTATTTAAGGAAGACATTGTAGATATCAGTGGTTAATTAATAGCAAATCAAATTTCCACTGATAATTTTGAGTAGATATATACACATGTATCTCCAGGAAAAATTATACTTTTTTTTATTTTGAAAAACTTGGCATTTAAAAGTATGTAAAAAGATACCCAAATTACAAAAATCATGTTTTTCTTTTTAGAGACAGGGTCTCACTCTATCACCCAGGCTGGAGTACAGTGATGAGATCATAGCTCGCTGTAACCTCAAACTCCTGGCTGGGCTGAAGCAATCCTCCCTCCTCAGCTTCCTGAGTAGCTGGGACTTTAGATGTGAACAACTTGGCCTGGCCAATACTCAGTTCTTTAAGAGGACAAACAAGTAGCAGCTTGAAAAGAAAAGGCCCAGGTAGGAAAGGATGAGCAAGACTTCTCTACATTACCGTTATTCTCCAAGTGGGATGATCCCTGATACCACAACATCTAGACTACAGGAGCAAACTTGCTCAGTGCAACAACATATGTGTAGAAAAATTCCTTTCCCTTTACTTCAGCTAAAGCCTACGTTAATATTTTTCAGACATTTTGCTAGAAAATCAAGAAAAAAATAAAGTCATAGAAATAACCAAATTTACTCATAACTGATTCCTGTATGCAACGATAATTAAAAGGTAGTTTCATAGAGTGTGGCTCCTCACTACTTCATTTCAGTCTCATATTGCTCCACTTTTCCTGAAGCAGACATACTGACTAGCCAATAGTTAAGGCTGATTTGAGCCTTACATGACCCATAGTTTCTTCACTTATTGTCAACAGCTAGCAACTTGTCCTGGTCTCTCCAAGGACCATTTAACTCAATACTGCAGACAAACAGGTAATCAGTGTAAAAATGTCTTTAGATTATGTTTCTATCTCCAACTTCAAAGGATGTTAATAGTCCATGCACATGTGCTTAGCAAAAATGACTGTTGTATTTTAAAGCCTAATAAAAGAATAGCTTCCCAGAATTCTCTTCTTACTGCTCTAAATTTAAAGCAATACATACAGTGGCCAAGACAACTGTATACTGATATCATAACAAGTTGTATTAAATTTTTATGTATTTTTAAATTATTAGAATGTCTTTCCAACTAAAATATTCATATATCATACAGATTGAAATATTTGTAGATTTTGTTCTCAAGGTCTACAAAATAAAAGAAAATGAATTTAGGTTCTACAAGAATAAGCTAATCTTGAGAGGGGATAAGAAGTTTCTAAGTATTTACTCCATAGCTTCCTGTTTTAATAAGGTTCTCATATTCTAAGACAGGCTGTAATTTCAAACTTACCTTGCTGAACTCCTTTCATTCTCTGTTTTTTCCCTGATTCTTTAGAAAATGATGACCCTAAAGCAGTATTTGAGGCTTCTTTAGCTTGTCTGTACTGTTTCAGCTGATTGGCAAAATCTTCCTCTGTTTCCTGACCGTAGTTACCAAAGTTGTCATCACTGTAGTTACCGAAGTTGTCATCACTGTAGGTAGTACTGTACTCGTCATATTCTTTACTTTTAAATTTTTTGTTATGTTGACCCTTCTTTGATGTCATGTAGCTTCCTGATATATGTCCACGCTAAGTGAAAATGGACAATCATTATCAGGATTTTTCAATTATATATAGCAATTAACAGTAGCACAGGACATCCTTTTCTCCTTCAACAAGTTTGGAGAAAGAAGGAGAAAAGATAGTTATTAGTTCTGACTTGATTAGTACTTACCTATGATACTACTTAATACTAAGTTCAAAAGCCTAAATGTTACCCTGAAATAATTAAATCTTGTAATCTTTATGCTTTAGCCTTTGTTTTCTATGTTCTGTATCTCAATATCTTACACACAGAAAAAAGTAAAAAATATATACCATCATACATAAATTCTTCCTCCAGAAAATGAAAGGCCTTTTGAAAATAAAGAAAAGATAGAAATAGCTTGGAGTCAGGGAGTGTGGAAAAACATGTGATTTCTCCTAACCCTGGAAAATTCTCAAATAACATTATATTTAATAAAAAACTGAACATGTGGAAAATTTTGTAAAAAGAAACTGTGTATATCGCTTTCCCTAATAGTGAAAGACATCTAGTGAATAAATTGCTCATTAGAAACTGTTTATTACAATAAACATTTTTAATTTTATTGCTTCCTTATTAAAGCATATGAAAGCAAAGAATACACTTTAGTACTAGAAGTTTATTTAATGACAGTATTCAGATTTGTCTGTATTCACTGAAGTATTTTCATTAGTTCTACAGTATCCTCTGAAATTTTTTATAATAAAGGATGAAAATTTGCACATAATTACAACTTAAGGATCTAGAAAAATCCAAACCATAATTCATCTTTAGCTTAGTGCATTGTTTTTCTAAGAGGGAGTCTCATTCTGTTGCCCAGGCTGGAGTGCAATGGCACAATCTTAGCTTACCACAACCTCTGTTTCTCAGATTCAAACGATTCTCCTGCCTCAGCCTCCTGAGTAACTTGGACTAGAGGCACGCGCCACCACGCCCAGCTAATTTTTGTATTTTTAGTAGAGATGGGTTTCACTATGTTGGCCAGGCTGGTCTGGAACTCCTGACCTCGTGATCTGACCACCTCAGTCTCCCAAAGTGCTGGGATTACAGGCATGAGCCACAGCACCTGGCCAGCTTAGTGCCTTTTAAATGTGATATGAAAATGCTGTTCTGGCCAGGCACGGTGGCTCACGCCTGTAATCCCACCACTTTGGGAGGCCAAGGAAGGTGGATTACTTGAGGTCACGAGTTTGAGAAGAGCCTGGCCAACACCCTGTCTCTACCAAAAAATACAAAAACTAGTTGAATGTGGTGGTGTGCGCCTGAGTCCCAGCTACTCAGCAGGCTGAGGGAGGAAAACTGCTTGAATTTAGGAGGCAAAAGGAGGTTGCAGTGAGCCAAAATTGCACCACTGCACTCTAGCCTGGATGACAGACTGAGACTCTGTCTCAAAATATATAAATAAAATACTACTCAGGCAAAATAGCACTATGAGACTATGCATTTAATTAAATGCAGCAAAGTATTAGATCTTTCTAATTATAAAATTGAGAAAAAGTACATAACTAATCAAGAAAACCAATTTATTTATCAATTTTAAATTTTAAAAACACTGTATTATATTTTTTATTTGTTTTAAGTACTACCTTTTAAAAGTTTATAAACTCCGTCCTTAGTCTAGCACTTCAGAAGTTCAGAAGTGAATTTACAATTCTAGCCAAAACACAGTGTTTCTGACATTTTTTTAAAGCCACTATGAAAACTAAAGCAAAAAATAATTGCATAGATTAGTTGAAGATTAACTAAATGATGCTTACATTTTCTTTTATTAAAACTGTGGTTATATTGATACTTGATACATTTCAATGCTTTATGATTGAGGACTACTCTGTTAATAGATGAGTATAAATTTTTCTCTGGAGATTAGATGCTTCTTATAGAAGTTTTAAATGCTGGCTGGGCACAGTGGCTCACGCCTGTAATCCCAGCACTTTGGGAGATCACCTGAGGTCAGGAGATCCAGACCAGGCTGACCAACATGGAGAAACCCCATCTCTACTAAAACTACAAAAAAATTAGCCAGGTGTAGTGATGCATGTGTGTAATCCCAGCTACTCAGGAGGCTGAGGCAGGAGAATCGCTTGAACCTCGGAGGTGGAGGTTGTGGTGAGCCGAGATTGGGCCATTGCACTCCAGCATGGGCAACAAGAGCAAAACTCCAGCTCAAAGAAAAAAAAAAAAAAGGAAGTTTTAAATTCTTACTATTAATTCAGTTCTCTGATTTGCATGGGTTTATAAAAATAATCTGTGTTCCTACTTTTTTAAGTAGAATTATACCTAAACTTTCATTTACCTCCTCCCTAGTTTCCCAATTGTAAATATTCTTAATATCCTCCTAAGGATGCACATTCTAGCCCAGGGCTGCTTCTGTGGTTAAAGACTTCTAATGTGGACTGCTAAGGTCTTTCACATTTGAGTCAGAGTGCCACCCATGTGGTACGAGTTTTCCAGGAAGCATGAAATGAATAAAGGGTTACAGAGCAGCCCCACTTTTCTAGAATATCTCCTTATGGTTCACATACTCATCACTGGGATGAACAAAATGCACTCAGGCGCAAGAGTCTAGCAAGCATTTTTTCAAGCCCAACCAAGAGAAGATACATGAAAAAGAGAATAAATTTCACCAAAATAGATAGCTTTTCTTTTTTCTTTTTTTGAGAATAGATAGCTTTTCTAATCACTTTACCAACTGATTATTAGGCTACACAAACTGCTAGAATGTGACAGATCTAGTTTCTGTAAAACAAAAATGGGCCTCCAGCAATCACTGAAAACAAATAAAGAAATAGGAGGCCCTGAAAAAAGGTGAGGAAAAAGGTAGCTACATATTAAGCCCTCTAATTTAACTGCTAGATGTTAACAGTGTATTCTATTTTTGCCCTGCAACTGTAGAAGTTATATAGCAGATACCTGTTATCTAAGAAAATGAGACTTTTAGATGTTGTTAGGTTATAATCTAATTCTCAGTGAGTCAACTCTAAAATATATATATGGAAGAAATGGTATTGAACTTTCTCTTCTTATAATAGCAGACTGGGTAATTCAGACTAATTGTCCCGCTTAAAAAAGTAGAAAAGATAGACAAAATATTTTCTTAAATCTGTTTGTAGACATCAGACAGCTAACAAATTAGTGAAGGATTACTAGACCAATACCCATGGAGTAGACGAAAATCCTAAGAAGTGGGCAACATTTGGAGCTGCATTTGCTCCAAGAGTATAACCCCATCAGGAACAATCAGCTGAAAGATCCAACAGCACTTTTGACTGTCTCTGTTGTCTATGTAAACAAAAGGTGGTGTTCAGAGTCTGGAAAAGGTGGAAGCTTAGTAATCCCCATCCTCAATTATAAGGGGATCTCAGAGACTGCAGCCCAGGCTTCAGGAATCTGGGTAGCCCAGAAGTCTCAAATCCTGAAATTAGAATAAAGTTTGTAAGGGTAACCAGAAATCTGGCAGAAGTAAAAACCTTTTTTGAGTGAAAAAAACATCATCCGAGGCCTAAAAATATTTCTACAAAATGCACTATATTTTGCAAATACAATGCTCAGCACAGAATAGAAAAAAACTGAAAACAAAAATAGGCCTAAGAAGAGATTAGATCACACGAAAGAGAACCAGCAAAAAATAACAGGCAATAGAAATACAGACTTCAAAAGCCCACGCATGGTGGTTCAAGCCTATAATCTCAGCACTTTGGGAGGCTGAGGTAGGTGGATCGCCTGAGGTCAGGAGTTCAAGACCAGCCTGGCCAACATGGTGAAACCCCCTGTCTCTATTAAAAATACAAAAATTAGGCAGGCATGGTGGCACATGCCTATAGTCCCAGCTACTCCGGAGGCTGAGGCAAGAGAATCGCTTGAACTCCGGAAGCAGAGGTTGCAGCGAGCCAAGATCACGCCACTGCACTCCAGCCTGGGTGACAGAGTAAGACTCTATCTCAAAAAAAAAAAAAAAGAAATACAGACTTCAGATACAGAAATTTATTTATATCTGAAGTCTGCTATTTTCAAGTAAAAGACAGTATGAGAATTTCACCAGGGAAGTTGATCCTATAAAAATGATTTAGAAGATTTTAAAAGAATCAGATGTCTAGGTATGAAAAATACTTAATAGACGGGTAAAGGCAAATTACACCCAAGCCTGGGTGACAGAGCAAGACCCTGTCACTAAAAAATAAAAATAAATTTTTTAAAAAGGCAAATTAGATCTCTCTGAAAGGAAGAGAAGACTAGAGAAGAAAAGATTATGTTAAGCATATCTAGTATAATGTTCACTGGGAAATCTGGATGAAAGATATACAAGAGTTCTTTGTAACATTCTTGCAACTTTTTTGTAAGCCTGAAATTATGACAAAATAAAAAGTTATTAAAAATGAGGGTAAAATTAACACATTAGCCCAACAAATAAAAGCTGAGAGAATTTACTGATAGCAAATTGTGCTATAAGAGATGCTAAACAAAGGCTAAACGATGCAGTCCATCTGGTTAAAAGAAAATGGTATCATATTGAAACTCAGATTTATACAAAAAAGTGAACACTGAAAATGAAATGTAGATAAATATAAAAGACTATCCTTTTTATTAATTTCTTTACCTGATTTTTTGAAGCAAAAATAATAACAGGACGTCTATAGGGGCATATGATAGTCAACGTCGTATTAATGATACATATTTATTAACAATAAATAACTGCATAATGTTTTAAAAATGTGAGATACCTAAAACAACTGTACTATTTTTTTGTTTTCGTTTGTTTTTTCCTTTCTTTCTTTCCCAACATAAGCTGTTTCAGATGTACTATTGTTTATACATACAAATTGATTTTGTCTCCCACAGTGGCCACAGAGAAGCCTATATACTTATTACAATAATGCTGCCACTATTTTAAATATTTGGAACTTCCTCTTTGGGGTTACTTTCAGTGACAACTTACGAATCCAGAACCTTGACATTTTCAAATGTCTCCTTACATGAAATAATAATGCCTATCCTGAGCATCTTTTCATTCATTCTAAGTCTTTTTGACTTTTGAATATTTTTAAAGAATAAATCTAACTGCAAATGATGAAATGCAGGTACCATATCAGTGTTGCTGAATTAAAAGTTTTGTCATTTGTGGTAAAAATACTTTTAATGAATAGTTATAAAAATGTTCTGAGAAACAGCAACAAGCACTGACTCTAAAATCACTAGCTATATTGACTATATAAACATTCTGATATTTACCTAACTAGTTAAAATTATTAACTAGTGTAGAATTCTTTTCAAATTTTAAGAGAAGATATTTTAATAAAACCTCATTTATTTAATCGTCACTTAGCAATCTCAACTATAAAGGCGGCAACAGTGAGTCAGACAATAGAAATAACTCTAACAAAAATAGTATTTTGGTTTCTAAACTCACAAGAGATTAGCAACGCCAAGTTAGGAGAAAGAATAGCGCTCTTGCAGACCAGAACAGTGACAAACTGGCAAAAATGAGAACTCAAACTCTGGGTCTTTTCAGATAAGTGCACACTGATCTGAATACTTCCTAGTGCCTCTGAGAACATCATTACTTGCCTAGAACAAAATACTGTATATCTGGAGATAGGGCCTTTAAAGAGGCGATTAAATTAAAATGAGGCTGTTAAAGTAGTCTCTAATTCAGTTTGACTGGTGTCCTTACAATAAAAGTAAATTTGGAAACAGAGAGACACCAGGGGAGCCTGTGCGCAGAGGGATGACCATGTAAGGACAAAGCAGTGAGAAGGAGGCCATCGACAAATCAAGGAGAGAAGCCTAGCACAGATCCTTCCCTTATGGTCCTCAAAAGGAACAAACGCTGCTGGCACCTTGATATTGGGCTTCTAGACTTCAGACTGTGAGAAAATACATTTCTATTGCTTAAGCCACCCAGTCTATGGAATTTTGTTATGTTAGCTCTAGCAAATGAATACATTATGTATTCTTTATATGCAAAGGTTTCAAATTTATAGCATATGTCTGAAAAAATACCAGAAAGAATAAAATTGAAAGTTTATTTTTTCGCTTAAAAGGGCAATACTCAAAACCACAATGAAGTCTCACTTCATAACTATTTGCTGTTTCCAAAAGAAAAAAAAAACCGTGTTGGCAAGGATGTAGACAAATTGAAACCCTCAGGCATTACTAGTGTGAATGTAAAATAGTGCAGCCACTATGGAAAACAGTTACATGGTTCCTCAGTTTCATGGTTCGTTGGACATAGAATCACCATATGATCTAGCAATTCTACTTCTAAATATATACCCCAATAAACTGAAAGAAGTCTTGAAAAGATATTTGTATACCCATGTTCATAAGCAGCATGATTCACAATAGCAAAAGGCAGAAGCTTTTTTTGATGGACATCCACATGTCCATCAATATATGAATGGATAAACAAAATGTGATGTATACATATAATGGAATATTATTCAGCCTTTAAAAGGAATGAAATTCTGACACATGCTACAACTTGGATGAACTTTAAAAATATTATGCTAAGTGAAATAAGCCAGATACGAAAGGACCGATACTATATGATTCCACTTATGTGAAATACCTAGAATAGGCAAATCCACAGAAACAGAAAATAGAATAGTGATTTCCAGGGGCTGGGGGCAGGGGAAAATAAGGTATTATTGCTTAATGGGTGCTGAGTTTCTGTTTGGAATGATCAAGAATTTCTAGAAATGGATAAGTGGTGATGATTGAACAACACTGTGAATATACTTAATACCACTGAATTGTACAGTTAAAAGAGTTTAAATGGTACATTTTATGCTATCTATGTTTTATCACAAAACAACAAAATGTCAATACCTGAGTAAATGGAATGTCATAATCCCTGTAGAAACCAGTTCTTTTTTTATGGAAACTTTCTGCATGTTCAACATCTGAATCAAGGCTGTAGTCCGAACTATCATCACTAGATGGGGAATTATGCTGAAGAGAGGGAAAAGACAGACATGTTACATTTGCAAAAGGAAGTAATTAGATAAGCTTGTTTCAGCCAGAGGTACCAACCAGTAGATTATATTATTCCAGAAGACTCTGAAGTACTACTGAAAAATTCTTGTTCAAAACGCCACCACCATTCTAACTTTGCTAAGGTTTTCTGAGAAGAAAGTACATCTTCCTCTCTGCTCAGAGACTATAACATTTTCCTTATCATCCTTTTGACCTAAAGAGAAATACTCTGCCCGTGTGCTCTAAAATGAACTACTTTTAAGCTAACCCTAAATAAAGTAAAATTGGCTCCTGGATCACCAAAAAGAGTCCTAGAGTATGAGCAGAGTATGTATTAATTTGTTTTTACCTAAAATGGCTTTGGAGTTCTTATTCTATTGCATGAGTATTCAAAAACTAAAAGATACCAAAACATTACTAATTAGAAAAATGAAATAAATCTGGTCCACAAAGTTGAACAAAAGTGAAAAGAAAAGCATAAGTAATTGATAATGACTAACAAATATCAAGAGTAAGCTTTTTCAAGTATTAATATAATTTCCAAAAAAATGACCAAATCTCCTCCATCTAGTCAAAATGATTACTTTCCCAACTTGAGCATTCTCTTTAAAGAGTTCTTAAATTTCTTGGCAGTGAAGACACTGGCTCTGTGTACTGTCATCCTTGCATTCCCAGCATCTAGATTTAGTACAAACTCAGTACAAATTTGCTGAAATGATTGAACTCTGATGCTCTTATAAGAGAAGGATTTGTTTTTCTCTACCCCATTCTTAAATGTTCTTTTAGGAAAGACAAACTGCTTTCCTCTATCTTGTTCCTAAATGATCTGGAGTTTGGTTTTTATGGTTTTCTTGCTTTTGCCTTTGTTGATTTGATAGGTGATATGAAGAAATCTTTTTATAATTATGCTGTCAAATGCTTCAACTTTAATATCTAATCATTCTTGGCTAGGGTTTAAAATAAATAATGTCTATTTAAAAGCCCAGTTTGCTCGGTCACCATTAGAAGTCAGCTCCAGGTCTAAGGAAAACCTTTCACTGAAAAAATACTAATAGAATTATACTCTGAAAAGATTTGGTCCTTATGTTTCTTGGTAGGATAGATAAACTCCAAAAAGTCTCAGATTTTTTGACTCTCTGGAATTAATTTTGTTAGGTAGTACTTTTCTAGAAAATTTTCCATTTCATCTTGGTTTTTATATTTATTTTCATAAAATTATATACGTGAATTTCCTATTATTTTAATTTCTTCTTTTTAATAGTTATTTCACCCTCAGCATATACATTTTTTCCTTTCCTTTTTATTATTAATTGGTTTGGTCAATGATATATATGTTGTTAATCTTTTTTAAAAAACTACTGGTTTTCAGGCCGGGCGCGGTGGCTCAAGCCTGTAATCCCAGCACTTTGGGAGGCCAAGGCGGGTGGATGACGAGGTCAAGAGATTGAGACCATCCTGGTCAACACAGTGAAACCCCGTCTCTACTAAAAATACAAAACATTAGCCGGGCATGGTGGCGCATGCCTGTAATCCCAGCTACTCAGGAAGCTGAGGCAGGAGAATTGCCTGAACCCAGGAGGCGGAGGTTGCGGTGAGCCGAGATCGCGCCATTGCACTCCAGCCTGGGTAACAAGAGCGAAACTCTGTCCCAAAAAAAAAAAAAAAACTACTGGTTTTCATTCTAATTTATTAACTTCTGCTCATAAATTTACTAAGTACATCCTTTTTGTTTGCTTTGTTTTGTTATTATTCTATGCTGTTTGATCATAGCTTAAATTGTTTTCTTAACTTTTTGTCATTTTAAAATATTAGGTTAGGCCAGGCATGGTGGCTCATGCCTGTAACCCAAGCACTTTGGAGGCCAAGGTGGGCGAATCACCTGGGGTCGGGAGTTCAAGACCAGCCTGACCAACATGGTGAAACCCCATCTTAAAAAAATAAATAAATAAAAATAAAATATTAGGTTAAATTTTTCATATGCTTTGTGAGTATTCTTTCTTTTCCAGAAGAACTTATTCTCTTCATTATCCTCTTTTACTTTAAAATAATAACCATAGAATGTGACCACAGTCCTATCTTGCTGCTCATGTGAAAAAAAATAGACGGAATGGCCAAGAAAGCTTTCCTGGCTTCATGGCTCTAGGGTTATCTCTTCTGATCTTAGCATGAAGCATTCAAAAATATGGCTATTTTCTGAGCTATGTCTCTTCTGCTTCTTTCCCCCATTCGTTATCTGACAATTTCTTTCCTTGGCCCTATATACCTGTCTCTCAGTGTAGATTCTACCTCCAGCAGTTACCTCCTCAGTTTGGGACTGTGTCATAGAAAGGGATCTAGTTGATTCTTATTAGGGGTTCGTTCATCAGGTCCAGACCTTTTCAGCACCATTCAGTTTCTGTGGTCACCTTACATTCATGCATAAACTTGTGGGTCAAGATGGCCAGGAGGAGACCTGTGTTAATTAAATGTCAATAGCTATAAGCTTGCTTGGCTCAGAGAACAGTTAAGTTTATACACTGAACTAAACTATATTATTGGTGCAGTTAATTAGAAATCAAGAGGCAACAGGAGGCCTAAGGTAAAGACCATCTGAGAGCACAGTAACACCGGGGAACACCTCGGGGTGGCTGCAGAGCAGGGAATACTGCTCTGGTCCCACAAATGTCTTCTTAACATGGAGACTATATAAGGGCCCCCTAAAGAAGGCTTATGCCTATTAATTAACATTCATAGAACTCTCCACTTTAAATACACAAAATATACACTCTTATTAGTACTACATCACACGTATTTACAGGTTTAAATGAAATA
>NW_016107537.1:1502930-1504493 GCF_001604975.1 Cebus imitator
AAAACAAGAAGGCTTATGCAAAGATCTCTCTGAGGAGGGAGGTGACCTCTGCTCATAAGATTCGGGAGGGTCTTTGCAGATGGGAACTGGCAAAGGAGAAAAGCCTTGCAGGGCAGAGATCACCGAACACCTCAGGCTCTGCCTAGGTTCTCGGAATACGGAGTAATTTTAATTGCTTTGTGTCCTCAATGCTCAGGAGATAAAAGCCCCTTGATGCACTGGGAGTGGTCAGACCCTGTGGCTCCTAATCCGATATACTTCTGATGAAGCTGCACTCCGACAGCAATCGGTGATAAACTCAGAGTACTAGTTTAGCATGTCTTAGAAGGATCTCAGGTGCTCTCCCCACCCTGGCTATCTTACCTACTCCTTCACCCTCCCCTTCCACTCCCATAAGATCAATGAGATTGTGCACATAATAAAGTGTTTGGAGCCCAGAGCTCAGGACCAGTGCGGTTCCCACACTTGCGTTGGTCCCCTGGACCCATGCTGTAAATTCTACTCTTGTGTCTCTGTCTTTATTTCCTTCTCAATCCCTCGTCACTGCTGGGACTAAAGGCACCCACGTACGGGGTTGGGCTGGTTCCCAACATAAACTGGTGGTAGTACAGCCCCCTCCCAGTTTCTGTTGCTGTTCTCAGATAGGCTCATGAGGTTTCTATGCTAGACATGCACCATTTGAGATGAATATCTGTTGACAACTTGGTTTCTGGAAGGCCCTTTATTTTCCCTCTGCTTCATTTGCACCGATGCTGTTACTACACTGGTCTTGTTGCTATCTATGGTTTGGCCCTAATCATTTGTATTTTTTAGGTTTATCAGAGTTAACTTTTTTCTTCCTTTTTTTGTAGATGTTGTCAATAGGTTTTGGTTGTGTTATCCTAATTGATGCGTTTTTAATGGAGGAAATCCAGGGAGTTTCAAAATCTGCTCCTCCATTGCTGCCAACTTTTCCGTGATTGCTCAGTCAGCATAGGTTCCCCTTCTTTCCTATCCCAAATCCTCATAATTCTCCATCCAGTACTCTGATGTTTTTTTTTTTTTGACAGCATTTGTTTTTCATTTGTGTGTTGCCTCTCTCCTTCCCATTGCAATGTAATCTCTTTAAGACCCAACTGTTTCACTCACTACTATAACCTTTAGCATACAGTATAAAGGTTTCCATAGTAAGCACTCAATAATACATACAAATGAATAAGTAAATAAATAAACAGATGGACAAGGCCAATGCTGCTAATCTGTATCTGTAGAGAATGAAACTCTCTTTCCTTAACCTCCCAATATCCATGTATACAATCTTCCATCAATTAAAATACTGTTTATTTTAATCTGCTTTAAGATTTAACCTAAAGCCCGACATGGTGGCTTACACCTGTAAACCTCGCAATTTGGGAGGCCATGTTCAGCAGATCACTTGAGCCCAGGAGTTTGAGACCAGCCTGGGCAACATGGCAAAACCCCATCTCTACTAAAAATATAAAAATTAGCTAGGTGTGGTTGCATGTACCCTTAGTTCCAGCTACTCAGGAGGCTGAGCAGGGGATCACCTGAGCCTGGGAGGTC
>NW_016107537.1:1504563-1509285 GCF_001604975.1 Cebus imitator
ATATTAACATAAGAAAAAAAAAAAAAAAAAAAAAAAAAAAAAAGTAATTTAAAAAGTAATTACTTTTTAAATCTTTAAGATAATTCATATGATCTTTGTTTAAAAAGTTTAATCACATAAACAAAAACAAATAATCCATATGTTTTATAATAAAATAATGACTTCTACTTTGTAATTTTTAGTATTTTATATTTCATAAAAATTTATCAAAAGAATAAAAAGATTCTAACCTTATGTTTCTCACGTTTTCTCCTTTTGGATTTTTTCTTTTCCCTTTCCTTCTTGTGCTTTTTTCTTGATTTTCTGTAGGCTTTATCACTTTTCTGCTTTTCATTCTCTTTTGCTTCTTTTTCTTGTATATCTTCAAATCCTGCATCATCTATTTCACCATCTTCTAATTCGCCATCTTCTCTATAGAAGAAAAGGAAAACTTTAATTTTCAAATATTAATTCTAAAACAAATCTGATAGATTTTCAAAAGAAAAAAGGCATATGCCAAGAATGTATGGTATATTCATTTAGACAGGGATTGAAAAGATTTCTGTAAAGGCACAGATAGTAAATATTTTACATTTTCAGGCCACATATGGTTTCTGTTGCGAATTCTTTTTCATTTAACATTTCTTTAAAAATGTAAGAACCATTCTCAGCAGCCAAAGTTTGCAAACCTCTAATTTAGATTAAAATCACTGATTCTCACAAGATGAATGCATGAATAAATACAGTGCTATCCCAAAGTACTGCAATAGTTACCATCTACTAAACTTCCTTCAAAAAAAGGAATTAAACTAAAATGCTGTAAGAAATACTCCACTTACGGAAGGTATTTTTAACTTAGTGGCCCACAGATAGCTAAATAGTTTTAAAATAAAAGCAATCTAAGAACCAAAAATGGGCTGCTGTTGGGGAAAGAGGATCTAGGATTCAGTGGTGCAGCTTATGGCTTATCCCTATGCATACAGTTCTTATTCTTTCTTATATTTTTATTTCTAAAAAATAATTATTTAAATAGATAAGATAGGCATGTGGCTTAAAAGGAAACCTCAAAAGGCACAAAGGGATTTGTCTCATTTTAAGTTAAAAAATACTGTATCACTATCAAATAAACATTTCTTCATTTGAATATTATTAACTTCTTTTTTCTTTATTGTATGTTCCCTTTCCTGTGCTTATGTATTTTCAGAAATTTTAGTTGCTGTGCATACCACAAGCTGTATTTTGTACTTAAATATGATACATTTTATGGCTGTATATTTATTTGGTCAAGTTATTTTATATCATAAATAATTCACGTAGAACTGGGCATTTGATTGCTTGTCAATAACGCAGCAATACACATTTTTTAGCGTGAAGTTATTCTTTGGTTGAATTTTATTCTTGATATGGGGCTTATTTAGGAGTGAGATTTCTGGTCTACAGAAATGACCCTGCTCATGAATTTTAACATGTATTACCATGATGCTTTGCACAAGGGCTCTACCAATTTAGATCATCTTTAGCAGGGAATGAGTGGATTAGTTTTACTACAACTTCACTAATATTGGTGGTGGAATTTCAGTTGCTTTTTTTTGCTGGCTTAATAGGTCTAAAATTTTACTTTCTTTGATGACGAGTGAAGTTGAATTTTTCCCTGCCTGTTATTGCTTGTGTACTTTGCCTGTTTGTGTCACTGTCCTTCTTTTGGATTGAGGTCATACTATTTTTTTTAAACTTATCTGTATAAAACATTTTATTCAAAACTAATTATTGTTGGTCATATTTAATACAAATTTTTTTCCTAATCTTAAAAAAAACTTTTTTAAATAAAATAAAAGCAATCTATATTAATTTTTTTTTTTTTTTGAGACAGGGTCTCACTCTGTTGTCCAGACTGGAGTGCAGTGGCACGATCTTGTTTCACTGCAACCTCCACCTCCCAGGTTCAAGTGATTCTCGTGCCTCAGCCTCCCCAGTAGCTGGGATTACAGGTGCACGCCACCACGCCTGGCTAATTTTTGTATTTTTGTAGAGACAAGGGTTTTACCATGTTGGCTAGGCTGGTCTCGAACTCCTGACCTCAGGTGATCTGCCTGCCTTGGCCTCCTAAAATGCTGGGATTACAGGCATGAGCCACCATGCCCAAACAGTCTGTATTTAATTTTTACCAACAAAGAAAACAGTAAGCAAACAAATTTTCACACATAGTAACAAAATGCAAGCCACAAAACAATTCCTCAACTTGAATCTGTAAAAAAGATTCATAGTAAAACTATAAATCTAATTCCTTTCCAAATACTAGTATCTTTGCTATTATCAAGGCTAAATCCTAGAAACAAACTGACTTTTATGACATTTTTATAGATAGAAACCAAAATATTCATTAATAGTATTTTAAAATGTAAATAAACCAACCAATACACATGGAAAGATGAATACATAAAGCAATTTTACGTTTAATCATAATTCCAAATAGTTATAGTTTGAAAAAAATGAAACTACTGCAAATAGTACATGCAAAAAGGTGAATGTCTATGTATAAATGGCAGCAAATGAAAAACACCTAAACTATGATGTGTGCATTTTAAAGGTAATTTAGAATTACCAGGTACGTGTAATTTCTAAAATACAAAACTAATCATGTCACTCTCCTGCCATAAATCTTCAATGATATGATATAATATCTCAAATGTGCTTCAAAAGAATCCTCTAGGGACAATGGGTGTGGTCTTAATAAGATTGGCTATGAGTTGGTAACTGCTGACACTGTGGGATGTGTACACAAGGATTCATTCTATTATTTACACATTTGAGGTATTCTATAATAAAAAGATAATCTTCAGTGGTTCCCTTTGCTTACCCAGCTCAATTTCTCAAGTCTACAAGCCTTAAAAAGTGCCTAAAATCTCTCAATGCTTAGCTCACCTCACCAGCCTCACCATACCTCCTTCACCTGCCTAATTCCAATTCATTATTTAGGATGCAGTTTAGATGTCATTTCTTACAAGATGTCTCCCGTTACTACCCAGGTGTAGGTGAGATGCTTCATTCCAAGTACTCCTCTAATAGCTCTCATTTCTCTTATCATTGCACTCTGTACATTATTTCAAATGACTTGTTTGCTCATTGGTGAATGTAGGGTGTATGACTGTCTTTTAGAGATATCTCTAGCACCTAGCATGGCACCTTGCTATTTACTGACTGACTGTATAATAGCCATAACTCTTGAACAGGCATATGATACCATTCTAAAGTGGCTGTAAAGTCACTAGAATTTTCCCCAGCTTCTATTATAAATCAAAGAGGTATATGGTCACTCAGACTTGAAAATTGTTTGTGAGGCAGTCCTCGCATTCTAGCTATTTCAATTAAAATGTTTTGAACTTTTATAAACTATAAAACCTTACAGTCCAAGAAAATGAGTGCACATATTCACCAAAAGACAAGAATGTTTCAGCAGCTCTAGTCATAATAGTAAAAAATTATAAACAACAAATCTCTATCAACAGGCATATTGATATATAATGTTCCATTTATATCACAGAATACTACAAAGAAAAAATTAACAACTGCTACAAAAAACAATATAGAGGAATCTTTTAGATATATGAGGAGTGAAAGAAACCAGATACAAGACACCATTGTGTGACTTAATTTACATGCACTTCAAAAACAAATAGACAAACCAATATATGACAGAAGTCAGAATAGTGATTACCTCTTGCAGGAGTGCAAGTGACAAAAATTGGGGTACTAAGGAAACTTCTGAGGTATTTAAATATTCTATATATTGATTTGTGTGGTGATTACTATATACACATTACATATATTTGTAAAAAGTCATCACGTTATACATTTAAGTATTGTGTACTTTGCTGTCTGTATTTTTACCACAATAAAATTTAAAACACAAATGACAAAAAAAGTCTATGAGTTTCTATCCTTTCTTTTACTACCTCTCTCCTTAAACTTGAGCTCCTTAAAGCATAAAAAAAAATACATCTGGAAATAACTGCTTCATATTTAGCATTTTAACTAGAGCTATTTAAAAACAAAGTATACATGCTAAAAATGCCCATAAATTCATGTCCTACTTTACATACATTATTTAAGTGTGATATATGGGCCATTTATATTTGTTATGAGACATAAAACATTGCAAGCTTTAAAAATGTTTTTTTATTTCTTTTACCTTAGCCTACTTATCATTTCAGCATTCATATAATAGATTTAAACATGTACATTTTTGTATGGCTACAAAAAATGCGAGAGAAAGAGAGGAAATAAAGAATACTGATTCACACTACAAACTGCTTCCAAACCCTTTAAAAAGTCAGCTTTGGCCACATGGAAAGCATATGTGGTATAATTGAAAGAGAGGAGATTTCACGGGAGGAAAGCTGGATTCCAATTCCAGCTCTATCACCGAAATAAAATAAAGCTTTCTTAATTGAGCACCTAGTAAAGTATCAGATACTAACCTTGTGATACTGAGAAATTCCAAGAACAGAAGAGGTAACAGAAGTAATTAAGAGTGCTTATCATTCTCTAGATTTTGAACTTAATACTATTATATAAGAGCTATTTTGTTTACTAAACACAAGATTTTTAAAAGATATCATACATCAAACAGATAAGTTCCAAAGTCAACTGGGCCGGGCGCGGTGGCTCACGCCTGTAATCCCAGCACTTTGGGAGGCCGAGGCGGGTGGATCACGAGGTTAAGAGATCGAGACCATCCTGGTC
>NW_016107537.1:1509645-1536580 GCF_001604975.1 Cebus imitator
TCTCTTAAGCAAATCTATATAGATACCAAGTAGATTAGGAGTTGCCAGGTAGACTAGAGGGAAAAATGGAGTGACTGCCAATGGGTACAGGGTTACTTTGTGGAGTGGTGAAATGTTCTAAAAGTAAATAGTGGTAATGATTGTACTACTCTGAATATACTAAAAACCAGTGAACTGTACGCTTTAAAAGTGAAATATATCTCAATAAAGCTGTTATTTTTAAAAAGTTAAAAATATTTTTTCTCTAGATTTAAATATCTAGATTGCAGAAAACTGGGGAAAATCATAATACACTATGGTATAGCAACTCAAGACTCTGAAAATGGTCAGTACCCTCATCATCCATGATGTTCTTATTCTAAGGTAATTATTCACTAAATCTTTATAAACTGCTATGCCTTAATAGAGGATTCTACTTTTTCCATTCTGATATTGCTGGCTATTAAAATAAATTAACCTGAACTACTCAGTCTTACCTCCACAGGTAGTTTCTGCTTTTTCTTTATGCTTGCCTAAAGGCTCCTGTTACAAGCTACAGATCAGAAACTGAGTCTTCTGGAAGAAACACAAAAGCCTCTATAAAAGACTATACAAGTACTCCTAATAGATGATAGCACAAAGACATTACCCATGAACGCAAATTTCTTGGGATAATATGAACAGCATAAAAAAGACAATTTCAGAACATACCAAGTGACCATGTCAGAATCTCTAGGATTTCTTTCCAGTCCAGAAACAAACAACTTAGTAAAAGTAGACTGCTTATTATAAAACCAACAGAACAAAGTATCCTAGATGTTTGAAAAGATTATTTGTAACATTTTTCTTTTCATGCTTTTCTACTAATTCTCACAGTCGTTTCTTCCTTACTATGGATGATGTGGTAGGGTAACTGCTCTGTACTGGTGCCCTGGAAAACTTGCATGTCTCCACACAGGCCACTTGGGTAAGCCCAACAATAGGCTGACCTAAGCCTTGACAGAATGCCCTGTGTTCCTTCAGAATATGGAAAGATAGGCAGACTTGTGAGGTGCTGCTACAAGGCTATTTCTTACCTACCTCCATATTTTGTGGGAGCCTGCTAGAAGGCAGTTTCTCATCCACCTTCCCTTGTTCCATGAGGTCTGAGATTCACCACCTTGCCACTTCTCAGGATATAGCTGTAGGCTAAAAAATTGCTTAGCTACAGGGTGGAAACCTTTCCTCAGCAATAGAGTACCCATCACTCATGTTAACCTATCTGGCCCCGTTTGGTTTCAGTGTTATCCTGCAGGATGAGGGTCATGATGAGCTGATACCATGCTGATGATCCATTTGTCTACGTAATTAATAAACTGATTGAATCTGTCAGCATGCTTGACAGATAACTTGACTGCATCTAGGCTCTGTCCATGCCTATTCTCATCTTTTCCCTCAACCTAAATAGTATATGTATAGTCCTCTTGATTAACCCTTGAACTAACTCCCTACCTTACCCCTACCAAAGTAGATATTTCCCCTCAAGGAAAATACTGTCTGGTCACACTGGGGCCACGTCCATTCACCTGACATGAGTTTTTGTGATTTTCTGTTTATCTCAAAACTTGGCCTTGGGCATTTATATCTTGATGGCTTTTCGTACCTCCATTTTCACTTTATAGCTTCAGAAACAGTTCCTCTTTAAAAATTAACAGTGGTATTAATAGTCTTTTTATCCAATACATTCTTACACCCTCTGGAATTATTTAGTTTGCAGAAACTAAGCTTACCCCTTTTTGACTATCTACAGCCACGGCAATTTTTACTTGGTTGTTTTACTCATCAAGCCAGTCTTAGAATTTGTCAAAGCCTCAACCCAAATACAAAATCCTTCAGGAATGAGACTTAGTACAAATATATGGGCAATATTACATATTTTAATTATTGACATGTCCTCCATAGTCCTATGACAATTTTTGCTGAACTCTATGCAAGGTATCTCTTCCCAAGAGATAACTGAGAATTGCTTTCTTATTTATTCACTTTTGTTACAAGTAATTCCTCTTTTGTTTTTGAAACTACATGTGGCTATCCTAGTTTTTATTTCCTGAATCAACAACATATTTACTCATATTTGCCTCATTAGAACCTAACTTGAATATACACATAATAACTCTATGTAACAATGTAATAATTAGATGATTTAAGATGCTTCCTTCTGATGTCTTCCAGGAGATTATGATAACTTGGAAGTGTCTGAAGGGACACTGATCTCCCTGCATGGGGGTTACAAAACTTGTAAAAGCTCTCAAAACTTGGTTAATAATGCCGACTGAAAAGATAAATAAAGCCATAAAGCCCTGGAAGTATAACAAACTAAACTAAAACAATTAATCCAAGCAGTTACAGGTTAACAACATAGCTTTAGATTTCTTAATGGCACACCAAGAAAAAAATATGACATATTGCTAACATTCCCTGATGAACGTGGAGGGAAGTTTGACTAACCTATAGTCAAACTGAAAGAAAAGACAATTTCGCTAATCCAAGTAGACTCAGAAGGACCCTTGAGATCTAATCTCCTGGTTAAAGTAAGGAAATCTTTGGTGATCAATTTAAAGTGACTTCCAGTCTCTTCTTATCATCATCCTGGTTATTCTTGTCTCACAGTCTTCTAATGCCTGGTCTCCAGAGTTGTACATGCCAGTGCACAGATGTTATTTCACTGATGGTACAAAAAATTATTTTCCAAAGGAAGGAAAAATAAAGAGATTCTGATATTCAGTCAGTCAGGCCAAATGCCAAGTCCTTCAGTCAGATTTCCTACAAAGGTAATAGGCTGTACAGCAGTGAATACATAATCATCTGCTATATTTCTACAGGACCAAGGGATGGTCAAAATAGGGGAAGGGATTGTTAAAATAAAACTCTGCCAAGTTCCCAGTCTGGGCACTCAGAAGTGTTGACCATATGTCCCTGATCTTAACAAACACTCATATCCCAACTCATATCTCTTTGTTAAGCAATGTCTGTGCTTTTCTGACATAAGCAGAAAATAAAACAAAAGGGAGAATTTCTGGTCTCCAAATGAACTAATCAGAACTTAATGCCAAGAATTAGGCATGGGGGCTCATGCCTGTAATCCCAGCACTTTGGGAGGCCAAGGTGGGTGGATCACTTCAAATCAACAACCTGGACAACATGGTGAAAACTCATCTCTACTAAAAATACAAAAATTAGTAAGGGGTGGTGTCAGGTGACTATAGTCCCAGCACTTGGGAGGCTGAGGCAGGGAAATCTCTTGAGCCTGGGAGGTGGAAGCTGCAGTGAGCTGAGATTGTGCCACTGCACCCCAGCCTGGCTAACAGAGTGAGACTCTGTCTCAAAGAAAAAAAAAGTATTTTATTGAACAAACTATAAAATAATCACAGTTAAAATTCTAGAGATTAAGATGAAACTAAAACTGAGATTAGTTTGCATAGGGTATGCCAGAAACCCCCACATAATTTTAGATGTGAGTGTCAAATCTGGCTTTGAGCTTCAAGAAACAAAAATTTGGCCTAAGAGAACAGTGCTTCCAAGACAAAACAGACCAGTTGCTCCAAAGAAGCATACTTTTTTTCCACGAGTAACATCAGGGAGAAATTTCTCCTCTGAGTCCTCATAATGACAATATTACCTGACATAATGGACAGTACCTGATATGACAGACACTGTCCTTAAGAGTGTCCAAATAATCAAAGCAACATTTTATTACTTACAGCATTTGCCAATTTGAGCCAAGGGCACACTACCAAAGTTCAATTAAGAAAAAGCAATTATGTAAAGGAAGAAAGTACTAATGTACAAATATAGAATTATCTGACATTCAGACTTAATCCAGAGATGGAATCCAAAATATCTAGAGCTGCAATTCTTTAAAAGTATACGTATTAAAAAGAATTTTATGTCCTTCTAGCTAAAAAACAAAACAAAACAAAACAAAGAAAAACCATTCATTCATTCAACATGTATTTATTCACCACGTTCTAGGGGGATACAATGGTAAACAAAAAATAAGAAAAAAAACATGGTTTCTTCTCTCATGGAGCTTTTAATCTTGGGGTAGCATAGACACCAATCAAAGAATCACACAAATAAATATAAAATAACAACACAAGTATATGAAAGAGGTAAATGGTGCTATGAGTGCATACAACAGGGGAAAGTCATCTGTCAGGGAAGTGTGGAAGGCTTTCCCTGAGGAAGTTGTGAATAAACTGAGATGAGGAGCTTTTCTGAGAAATAGGGGATAGGGAAAGGACCTCTGCAAATGAAGACATAGGCTGAGCAAAACTTCTATGTAGAAGAGTATGACATACTATAGGAACTAACACAAGGCCAGTGTCACTGGGTCATAAATGTGAATTACTTCAATTCCTCAGGAGTTATTTTAATGTTTGTCAGGAAATGGTGGCCACCAGGGCAAACCAGTTGGGTGACGGTAGGGGATTTGGAGTTATAAGATGCTATAGGTTTGTTTTTTTTAAATCGAATAGCATTTTTTTTTTTTTTTTTTGAGACGGAGTTTCATTCATGTTACCCAGGCTGGAGTGCAATGGCGCAATCTCGGCTCACCGCAACCTCCGCCTCCTGGGTTCAGGCAATTCTCCTGCCTCAGCCTCCTGAGGAGCTGGGATTACAGGCACGCGCCACCATGCCCAGCTAATTTTTTGTATTTTTAGTAGAGACGGGGTTTCACCGTGTTGACCAGGATGGTCTCGATCTCTTGACCTCGTGATCCACCCGCCTCGGCCTCCCAAAGTGCTGGGATTACAGGCTTGAGCCACCGCGCCCGGCCCTCGAATAGCATTTTTTTAAGTGCTCAACAAACAGTCCAAACTTTTTATTGTACATATTTTTCAAAAGCTGGGCATGGTAGTTCATGCCTACAATCCCAGCACTTTGGAAGACTGAGGAAGGTGAACTGGTCAAGCCCAGGAGCTTGAGACCAACCTGGGCAACATGGTAAAACTCTGTCTCTTCAAAAAATACAAAATGAGCCAGGCGTGATGGTACATGCCTGTGGCTCCAGCCATTCTGGAGGCTGGGGTGATAGAATCACCTGAGCCTGGGAGGTCAAGGCTAGAGTACGCCGTCATTGGGCCACTGCACTTCAGCCTGGGTGACAGAGATGCTGTCTCAAAAAAAAAAAAAAAAAGAGGTAAAAAGACTTAACCATATGAAGCTAGAAAATCATATAAAGCCAGAAAATGGGTCCTTATTTCATCTCAAGGTCCCAGATAAGTTGATAAAGAGTGGTTCAGGGTTGGGCACAGTGGCTCATGCCTGTAACCCTAGCACGAGGTGAGTGGATCACTTGAGGTCAAGAGTTCGAGGCCAGCCTGGCCAACATGATGAAACCCCATCTCTACTAAAAATTTGTATTTTTAGTAGAGATGGGGTTTCATCATGGCATGGTGGTGCTGCCAGTAGTCCCAGCTAAAGAGGCTGAGGCAGGAAAATCGCTTGAATCCGCGAGGCAGAGGTTGCAGTAAGCTGAGATCATGCCCCTGTACTCCAGACTGGGCAACAGAGCAAGACTCTGTCTCAAAAAAAAAAAAAAAAAAGTGTGTTTCAGTTCAGGGGAACAGCCCACCAGATAAAAGCCTCTACATCAAAGCCAGTAGGACAGGGGTAGGGGGCCAGGAGGTGCAAGAAGAGGAATGCTCAAAGAAATGAAAACTATTTTATTAATAAGGTTTGCAGTTCAAAAAAGAGCTGAGCACCACCAATATCCAGAAGAAAGAGTGGAATATAGTGAAGCAGGTGACTGCCAGAACGGGAATTTCTACCTAAAGAGGTTCCAAACAATAACCAAATGAACTCTCTTATTTAATGAAGACCTACGGTTCTGGCAAAGTGAGGTCACCTGAACCTGGAAATTAAAACAGGAGTGTTAAACAAGAATAACCAGCAATAAAAGATTTTTTTAAAGGATTACTTAAGGCTTTAGACTTAAGTGGCATGTTAAAACTAATTATTTAACATCATAGTAAGGTAGAACAAAAAGCTCTAGAACCAGAAAGATCTGTATTTAAATTCTGCTTCCCAATGTACTACCTGTATGAACATGAACAAATTATGCCATCCTTCTAACATTCAGTTTCCTTCTCTACAAAATGGGATGAATTCATCACCCTTACCACTGCAGAGTTGTTTAAGGATTAAGTGAGAGATAAAGTTAAGTAATTACCTAGCATTGTACCACCTAGTAGATAGCCCTCAATGAAAGCTTCCTTTCCCCTTGTGACTTACCTTAAGTATACATATTTGAATAGAATTACTATGCTGGACTACAAGTACTTCCACAGGAATTAACTGGGAAAGGATATAAATCCAAGGAGAAGGGATTTTAAGAGGAAATTTCTCTTATTTTCCTTCAGAGAATAACAATGAAAAACTATCTGGAATAGGTTAAAAAAAAAAAAAAGGAAGCTGGAATAGACCAACTTTGGAGTCTGTTCCTGAAAGATTTGTACTTTATTCCATCTCTATGCAACACTCAGCAGCAGTATGTATGAACACCTCCCATATCCTCAAAGTCTCCCCAAGGCAATAAAAAAACATAAAATGGAGCATGACATCTAGTGTTCACAGGGATATGGTGACAATAGATGTTAATGATGATTCAAAGTAACCAAATAAAAGATAAATCAGCAACTGTCTGTTTAGGAAAACAGAAAGGCATGCTATGTATTCTATTCACAAAGAGTTCCTTCAAAATGTTTCCAACAAATTGGGTTTTGATAAGAAAATATCTGACAATTATTAATTCTCTGCCCCTATCCAATGCAAGATGGAAGCAGTAGTGCGGAACATTAACCTAGAAAATTAAGAATTTAAAAATATATCCATAAGCGCATTTCGGCCGGAACCGCCATCTTCCAGTAATTCACCAAAATGACGAACACAAAGGGAAAGAGGAGAGGCACTCGATACATGTTCTCTAGGCCTTTTAGAAAACATGGAGTTGTTCCTTTGGCCACATATATGCAAATCTATAAGAAAGGAGATATTGTAGACATCAAGGGAATGGGTACTGTTCAAAAAGGAATGCCCCACAAATGTTACCATGGCAAAACTGGAAGAGTCTACAATGTTACCCAGCACACTGTTGGCATTGTTGTAAACAAACAAGGGCAAGATTCTTGCCAAGAGAATTAATGTGCATTTTGAGCACATCAAGCACTCTAAGAGCCGAGACAGCTTCCTAAAACGTGTGAAGGAAAATGATCAGAAAAAGAAAGAAGCCAAAGAGAAAGGTACCTGGGTCCAACTGAAGCGCCAGCCTGCTCCACCCAGAGAAGCACACTTTGTGAGAACCAATGGGAAGGAGCCTGAGCTGCTGGAACCTATACCCTATGAATTCATGGCATAATAGGTGTTAAAAAAAATAAAAGACCTCTGGACTGTAAAAAAAAAAATATATATATATATATATATATATAATCCATAAGCTTGTACGCTTGACATCATGAAGAAAACCACACTATTCCTAAAATATATTATACTTCGTCATAAGCAGAAACAGACTATTACGTGAATAAACCAAACTGTGAATTAGCTTGCCGTAGTTTTTTTGAGACATTTTGAAAATTATTCTTTTTATATTTCATTTACTCTCTTTGATATCTAAGCTAGAATTGATTTATTACCTTTCCAATTATCCTCTTGATGTAGGCTTTCCAGTGCAGACTGGAGAACTAGAAATTCCACAGAAACAAATCTCAGATAAAATTTCCTTAGCATATGAGTATCAGAAAATAATCTTCTAGGTGTCATGATATCAAAACAAAAGTTTTAAAAGTTGATACTTTCCACAATATTTTCATATAACAGTTCTCTAGAAATGCTTATTGGATGAATCTACAATGAACCAGAATGAAACAGCCTGTTATCTAGTAATATCCCAAAAGGGCATTTGGTCTATAAATATCTAGTATCTCAATCCAGTATCTGCTACTAGATCAACTATAATTATAAGGTACTGCAACTGGGAGATGTGGGGGAGTAGACTTTTTAAAATAAATGTTCCAAATTATTACTTTGGCCTAACAATTCAGCCAAAGTATGCTTCTTCAATTCTGCCTTGGCCCATCTCAAGTCATTTTTGGTATCCCTGAATGTCACATGGTCAGGGATTGCATCATTCAGTTACCATGATATCTAAACAGTGTAATTTAAAATCTAGCCAGCCACAGTGGCTCATGCCTGTAAACCCAGAACTTTGGAAGGCTGAAGCAGGCAGATCGCTTGAGCCCAGGAGTTCAAGACCAGCCTGGGCAACATGGCAAAACCCTGTCACTAACAAAAATACAAAATTTAGCCGGGCGTGGTCATGTACGCCCATAGTCCCAGCCACGAGAGAGAATGAGACAGGAAAATCTCTTGAACTGGGGAGGCGGAGGTTGCAGTGGGCCGAGATTGCGCCATTGCACTCCAGCCTGGGTGACAGAGCCACCCACGTTTCAGAAAAAAAAAAAAAAAAGTTGTGCACTGGGTAGCCAAGATGTCATTCCCAAAGTATACACCGTTGCGCCTGGCCACTATGCCCTTGACCCAGCCAAATAGGAAATATTTCCGGAAACCCAGCGCCTGCAAACCAAGCGGTTGGCTATTAAGAGCCCAGCTGAAACCTGCTTCAGTACAACGAATCTAACCGCCGAGGGCTGATCGAAGATCCTGCCTTGATTCGTTAGATCTATGCAAGATCAGCAAATGTCTATCCTAATTTCAGACCCACTCCTAAAAACTCACTCTTGGGAGCTCTGTGTGGAATTGGTACCTTCTTCTGGTATTATGTTTTCAAAACTGACAGGGATAGGAAAGAAAAATTTATCCGGGAAGGAAAATTAAATCAAACATTTAACCTGTCATATTAAGTCTGGCAGTGATGACTATATGTAGTCTTGCTTAAATAAATTGTCTATTAATCATTAAACAACAACAAAAAAAACCCAGAATATCTTTTATTTTTTTTATTATTTGATTTTTTTGAGACGGAGTCTTACTCTGTCACCCAAGCTGGAGTACAGTGGTGCAATCTTGGCTCACTGCAGCCTCTGCCTACTGAGTTCAAGAGATTCTCCTGCCTTAGCCTCCCAAATAGGTGGGATTACAGGTGCCAGCCACCACGCCCAGCTATTCTTTTTGTATTTTTAGTAGAGATGGGGTTTCACCATGTTGGCCAGACTGGTCTTGAACTCCTGACCTCTGGTGACCGACCCGCCTAGGCTTCCCGAAGTGCTGGGATTACAGGCGTGAGCCATCACACCCAGCCCAAAAATATTTTTTCAAGTATGAAAAACCGATGTTATTTAGGTGCAGTGGATCACACCTGTAATTCCAGCACTTTGGGAGACCAAGGCCAGCAGATTCCTTGAGGTGGGAGCTTGAGATCAGCCCGGCCAACATGGTGAAACCGTCTCTACCAAAAAATAGGGAAATTAGCCAGGCATGGTGGCGCAGGCCTGTAGTCTCAGCTACTCAGGAGACTGAGGCAGGAGAATCATTTGAACTTGGGAGGCAGAGGTTGCAGTGGGCCAAGATCGCACCACTGCACTCCAGCCTGGGTGACAAGAGTTAAACTCTGTCTCAAAACAAAAAAAAAATTTACTCTTACTATCTGAATATTCATTTTCCAATTTAAGGTATTTTAGATATAACTTGGAATTAAAATCTTTTTGTGTGACTGTATATGTTGAAATTTTCTCAATTAGATGAAGTATAAATGTACATTAATGCAAGAGAATGAAGCATAAATGTACATTAATGTAAGATGAAGTATAAATGTACATTAATGCAAAATATTCTTTTGCTACTTTATGTACGAAAAAAATTAACAATTTTCAAATGGGCAAATAATAGTGTAATAATATTGAGAGAGTTAGCTAGTGACTTTAGGAAGAATATTAAATTCTTTTTCAGATGACAAATAATTATAAAAACTTTAATGAAAAATACAAAGCAGAATAATAGAGATTTTATATCATAATTTTAACTGCAGTTAGTTGTTTTTCATACCAGTATTCATAACACTAAACAAAATCATTTCTAAAGACTATGTCTGATTTTTAATTATTTTATTCCATAAATCTTTTTTTTTTTTTTTTGAGACGGAGTTTCACTCATGTTACCCAGGCTGGAGTGCAATGGTGCGATCTCGGCTCACCGCAACCTCCGCCTCCTGGGTTCAGGCAATTCTCCTGCCTCAGCCTCCTGAGTAGCTGGGATTACAGGCACACACCACCATGCCCAGCTAATTTTTTGTATTTTTAGTAGAGACGGGGTTTCACCATGTTGACTAGGATGGTCTCGATCTCTTGACCTCGTGATCCACCCGCCTCGGCCTCCCAAAGTGCTGGGATTACAGGCTTGAGCCACCGCGCCCGGCCATAAATCTTTTTTTCTTCCTTTTTTTCTGAGACTCACTCAAAATCCATGAATATTCTAAGAGAAAATCTTATCTGGGGATTCTTCATTTTTTGTAGACAAAAGCAGAATGTTAACTCTGTCACTTCAGAATTTCATGAGGAGGAAAAAATCCAAAGTTATGTACAACATAATCATTTTTGCTCTAGATATTATATATGTATATACATATTTATATACACACATATATAAACACAGACACACAGAAAGATGTTAAGAGGAAGAAAGTTCCTCCACCTATTTTGTATTCCACTAACTTTAATGGAAAGTGACCTTCTATTTAGTGTCTGTACGTGCATTACAGCAATCACAGGAACAATGCAGCAAGAGGCAGCACTGAGAAATTATCATTACTGCACTATAATGTCCTACTCTTAAAATAAGATTACCAATATTTCTAAGAATAAACTATAATAACTTCAGGGATAACATTTCGTATCTTCACATAAGCCAGAAGTTTAGGATGAAGATACTAACTTCTGTGCCAGCTTTGACAAATACTGGTTTTCACACTTGGCCATTTGGCATTCAGAAAAGAAATATTCGGCGCACTAAATGTACAGCCAAAATGTGTAGGTAATTCCTATATCAATGCATTATTTACTTCCATTTTCATGTGCTTACACAAAACATAATTTTTAAAGAGGATCTTATATTTTCTAAGGGTGCAGAAATCAATTAACAGCCTCCCTTATGGGTCTAACAGAAGATATTATAAAAAACTCAACCCCACACAGAAGCACCAGTGATCAAATAACATTTTATTGTTAACTACCAATAATCAAGAAATTAGTTCTTCTGATCTCTATGCATTGTCAATGAATTCCCTTCACAGGCTGAAACTTGTACACAACAGAATTGCTTTCTATAGCTAAAAACTTACAGATCTAAGTTAGCTAGACCTGATTTCACATTCTCTTAAAATATAATGTAAAGATTATTTACGTCCTTATACACTGAAATTTTAGAAAAAGGTATATTTCAAGATTTAGACAGAAGTGCACAAGATAAATTTATAATTACTAACATGAAATTGTCTGTGATTCAGTAATACCCAAAATGAAAAACACTTATAAATGTCCAATATCCCAATCCAGTATCTGATACCAGAGTAACTACCATTATGAGGCAATGGAAAGAGTACCAAGATAGATTGTGATTCTCACTCAGCTGTTTAGTCATTTTGGACAAGTTATTTGCCCTTCCAAGTCTGTTTCCTAAACTATAAAATAAATATATTAATATCATCTCTGTCTATATGCACCCAATGGAGTTATAGAAATTATAAACTATGATATATGTGAAATATTGAGTATCATGAGGGTTCCAAATCTAGGTTCTTTATTTTCATACCAACTTTATGAATAGACTGTGATTGATTTTTATGTAGTTTTATGTTTACTTTTAATGTTTACTCTCTTTAGAAATTAGTTGGGACTTGGTTATTTATTTGTCACTCAAGAATGTAGATATGATTTACAAAAGTATATTAAGAGTTATCTCAAGTATTAGTGTTAAGCTAGAACTCAAATTACAAACAAAACAAAGTAAAAGAAAACGAATATAATATCATTTATAATACAGAAAGCTTGTTCTTTGCCAAGAGTAATAATAATCTGCTGAAATTGTTATTGTTAGTCACTTAATAACTACTTTCTTGGTTGGTACACATCAGCAGTAGTCAAGTAACACCTCCTAGAACCCAACCACCAAAAAAAGGTAATCAGGAATAAGAATGTCCTCAGAAAGCTCTACTGTATAAACCAGAACATAGATTAGGAAGGCAGGTACAAGGACCAAGTAAAAGATAGGACTAACTGAATTTAAGATATTAACATGCAATGAAAAGAAATATATCTACCAGAAATATGGAGGTGAGCAGTTTGGTCAGCCATGGAAGCAGTGAAAAAGGAAAGGTACAAAACACTATCATGTAAGCATTACCCAGGAGAAAGGATATCCTGTAAGGCAGACTGATGTAAGTAACTGCTTGACAAGTATATTATGGAGATGGGATTAGCACTTTATCAGAGTTAATACCATTTCAAACTTCTAGTCATTTGTAATCAAATACCTTGTTGTTATCTCATGATCTTGTTCAGTAGGCAACCATTGAAATTTGGTTTTCCATTCAGCATTCTACATGGAAAGAATATACTCAGTGATGTAAATTTCTAGTCCTTATTTTACTTGAATAAACTAGCATTCTCTTGTGATGGGGATGTATATGCTCAGATAAGAGTATGGGCTCTGTAGTCAGGTTACTTTGAGTTCCTACTAATTTACTTTGTGATCTTGGGAAATTCACCAATCTGTTGTCTGTTTCCTCACGTGTACAAAGGGGGTCTAATAATAGGACCCATTTCCCAAGGCTGTTGTGAGGATTAAACAATTCATGTGGCCAGGCATCAGTGGCTCATGCCTGTAATCCCAGCACTTTGAGAGGCCGAGGCAGGTGGATCACCTGAGGTCAGGAGTTCGAAACCAGCCTGGCCAACATGGCGAAACCCCATCTCTACTAAAAATACAAAAATGAGCCGGGTGGAGTGGTAGGCACCCGTAATCCCAACTACTCAGGAGGCTGAGGCAGGAGAATGGCTTGAACCCAGGAGGCAGAGGTTGCAGCAGTGAGCCGAGATTGTGACACTGCATTCCAGCCTGGCTGACAGAGTAAGAAGTATAAAAAAAAAAAAATTGCCGGGCGCAGTGGCTCAAGCCTGTAATCCCAGCACTTTGGGAGGCCGAGGCGGGTGGATCACGAGGTCAAGAGATCGAGACCATCCTGGTCAACATGGTGAAACCCCGTCTCTACTAAAAATACAAAACATTAGATGGGCATGGTGGTGCGTGCCTGTAATCCCAGCTACTCAGGAGGTTGAGGCAGGAGAATTGCCTGAACCCAGCAGGCAGAGGTTGCAGTGAGCCAAGATCACGCCATTGCACTCCAGCCTGGGTAACAAGAGCGAAACTCCGTCTCAAAAAAAAAAAGAAAATTAAAAAAATTTTTTTAAAAAATTTCATGTAAAGCACTTAAAATAGTACCTATCATATAGCAAGTGCTAAACAAATGCTAGCCTTGTTATTATTTTTGAACATGAATTAACATTTCTAAGTCTGATCGCTCTGACACTGATCAGTTTCTAAATCTGAAAAACTAAAGCAGGGCTACTGTGTTGTGTAACTCCAAGGGCGTCAATGCACAAGAGAATAGAGTTCTCTGGCAGCTCTGAACTGAAGGCACAACCTGGTAAATTCAAGGTCACCCACCATGAGGTTCTTTTCAGTAGCTAATCTGTCCAGGTGAAAAACTGACTTAATATGTAACAGTCATAATGTCTACCATAGAGAGGCAGATCCCCTAAATAAGTGAAGCACACCCTGAGTGGTGAGTTTGCCAAGAAACTATGAGTGACAAGGCTGTGGAAGGCAGAGAGCTCAAGTCAAGCCTTAAATGCTTCAAATACAGATATTTTAAAATATCCTGTCAGGCAAAAACAACAGTATAGGCAGATTTTAAGCCTGAAGGCCACCAGTTTGCAAACCCTTACAGTACCCTTTCATTCAAATCTTAAAATATTTTAACTTAGGATAACATATATCCTGTGACCTATTTTTAACCTTTATCTTTATTGCTCTGTAACTGTCCCTTCTTTTGTCCTCCCTTGGCTTCCAAAACCTTCTGTGCTCTTCTCCATAACCTCTTGACACACATACCTTGAGTGGTATCATTCATTTCAACTAACATTTCAATCAGCTAAAAAACTCCAGATATTTATATCCAACTCTATCAATGCTAAGAAATACCTCATGAATTTTATCTGTCTACTTTCTCATTGCCAATATCTTTGGTCAAGTCTTCATGTGATTTCTAGATGTTTACAATAGGTTTGGCCCATTCTATTTTCTCATTGTCCACATCCAGCCACCAGCAAATCCTACTGGTTCTAATACCAATTGAACAATATCCACAATCCAATTATTTTCATCTAAACCATCATCATCTGTCACCTAAATTACCATAGCAGTTCCTTTTATTACTCACTTACCATACCACTCATTTACCACATACCATAGAGGATCCTGTCTCTCCTCTGTTCAATCTCCCAGTGGCTCCCAGGTCACTCAAGAGTGAAATCCAAGGTCCATACAATGGCTTACAGGGCCCTATACAATTGCCTATCACCCCTCTTGTTTATTCTCTTATTACTCTCCCCCTTGCTCATTCTTTTCTCTGGCCACACTGCTCCCTTGGTTTTCCTCAATCATACCAGGCTCATTCCTGGTGCAGGTTTTGTCTACCTCCCACTCCCTTTATCTGGATACTCTTTCCTCAAATGTCTTGGGTCTGGATTGTTCTCTTATTTCAGAGCTCTTTGCTGAATTGTTACTCTTTCATAAGTGCTTCCCTAAACACCCTCTCCATATCCACTTGACTCCCCATCTCCGTTTCTGCTTTATCACCATCTAACACATCTGTTTTTCACGTTTATTTATTTTCTGTCTCTCCCAAGAAAATGTGACCTTCATTACAGCAATAATTTTTTTTCTGTATTGTTGTATTCCTGATTCTAGAACAGTATGTATTAAATATTAAGTACTTTGTGTTTAATGAAAATGACGAAAAGCTTCCTAACTTGTCTTCCTTCTACTGATCTCCCCTTCTGTAGTCCACTTCCTCCTATCCCCCAGGTAGCATACCAAAAAATGCATCCAATCATTCTCCTGCTTAAAAGGCTTTAATGGGATCCCCACATCCTTTAGAGTCTGGCGCCAAATTTAATCCTTTTCCCCATTCCCCAAAATAGTTCTACACTCTCCACATACTAACACTTTTATCATCCTTGAACCTACTTATGCCATTTCTCCATGCTTTTCATTTATCTCTGCATTTACTTGGCCAAAGTTTTACTCATCCTCCAGATCTAGCTATGCCATGATGTCTCCCAGAAGCCTTCACCTGTACCCCCATAGCACTCAGTTCATACCTCCATTATAGTACTTGCTATAACTATGTATTTACCAATCTGTTTCTGTAACTACAGTATAAGATCCCAGAGAGCAAGTTCATGATGTTGTGTCCAGAGCTGTTTTGCCAGTGCTTAACACTATATTTAGCAGAGAGGAAACACTGTAAGTCTGCTGAAAAATGAAAATGTAATGAATGAAATTTTAAAATGAATGAAACAATTTGTTTATGAGAGGTTGGGGGGAAAAAAGTCTTCCTAAGAGTCAGAGTGCTTTCCAACATTAAACCTGAGGCCTGATATGAGTTTTTACATTTACTAAAGAAAAACATCCTTTAGTAATTTTAACAATAAATTAGTGGATTCAGGAATCAAAAATAAATTAATGGCTAGTCAGGAGAGGTATTTACTCCACAGAACATACTAATTTACAAACCAGATATTATGTAGAGCAAAAAGTATACTCTGATCTGAGAAAAGGCATCTGCAACTTTTTAAAATTAAAATTGTTTTTAAAGTGGGAAGGAAAATTGAAAATGATCTAGTGTAACTACCTCATTTCACAAATAAGAAAAATCATGAAAAGGGGAAGAACATTAACCAAGTTAGAAGATCAGGATCAAAACCAAGGTTTTATTCAAAATGAAGAGCTTGCTCTCAAATGTAACACGTTACAATTCCAGACTACTCAAGAATTAAAGCCCAGGACTTATTCCATTAGTTTGCTATGCAAACTTAATGAAGAGTGAAATAATATTGCAAGTAAGAGTTTGCATACCTGGGTTCTTATCTAGGCTGTATTTGTGAGATCTCAGACAACTCACTGAACCTTGTAATACTACCTTAATTAACTACCACGTGGGATTAATGTGAGCATCAAATGAAAGCCCTGTTGCAAATTAAAAGTATAATCATCTTTTCCATCCTCATCCCTTCAGATTCTCCAGTGTAGTCATTTAATAAGTTATCAATCTATATGGGGGGGGTCATAAACCACTGGCGATTCTGACTAGTTGGAGTTTTGTTATTCTTGTTGTACAGAAGGACAGAAAACAGTGAGAGAAGGGTGGGGAAGCTGTTTATACATTATAAACCTCCTCCCAAAGGAGAGTATTATCCATATCACCTATCAATTAAAGACTCTTTTGAGACTCACAAGTTCTTAAACTGTTCATGTTAAAATTGTTTCCCCCAGTACAGGCCCTACAAAACCTTTTAGCATTAGCATATTTCAGAAAATTCTGCGACAATTACTTGGATTATATTTATCTTATCCTATTCTACTGTAGATGTGCCCAAAGCAGGGACTCACAGTATTTCATCTTCAGGAGCTGTTTGTGAATTGTCTTAATTGGGTCAACATCCAGCTGAAATATAAAACTAAGCGGCTGGAGTTGTGCCTGAGAGAACTGAATGAAACACAACTGAATGACAAGAGACAAGGATTATACTCCCCTCTGATTTCCCCCAACTCCTTCCTCTTCATGTCTATTATTTATTTCCAAAGACCTTTTAGAAACTAGGCTCCAGGCATATGCAAAAGTCCTCTACTACAATCTACATAGCCAAAAGTATATTTACAAGTATTTTTATATTAACATTTTATAAAATACAATGTTTTGCCTCTAGGTGTGAAAATATTTAAAGGAAAGTACACTAAATGGATTTTTTTTTTAAGTTATTCATTTGGCAAACAATCATGTTCACCATCTAACACGTCCAAGGCTGAGCATGGTGGCTCACACCTGTTAATCCCAACACTCTGGGAGAGGCTGAAATGGGAGGATGGCTGGAACCCAGGAGTTCAAGACCTGCCTGGGCATTAGCGACACTCTCTTTCTTTCTTTCTTTCTTTCTTTTTTTTAAAGACGGGGTTTCACCCTGTTGGTCAGGTTCGTCTTGAACTCCCGACCTCAGGTGATCCACCCGCCTTGGCCTCCAAAGTGCTTGGATTACAGGTGTAAGCCACCATGCCTGGCTTGCAAGACTCTATTTCCTTAAAGGAGAAAAAATTATGCATTCTGTAAATTCCATTTACATTTAGAATCTCATTCTCACACAAACAGTAATATTTTGTATAAAATCAAAGCAATTGTAAATATAAATCATAGACTTCATTTTTTTTTTCCTGCCCACACAGTATACCTTAATTTTTGAAAATGTTATAAGAAGAATATCCTTGGCTGGGTGCAGTGGCTCACACCTGTAATCCCAGGTCTTTGGGAGGCCAAGGTAGGTGGATCTCTTGAGGTCAGGAGTTTGAGACTAGCCTGGCCAACATGGTGAGATGGAGTGTCTACTAAAAATACAAAAAAAAGCTGGGTGTGGGGTGCACGCCTGTAATCCCAGCTACTCCAGACCCAGGAGGCGGAAGTTTCAGTGAGCAAAGGTCTTGCCACTATACTCCAGCCTGGGTGATAGAGTTAGACTCTGTCTCAAGAAAAGAAAGAAAGAAAGAAAAGAAAGAAAGAGAATATCCTTGAGACAAAGCCTAGCTCCATATACCAAGTTTTATATATTTTTCTCCACTGAATTCACAGGAACTTTCATTACAGTATAAAATAGCCATAATGTGGAAGGATAGAATATTTGAAGGGCCCACAGATTAGTCCATTTTTTCTGAAATTTCTTAAGAATTATCCAGGGAGCCTATGAAAAATACCCTAGAGATTCTGATTCAGTTGCTCTGGGCAGAACAAAAATGTATTCCCCAAAGTGATTTTGATGATTAACATTAGGAAACACTGATCTAGTATAGCAGTTCTCAATTGGGCACATATTAGAATTTCCTGGGGGGCTTTTAGAACTCTTAAAACCCAGGCTGAGGTCCAGACCAACAGAAATAGCAGCAATACTTTTTTTAAAAAGTTCCCTGGGGAAGGTTTAGAACCATTGATCTGATCTTGCAGAATTTCTCCTGACTTTTAGTTCACTTTGTTTTTGATGTAGTTGTTTTGTTTTTTATGTGGGCTGACCAAAAAAGTGTGAAAAAAATAAACCATCACTTTCGCCTCAGAACAATGATGCCTCTTAACAATTGGATAAGTGGAGCTAACCTTTTTATTTCAGAAATCATTAGAAAATATGTTTAGTCCTAATTTTAAATAAAATAGACTAATCTTAACCCTTAGCTCTTACTGCCAACCTGTTAACATATCTTACAAAGAATTCTTTAGAGTTTTCTTTTTATCCTCTAAATCAACATTTTTATTTTTATTTTTAGAGACAGAGTTTCACCAAGTCGGTCAGGCTGCTCTCCAACTCCCCACCTCAGGTGATCCGCCTGCCTCAGCCTCCCAAAATGCTGGGATTACAGGTGTGAGCCACTGCTCCCAGCCTTCTAAATCAATATTTTAAAATTTCAAATTCTTTAAAAGGTCTAACATCACAGTTCCTTACTAGCAAAATTATTTTGATACCTGAATTTGACATGATTTTTTCATAATGTACAATATGTAACTCCATATACTGAAGTTACTCTGTGAGAGAGAATAGATTTCCTTCTTCCATACAAAAGAAAGAATTTTACGCTCCATTAGCAAAACCCCATCATTGGTTTGTCCACAGATACTCGAGTGGGAAGCTACTCAAGATATCAGTCAACCCATTCTAAGAATGTTCTTTTTAATATAAAAGATAATGTTTTTTAAAAATCATTTAAAATGTGCCAAGTGCAAGCTTATGCATCTATCATTTTTAAGAGTGCATTTTACTTTCTAAAAATTACCACACTTTTGATTGACGTGCCCTCCGGGAATCTACTTTTATTATTGCAGTATTGAAGTTGTTGAAATATCAACCTTCATCCCTCTCAAGACCGCTAGGTATTTAGATATTTCAAATTTCAGCAGTTTGTCATTTTTGCTTCTGGGTTTTAAAAATGTGTTTAGTTTGCTTTACCAAGCAGATCACATTACTACAGATAAAACTTAGGTAACGTATATAGTCCACAGTACAATGTATATTTTTGATTACTTCTATGAGGTTCGAGATTTTCAAATATTCTAAGTAAGAATCAGATGCAATGAATTTTGTTTCAGAAAGTTTAATGAAAGCCCCCGTTTTCATTATTAAAGATACGTATTAACACATACGAATGATAAAATTTTAAGTCTAACCAAAATTTAAGTATGCTACAGTATACTTTGCAAATGTCCCCAAACTTGAATGGAATCAAGAATGTGCCGCTTATGGCACAGAGCAAAAATAAAAAATCAGAATCTCAGTTAAATATTCAAGAGATACACACCATCTAGAAAACTGGGCTAGCCTGAATAATCCATGGAGTTTTTCCTTTAGGGTAAAACTGTGCTACACTAAGTTTCTGCAAAGCCTAATTATTTTGTGTTAACATACTGAACTTGAAACTTGCCATCTCAAATTCCAAGGGATAAGACTGTATACCACAGCTGGCTGCTTAAAAATTTCCTGAAATTGGGGGCTGCTTAAAAATTTCCTGAAAACCAAACATGTTTATTTTTCAGACGTGTTCTCGGTTCTCGGGTAGTAGTCAAATATCAAACACCCGTTCCTGAAAATTCCTGGCTGGTCCTATCTGGCCGGGAGCACCGACCCCTGGACGGGAAGAGGCAGGACCGCAGCACCGAGCCGGGACACTGAGAGCCGCCCGGCGCACACGGAGCCCGCCCGGGGGGCGGGGGGCTCGCACGTGCCCGGCCGGGGGCGGGGCCGGCGCCGGCGAGCAGCGACCCCGACTCGGGGAGGCGGGCGCGGCCGGGCAGACCTCTCCCGCGGCCGCGATCCAGCGGTTTACATAAGGGTGCGCGTCATGGAACTGATGGAGCCACACAGAGACGTCTAGGTCATGCAGGAGGCGCCCGGCCCCGGCCCGCTCCCGCCGCCCCAGACCCCTCCTCTCATCCGACAGAAAGACAGACAAGAAGGGTTCCCGACCTGTCGTGCCCTGCATGTTCAGAGTCTGTCATGTTTGGTCAAGAACGGGGCGGGGCTGGAGGGCAGGTCTGCGAGGCCGGCGGCGGCGGGGCGCGGGGAAGACCCCTGCGCCGCCTGCGGGAACCTGCTCCCGGCCGCCGCCGACAGGTGACGAAGTGGTAAAAACTCACGGTTACTAGTGAGCGACACAGACACAGACTTTCCAGTCTATTAACAACCACGCCAGAGAGGTGGGGCTCTAACTGCAAACACTGGGCAACGGCCCCGCGCTGCCGGCGCTGCCGCTCTAGTCTCTATTCGCCGCCGGTGGCTGTGGCGTGGGAGCGGGCGGGCGGCGTGCACCGACGCGGGGATTTGGACAGTGGCCGTAACGGTGATTTCTCCTCACCAACATGGCGGCACCCGAAACAGGCAGCTCGAGAAAATGGCGCCGGCCGCAACACCTTGCCCGGGACTAAAGGGCAAGAGAGATTCCTCCGCGAGCCGCGGCCCTTGCCCAGCCTGCCGGGGCTGAGCGCGTTGACCATTGGATGAGACTGCCCGTCAATCACATGCAGGGGCGGGTCTCCACAGTTCCCTGTGCAGCGGCGGAGGCGGCAGCCTAGTGGCGGGGACGGGTGGCGAGAGACGCGGCTGAGTGGCTTCTCCAGTGGCTGCAGGAGCGGGAGGCGGCCCGCGGGACCAGCGAGGGCCACCAGCGCTTCTGCTCTGGGCAATTTTTTTTCTTGGAGACGCCCGCCGCCTGAGGAGTTCCAGACGCATCAAGCAAACGGGCCCCAAAACTGTTACCCGAGGCGGGCAGGGGTGGGATAATAAAGAACAGGCGGCCGTCGAGTGCATAAAAAAATTTTTTTGAAAACCTTTGTTCTTGCAGTAATGGGGAATGCAGTTTCTCCTTCACTGTTGTAGCGAGTATCTGTTTTTGTAACGTTTAGTGCTCAGAATAATGAAGGAAAATAGCTTGCCAGGCAATTTTTTCTTATATTTGCCGCTAAATTTACCCAATTATTACTTAAAATAGGAATAGCTGTCAAAATAATTATATAAACTTTACGTTATTTCGTAAGAATATTAACGTAAAATGTATGCGAGTATTTTATAAATAACTATTAGGCATGACATTATTATTTTTTTGAGATGGGAGTCTCGCTCTGTTGTCCAGTCTGGAGTACAGTGGCGCGATCTCGGCTCACTGCAACCTCTGCCTCCAGAATTCAAGCAATTTTCTTGCCTCAGCTTCCCGAGTAGCTGGGACTACAGGAAGCGCCTCCATGCCTGGCTAATATTTGTGTTTTTAGTAGAGACGGGGGTTTCACCATGTTGGCCAGGCTGGTCTCGAGCTCCTGACGACAGGTGATCCGCATGCCTCTCCCTTCCAAAGTGCTGGTATTGCGTGAGCCACCGTGCCTGGCCGTGCATGACTTTTTTACTTACGAACGTGGTCTTAAGAAATTTTTAAATGACAAGTCAGTGGTTTGGCCTATTTAATATGTTAGCCCTGAATGAAGGTTCCTTGCTTTTTACTAAAATGATAGACTTAATGATTAATCCAAATAACTGACTTCATTTGTCTGTCCTTAATAATACATTTTCCTAGCATAAATGGAATGCATCCAGAAGCAATTGCAATGAGTGGATTAAATTAGAAACGTAAAGTGTTTGATATTAATATATACCTTGAAAAGAAAGGCTGGGCCGGTGGCCTTTCAAAAAAAAAAAAAAAAGTAGGGCTTTTTTTTTTTTTTTTTTTTTAAGTTGAATGCAACCAGTGACAGGAACTCGTCACATTTTACCTTAATACATTTCTAGGAAGCTTTCAAACAGTAGACCTGAAGAAACTATGTTAACATTTGGAGTTACATTAAAATCTCAAGACGGTTTTATTCTAACTATTTTACTTAATTTAGGACTTACTGTAGCTAATTTGGGTTGCCAGTTTCTTTGAAGTTATCCAGAGGCCTTTCAGATAAACAGTTGCTGTTATTTCTTGCACTTCGTTTTCTGTGTCCCCTATACCTGGAGGTTTCAGAATTTATTTCAAACCTTTGTTAAGGTGTTTGGTTTGTAATGGTGTGGGACAATGTAGTTGTCTCTGGATGAAAAGCCTCCTTATCTAACCTTTGGCATGCACCACTTAAGAAGTTTGATGCTAAAATTTGTCGTCAGGGCTTGGTCTTTTTTCTTTAGGTAACAGAAAGGGGAGGTGTGTGTGGGTGAGCATTGAGGGGCAGTGCCCCTCTGAGGCTATGGGCTTTTAGAAGCTAGAGATCTGTGACCCCTTGTCTTTAATTGCCTCAGTTAAGGAGCAATGTATGTATCAAAGAGATTACAGTAGATAATTAATTTTCAACCTAACAGATTTTACCTAACAATGATATGTGGACCATGAGAACTGCAGAACTCTTGTCACATAATGACCTTGTCCAAACCTCAGCAAAGAGAGACCACCAAACTGTACCAAGGCTTGTAGCAGCATAAGGTCTTGTTCCTAGGATGACCACAGTACCCTCTCCAGACCCCTCAGTTAAATGTCTCCAGAGAAGGCTCAACACTGCCCACCTGGCCATAGGCCCTTGACCCTCTTTCTTGGAGCATTTAGAAAAAAAGAGCTTACAATGGTGGGTCCTTCCTCTATCCTCTTTACATGTATAATTTCTCTACTACAACTCAGGAGTGTCTTAAGGACCTGAAAGCCATTACTTTGAAATTTAATCATCTGGAAGGTTGCTATCTCCCATTCTTGATGGGAGGGTAGAATCCTGACTTCGATGACAGTTGCCAGCTAGCTGACACAACCGGTCTAATCACTTTTATACTCACTGACTTTGTAATTTTTTGTATGTATTCTTGCTCTTCCCCCTCCCTTATTCTGTCTTTAAGCTGCCCAATTACTTCTGCATTTTAATGGAGCAATGCTCTTTCCCTATGTTAGTAATTACTGAATAAAATTGTTTTTCACCACTTTAATGTCCAGTTTTATTTATCTTTGACAACCATCCCCACCCCCTGTGCACCCCAAAATTGTAACGCACATAAAGGTACCAACACTTATTTTGCTAAATAAGGTCATCTTAAATGTCTTACGGTTATTTCATAAAAGACATTTTAACATCAAGAAAGTAGAAAGGATATTCTTTTTTTTTTTTTTGAGACAATTTCACTTCATCATCAGCTGGAGTGCAGTGGCATGATCTCAGCTCACTGCAACCTCCACTTTCTGGGTTCAAGCAATTCTTGTGTCTTAGCCACCCGAGTAGTAACTAGGATTACAGGCACGCACCATCATGCCCGCTAATTTTTGTATTTTTAAGAGACGGGAGTTTCCACCATGTTGGCCAGGCTGGTCTCTTAACTCCTGACCTCGATTGAGCCATATGCCTTGGCCTCTGAAAGTGCTGAGATGCCAATTATTTTACATTGAATTCCTTTACATTTAGCTTTAAGAAAAATTCATTTTATTTTCCCTGTTGTGTCCCAGATGATAAGAATAAGCCCTGGTATTCCAAGGCTCCCAATATTGGCACAAATTATAGTGCAACAAAGTGACACAGGAGCTGCAGACCATTAGACACATTCAGAGACTGATCAGGCTTAGGACAAAAACAGACTCCTAGTGATCATCCTAGCTGGAGGATTAGGGGGCCTTTCCATATCTTTCCTGATAGCTTATACAATTCCTAAATGTGTATGTAGCCCTAGGCAGGGGGAGGGTGCCCAGTTGCAACTATTTTCTGCCTACCTACCAGAATAGGAGCTTAGAGTTAGAACTAATTTGGCGGGAATAATTCCCTGTACAGTACACACTGAGGTTACAAATGAATATTTGTGTTATTCACACTCACTGGAAAGTTTTTCACACACATTTTCAAAGTAAGTTGTAGACTTCAGAGGTTTTAGTCTGTTTGGGCCACCATAAATTACCATAGACCAGTGGTTTATAAACAACAGAAATTTATTTTGCTACAGTTCTTGAGACTAGAAAGTCCAATATCAAGGTGCCAGAAGATATGGCTTGCTTCTTGATTCATAGATGGCTGTCTCCTCACTGTGTATTCACATGGTGGAATGGGCAAGGGAGCTCTCTAGGTTCTCTTTTATAAGGTCACTAATCTCATTCAAGAGGGCTCCACCCTCATGACCTAATCACCACCCAGAAGCCTCATCTTCAAATATCATCACATTGGAGATTAGGGATTAGATTTCAACATATTGAATTTCAAAATTTTAAATTTTCAACATAAATTTGGGGTGAACACAAACATTCAGTGTATAGCAACTTCTAAACACTTCAGCATGCAAATCATTAATTAGAATGTAATATTTTTAGCAGTATCATTTTAAGGTAAATTTTATGTACAGTGAGATGCAGAGTCTTGAGAAAACAATTTGATGAGTTCTGAAAAATGCAGAAAATACATACACCTGTGTCACCCAAATCCTTATGAAAGCATATAACATGACCATACCCTAGAAATTTCCCTCTGACCCTGCCCATTCAAACCTCATCTGCATCCAGAGGCAATCATTTCTCTAACTTTTTTCAACTACAATTTAGCTTTGCCTGATTTAAAACATGGTATGGTTTATAAATAGAATAAATGCTGTTTTGTATAAGGCTTTTTTCATTCAGAAAAATGACTTTCTTCATTTATTTTTTATGTTAAAAATTACCTCATTTTCAACTTTTTCAAATCTCAGAGGGAAAACATTCAGTCATATGAAGTATGCAATTAACTGTACTAATGGCATAGTACATAAAGGGTGTGACTTTGACATTCCTTATCAGATGGAGGAAATCTATTTTTTTGTTTGTTTTGGAGATTTTTTATTTATTTATTATTGATTTTTTAATTCCACTATAGTTAGAACTCATACTTTATATCATTTCAATTCTGTGACATTTGTTAAGGTTTATCTATTAAGGAAATCTTTCTGCTAAGGAAATCTATCTATTCCTAATTTGCTGAATTTATGTTTGTTATTGTCAAACAATTTTCTGCATCAGTTGATGAGATCATATAGTTTTCTTCTTTTTAGTCGTAACATGTTGGATTGCACTGATTGATTTTCAAATAGCAAACCACCTTATACGTATTTCTGATACGAACTTCACTTAGTTGTTATATATTATTCTTTTTATATTGTTGGATTCGATTTTTAACATTTAGTTAAGAATTTAAAAATCTTTGTTTAGGAGGGATATTGGTGTGCAGTTTTCTTTCTTTGTCTTTGACCGTTTTTGGAATTGGGTTAATGCATACCTTTCTATTTTCTGCATGAGAGCATATAAAACTTGTATTTCTTCCTTAAATGTTTGGTAGAATTCTCCAGAAAAACCATCTGGGCCTTGATATTTCTTATTTTAGAAGGTTTTAAGCTATGAATTTAATTTCTTCAATAGTTAATTGTTCTGTTAGATTGTGTACTTTACCTTAGGTGAGTTTACATGGTTTGTGGTTTGTGAGGATTTGGCCTTTTAATCTAAGTTGTTGAATTTATGTATGTAGAGTGTTTCATAATATTGACATATTTTTTTTATTGTTGGTGGAGTCTGCACTGAAATATCCACTTTCATGTATGACTGGTAATTTATATCTTCTCTCCTTTTCTTTTCAGTTTTGCTAGAGATTTATCAATTTAATTATCTTTTCAAATAATTAGACTTTGGTTTAACTTAAGGTTTTTCTGCTCTTATCTTTCATTGATTTCTGCTTTGATCTTTAATATATCATTCTTTCTGCTTGTTTTTTCTACTTTCTGAAGGTAGAAGTTTATTTGAGATCTTCATTTTAAGTATTTAGAGCTCTAAAATTCCTATAAACACTGCTTTAGCAGTGTCTCACAAATTTTGCTATGTTGCATTTTCACATTCATTCAGTTCAAAATATTTTATTTTCTGCTTATTTTTCTTTTTTGAGATGGAGTTTCACTCTTCACCAGGCTGGAGTGCAGTGGCGCAATCTCAGCTCACTGCAACCTCCACCTTCTGGGTTCAAGCGATTCTCCTGCCTCAGCCTCTTGAGCACAGGTATTGATCGACTTACTACCTATGCAACTTATGAGCATTCCACTTTATGACCACGATCGCTAGCCACAGCTGTTCCGCATCTGGCAGCGCAAACGTTGCCCAGCTGGGCTTACGACAGTGCGGACCAGCTTCCGGCAGCACTACCATCTCCGCATGCACCATTTCAACTGTTATCCCAGACTCGGTACAGCAATTTGTGTTTTGTGTCTTGGATGTTTTTCATCAAATCACTCCCAATAAACTTCTTATACATTTCGAAGCAATGGAACCAAACATCGAATGATTTGCAAGTATTGAACGGATGGCGCACGATGTGTTTCGTCCGTATCGTGAAATTTATGAAGAAAAAATGAAACATGCAATTCAGACAAGGCTCGCCATGTTTATGAAAAAACCAACTCCGGTAACCCCAACTGCTGCCTCAGATGACGACATCAACGATCCGCAGCCAAGCACCAGCGGCCAATAAAATGTTTCGTACATGTTTATATATTTTGATATGTTTTGCAATTGGGAAAATGTTTCCTATGGTATTTTTTACACCTGTATTTTGCATTTTATTTTATTTTATTTTATTTTTATTTATTTTTTTTTTTTT
>NW_016107537.1:1536803-1544130 GCF_001604975.1 Cebus imitator
GTATGCACCTGTATTTTGTAATTTTGTATGTTTTGCAAATATTAAACCAGTTGTACTGGTAATGTAGTGTTTTACTTAAAATAAGAAACAAAATGGTGTACAGATGATACAAATGGCATAAAATGAACAAAGAAAATTATGATATATAACAATAATGAAAGAAAATTATGATAAAATATGACTTAAAGATTTTTATAACATCATTTCACAGTACTGTACATATAGCCTACTCAACTTACGACCAAATCGTGTTATGACCGGTCTGTCAGAACCAATCATGGTCGTTAAGTCGAGCACTAGCTGTAGCTGGGATTACAGGTGCACGCCACCACACCTGGCTAATTTTTTTGTATTTTTGATAAAGACAGGGTTTCATCATGTTGGCTAGGCTGGTCTCAAACTCCTGACCTCATGTGATCTCCCCCCTCAGCCTCCCAAAGTGCTGGGATTATAGGCATGAGCCACTGCACCCGGCCTCAGTTCAAAATATTTTCTAATTTACTTCATGAATTCTTCTTTAACCTTTGGATTTTTAAGAGGTATGTTGTTTAATTTCCAAGTATTTGGAGGTGGGTTTTTTTTCATTATCTATTTTGATTTCTTGTTCAATTCCATTATGATTGGAGAATATACTTTGTATTATTTCAATACTGTTACATTTGTTAAAGTTTATTTTATAATCCAGTATATGGGTTATCTTGGGTGAATTTTCCATGTGCTTTGTATATTTGTGCGTATGTATTAGGATTATTACGACTTTGAGGTGAATTTACCTTTTTGTAATTACGTAACATCTGTATTTTTCTCTGCTAGTTTTTACTCTAAGGTCCACTTTGATATTAATACAGTCAATTCAACTTTCTTTGGTTTAGTGTTGCTTAGTATGTATTTTACCGGTCTTTACTTTTAACCTACTTATGTCATGTTTAAAGTGAGTTTCTTGCCAGGTGGCTCACGCCTGTAATCTCAGCACTTTGGGAGGGAGAGGTGGGAGGATCACTTGAGCTCAGGCATTCAAGACCAGCCTGGCTAACATGGTGAAACCCTGTCTCTACTAAAAATACAAAAATTAGCCAGGCATGGTGGAGTCTGCCTGTAGTCCCAGCTACTCAGGAGGCTGAAAAAGGAGAATTCCTTGAACTTGAGAGGTGGAGGTTGCAGCGAGCCGAGATCATGCCACTGCACTCCAGCCTGAGCTATAAGAGCGAAACTCTGTCTCAAAAAATAAATAAAATAAAATGAGTTTCTTGTGGAGAGCATATAGCTGGACCATATTTATCCATTCCGAAAAATCTCTTGGTTTTATTTGGTAAATTTATCCCACTTACATTCAATGTACCCATTAATATGTTTGATTTTAACTTTGTCTTTAACATTTTTTTATTCATTCTCTTGTTTGCTCTCCTATTTTTTCTTTTCTGCTTTAATATTTTTGGGATATTCCATATTTAATTTATTTATTGTGTCTTTGAATATTCATTGAGTTTTTTAGTTTTTATATTTTTCAGTTCTAAAAATTCTATTTGGTTCTTCTTTATGTCTTTTTTTTTTTTTTTTCATTTTTTTTTTTTTTTTTTTTTTTTTTTTTTTTTTTTTTTTTTTTTTTGACTGAGATGCTCTACTTTTTCCATTTGTTTCAAGGGCGTTTAGTGTAACATTTTTATAAAAGCTGTTTCAAAGTCTGTCAGATAATTCCAAATATAAGTCATCACAGCTTTGGCATCTGTTGATTGTCTTTTCCCAGGCAATTTGAGATTTTTCTTGGTTCTTTGTATGCCAAATAAGTTTGAATTGTATTCTGGAGATTCTGAATAATAATATACTATAAAGCCTCTGGATGTTATTTAAATCTTATGCAGAATGTTTATGTTTTTGTTTTTACAGGTAATAGGCCTGGTTACATTCAGGCCTTGATTTCTAACCTACTGTGATTCCAGTGCCTGTTCAACTGAATGCCTTTGCAATGCTATTTAGAATCTTAGATGTGTACTACCCAGGGACCAGGCAGGACATGGATGAATCATGTATATTCAGCTTCCAAAAGTCTTTAGCATACCAATTAGGATCAGATCCATGCATGTACAACTCAATGGTAAGCCCAGGGGTTCAGAAATGTATGCTGTCATTTTTCATTTTTTCTTTTTCTTCCTTTTTTTTTTTTTTTTTTTGAGACAGAGTCTTGCTCTGTTGCTAGGCTGGAGTGCAGTGGCATGGTCTCAGCTCACTGCAACCTCCACCTCCTGGGTTCAAGTGATTCTCCTGCCTCAGCCGGCCCGAGTAGCTGGGACTACAGGCGTGAGCCATCACACCCAACTAATTTTTGTATTTTTAGTAGACAGGGTTTCACCATATTGGCCAGGATGGTCTCAGTGTCTTGACCTCGTAATCCACCTGTTTGGGCCTCCCAAAATGCTGGGATTACAGGCAAGAACCACAGCGCCCAGCTATGATATCACTTTTCTAAGCCCCTTCTTCATTGTGGTCTCCTAGAAATTTTCCACATCCCTGAAGCTTCTGTTTTTTGGTAGTCCAGCCAGAAAGCTTGAGCTTCAGTTACCCCAACTTCTGCACACATTTGCAGTGATACTTATGTCTGGGCTAAGTGGTAGGAGGACCACGGAAAAAAGAAAATTAAAAATGTAATACTATTTCAGTGACACTTTGAATTCTCATCTTCATCACCAATCTGCCTGCTTCAGTTACTTTCTTGAAGGCCGGGCATGATGGCTCATGCCTGTAATCCCAACACTTCGGGAGGCTAAGACGGGTGGATCTCTTGAGGTTAGGAGTTCAAGACCAGCCTGGCCAACATGGTGAAATCCTGTTTCTACTAAAAATACAAAAAATAGGCATGGTGCCAGGTGCCTGTAATCGCAGCTACTTGGGAGGCTGAGGCAGGAGAATCATTTGAACCCAGGAGGCAGAGGTTGCAGTGAGCTGAGATCGCACCATTGCACTCCAGCCTGGGTGACAGGGTGAGACTCCATATCAAAAAATAATAATAATAAAATAATAAAATAATTACTTTCTAAAATCTTCAAACAATTTCATGAATTCTATCTAGGTATGCCTATATTCAGGGGATATATTGTGCTTTTACTATGTTATCCGGAACGAGAAATCCTATCATACATATATATATATATATATATATATGAACCACCAAATACATTAGTAATATTGTTTTATTCACTAAATATTTACTTAGAATGACTACTTTCTTCTTTCTCCATTTTTTCCTGAGAACTCAAACTTTTCACCTCAGATTTTCTGTTATCAAATTCATTCTTTCTAATTTATAAACCTATTCTTTAGAATCTCCTAAATAATTTGCTCATAGTGACCTCTCTGTTTTGTTTTCCTAAAAATATCTTATAGTTCACCTCTATTTTTGAGTAATATTGTTTCAAGATATAGAATTCTAGTTCAGAAGTTTTATTTTCTTTCAATTTATTGAAGATACAATTTTATTATCTTCTGGATTCCCTTGTTGTTACTGTGAAGACAACTGGCAGTCTAATTGTCATTCTCAAGGTAAACCTTTAAAACTTTTCTATGGCTATTTTAAATATTTTCTTTGCTTTTCTGTGGTTTCAGTATGGTGCGTCTTAGTGTGGATTTCTTTTAATTATCCTGCCTAGTATTTGTTTAATGTCTTGATCTATAAATTGGTGTTTCAACAATTTGGAAAAGTTTCAGCCTTTTCTTTTCTTTCTCTTTCTTTCTTTTCTTTTCTTTTCTTTTTTGAGATGGAGTCTCACTCTGTCGCCCAGGCTGGAGAGCAATGGCGTGAACTCGCTCTCTGAAACCTCTGCCTCCTGGGTTCAAATGATTCTCCTGCCCCAGCCTCCCAGGTAGTTGGGAATACATGCACATGCCACCACATTCAGCTAATTTTTATATTTTAAGTAGAGCTGGGGTTTCACCATGTGGGCCAGGCTGATCTTGAACCTCTTCTGACCTCGTGATCCACCCGCCTTGGCCTCCCAAAGTGCTGGGATTAAAGACATGAGCCACCATGCCTGGCTTCTTTTCTTTTTTTAAGACAGAGTCTTGCTCTGTCACCCAGGCTGGAGTGCAGTGGTGCAATCTTGGCTCACTGAAACCTCCACCTCTGTCTCCTAGGTTTAAGCAATTCTCCTTCCTCACTCAGCCTCCCAAGTAGCTGGATTACAGGTGCATGCTCCCACACCTGGCTAATTTTGTACTTTTAGTAGAGATGGCATTTCACCATGTTGGTCAGGCTGGTCTTGAGCTCCTGACCTCAAGACATCCACCCGCCTTGGCCTCCCAAAGTGCTGGGATTACAGGTATAAGCTACCACACCTGGCCAGCCTTTTCTTTTCAAACATGTCCTCTTCCTCATTCTATTTTTCTTCTCTTCTTATGATTATTATTAGTTATATGTTAGACATTTAAATCTATTATTTATGTTTTTATAATAATCTCTTTGGTAGCTTCCCCTTTTTGGGGTGGCAGTCTCTCTATGATGTACTTTAGATAATTTCTTCTGACTTATCTTCCAGTTCACTAATTTTCTTTTCAACTGTCTCTACTCTATTAAAGCCATCTTATTACTCAAAGTCTACTAGGATAATCAGAATCACTAGAAGATAAATAGAGAGATGACAGATAATACATAGCTAAGTTTACAGGGATTTGACCTGCAATTGTGGGAACTGTTTAAAACAGCCTGTAAAGCTCTTTCTGATACTGGAGCTTCAGATCTGCAAGGTGGGACCAGGCACAGTGGCCTATGCCTGCAATCCCAGTACTTTGGGAGGATGAGATAGGAGGATTGCTGAGTTCAGGAGTTTGAAACCAGTCTGGGCAACACAGTGAGACCCCATGGGAGTGCAGTGAGCTGTAATTGTGCCACTGATAGAGCAAGACCTTGTCTAAAAAAATTTAAAAATCGGCAAGGCACATATTCAGGAAGGGAAGTTGGATGTAAAGTGGAGGAGAATGAGGACAAACTAGAATCCCTGAGCATAAACCAGAAGCTGCCTGCGTCTCTTAGCCTGCTCTACTTTAATGATATAAGTGTTGTGCAGTAGAATCTTGGGCCCTTTATCATGGAACTAAATACATGGTTGGCCCGGAATTTAGAAAATCTGAAGGAGGATCTGGGGTGAGGTATATCAGGTCTTATTGCTGTCCCGTATCAACAAGGTAAACCAGTAAACAACAATGTGCATGAGTTGCAATAGCATCTGCTGCCCCTTCCCTAACCTCCTGAGTATAAAAAGCAGCATGGCTGCTGTTTTACTTCCACCTTCCAAATTTTATGCAAAATCTATCTTATGGTCCACCCTAACTAGAAATATGCAGGATAAGAATCCTGGAAAACATGGTTCAGCCTAGCTAAGATAACATGTTACAAAATCACCAAGTATATACGTTTTTTTTTTTTTTTTTTTTTGAGACAGAGTCTTGCTCTGTTGCAGGCTGGAGTGTAGTGGCACCATCTTGGCTCACTGCAACCTCTGCCTCCTGGGTTCAAGCATTCCCCTGCCTCAGCTTCCTGAGTAGCTGGGACTACAGGCTTGTACCACCATGCCTGGCTACTTTTTTGTATGTTAGTAGAGATGGGGTTTCACCATGTTGACCAGGATGGTCTCAATCTCCTGACCTTGTGATCCACCCACCTCAGTCTCCCAAAGTGCTGGGATTATAGGCATGAGCCACCACGCCTGGCCCAAGTATACACTTTTTAACTAGGTGCCTGTAAGTATCTCTTTAACCCATACTTTTCAGATAAAAGCAATAGCAATGTCATGCCTCTGCCTAACATGATGCAACTCTCCCTCATTCAACCAAAAACATGCTACCCATTTTCCCAAAAAAGGATAAAAAGTCCCTTTTCCACTTTTGGGTGATGTTCATTCTTCTTCAAATTCTTATTTTAGCTCAGTCACGTGACTCTTTTCATATCCTATAACTTAAATAGAGGTATAAAGATAACTACTATTAACTTATTTCATGTTAGATGGTAGGGAAATAGTAGAAGGGAAAATTTTAAATATATATGTATGTGTGTGTGTGCCTGTGTATATTTCCACAAATTTGTGTCAAGAATGATATATTCATAACTATTGCAATCATTTTTGCTATGGTCATGTAGTAATGAAGCAGCATCATTTGTCTGGGGTAATTCCTGAGGTTCATCATCTCACTCCAAGGAAATTGAGGATGCCGACACACAACGGGTGAGTTTAAGAGCAGAAGTTTAATAGGTGAAAGGAAAATAAAAGCTCCTTCATGCAGAGGAAGGGGTCCCAAATGGGTTTCCAGGTTCAGGGCGAGATGTGGTTGGTTTTATAGATGAGCTTGAGGAGGCAGTGTCTACTTTACTTAGGGTGTAAAGGATTGGTTGGACCAGGTGTTCCATTTACACAGTGCAGAAAGAAGCTAACAACCCCACCCTAATTGTTTTCTTTTTCTTTTTCTTTTTTTGAGGTGGAGTTTTGCTCCTGTTGCCCAAGTTGGAATGTAATGGTACAATCTCGGCTCACTGCAACCTCTGCCTCCCGGGTTCAAGTGATTCTCCTGCCTCAGCATCCCAAGTAGCTGGGATAACAGGCATGCACCATGACGCTCAGGTAATTTTGTATTTTTAGTAGAGATTGGGTTTCTCCATGTTGGTCAGGCTGGTCTCGAACTCCCCATCTCAGGTGATCTGCCTGCCTTGGCCTCCCAAAGTGCTGGGATTACAGCGAGCCGCTGCACCTGACCACCTCACCCTAATCTTTTATTAGGCAGTTGGGTTCTTTACCTGGCTAGTGCCATGTTGCCTGTTCCCTGACTGTACACATTGTGACAAAGAAAAGGAAGATGGAGTCTCCATGTTGGATATGCCTGGCTCGTAGGTAGTCCTTTTCTATTGACACAGCTCCTGGCATTTGCCTGCACAAGGTTCTACCTTGCTTTTCTACATCTGCAGCTTGATTTTTCAGGCTGTTCTTTGTTAGAAGTGATTTTAGGGCTGCTTGTTTTATTAAAAGGGAAACCTTACCGAGGACTCTCTTACCCTCTCTAACAGCCTAAATAATTTCTTTTTAGCTCCTGTATCAGTTGCCGCTGATATGTGTACTGTGCGACCCTGGCTGTGGGACCCCGACCCACGGAGGCAGGCACTCAATAGACCCGAGGCAGGACGCATGGTGACCGGTACCGACTTTATTGGGATCTCCGGGCGACTCAAGCGGGAAGGGAAGAATCGCGCGCGCTTTCTTTGTTCGGTGGACTTTATAGGGACAGAGGGCCTGGGGCGGTAGGAGAGCTGACCTGGCAGGTAGTAATTGGCTAGGTTGATTGCTGGGCAGGA
>NW_016107537.1:1546466-1547685 GCF_001604975.1 Cebus imitator
AGGCAGCACAGTGTGAAAGCGTAATGTTGGGGTTTTCGATAAAGAGTAGATGTATTAGCTGGACTCTAGATGGTCCTAAGTGAGGTAGAGATCGGTGGGTAAGGAGTTCAGCAAGCCTATGAGTGGAGAACACCTGAAGTGGAAGTTGCAAATTGATCTTAAGGGCTTCAGTGGTGAGGGTAGCTGCTGCGGCTAAGGCACGAAGACAAGACTGCCATCCCCTTTCAGTGGGGTCTAATTGTTTGGACAGGTAGGCCAGAGGTAGGAGGGTGCCCCCTAGTGGTTGTGCTAGGACCCCTACTGCCGTATGGGATTTTTCATCTGTGTACAGATGAAAAGGCAGGTTGGGGTTAGGCAAGGCCAGGCTGGTGGATATGCATAGAGCCTTGAGGAGTGCCCGGAAGGCCTGGTTAACCGTGCCCTGGGAAGAGAGCGGTCCCATGGGGGTGTCGGTTGCGGCCTGATATAGGGGCTTGGCTAAGATGGCATAATTAGGGACCCAGTGGCGGAAGAACCCAACCAGTCCTAAGAAGGAAAGTATTTCCTGGGCTGACTGCGGGGACTGGAGGGCCTTAAGAGCCTGTAACCGGTCGACCGTGATGGATTTTTTTCCCAGGCGTGAGCTGTAAGCCTAGGTAGGTGATTGAAGATGAGGATATTTGGGCCTTGCTAGGGGACACTCGGTATCCCTTGTTATATAGAAAATTGAGGAGAATGGTGGTGGCCCGGATGCACTCAGGACGGCTGGGGGAGCAGATCAGTAGATCATCCACATATTGGAGGACAGACGAGGGCGTGAGATTACAGTTGAGTAGGTCAAGGGCCAGTGCCTGTCCGAACAAGTGAGGGCTGTCCCGGAACCCCTGAGGGAGGACGGTCCACGTGAGCTGCTGGGAAATACCCATGAGGGGATCATCCCAAGTGAAGGCAAAAATAAAGTATGAGCTTGGGTCGAGGGGAATGGTGAAAAAGGCATCTTTGAGATCTAATACCGAGAAGCAAGCAGTCCTTGGAGGGATATGCGAGAGCAACGTGTAGGGGTTTGGAACAACTGGATGTATGGGCACAACCGCCGCGTTGACAAGACGTAAGTCCTGGACTAGTCTATACTGCCCCGAAGGTTTGCGGACGGGAAGGATGGGGGTATTACACGGGGAATTGATAGGAATTAGGAGGCCGCAGCTTTTAAGCCGTTCGATGATGGGCCGGAGTCCAAGGC
>NW_016107537.1:1550105-1588008 GCF_001604975.1 Cebus imitator
GCTGAGTAAATGCAGGAAGAGGCGTCCCCCTTATGCTGCAAGTACCCAGAGATTTGGAGGAGGGAAGAGTCAGAGAGGGCGTCCCCTGTCTGGCGATTCCCAAAAGGCTCCTGGAGCCTGGTTGGAGGACCCTGCTCGGGCCAGCCGGCACTTGGCGAGAGGTCCGTGGACTTGGGGTTGGGAGGGACCACAGTGCACACCACGGGGAAGGAAAGGTAAGGAAAAAAGAACGAACTTACCTTAATCGGAGTGCAGAGAAGCTGGATTCAGAGAGGTCGCCAAGGGGAGGGGGCTGCGGCTGGGCCGGCAGCCCAAACCTCCCGGGTTTCGGCACCACTTGTGTGACCCCTGGTTGTGGTCCGTGGACTTGGGGACACGAGGCAGGACGCATGGTGACTGGTACCAACTTTATTGGGATCTCCGGGCGACTCAAGCGGGAAGGGAAGAATCGCGTGCGCTTTCTTTGTTCGGTTGACTTTATAGGGACAGAGGGCCTGGGGCGGTAGGAGAGCTGACCTGGCGGGTAGTAATTGGCTAGGTTGATTGCTGGGCAGGAGGCCTGCCGGGCGGGAGCTTGTGGGACGGGAGGTTACGGGAGAGCTGGTGGGGCAGGTGGTGATTGGTTCAGTGGGCCGCTGGGCGGGAAGGTTGCTGGTCTTGGGTCCGGCCAGGATAGAGTGAGATAAGGGACCCTCCCTGTGGGGGAGGAAGGGCCTTCCTTTTCGGGAATTAGGCCCTTTCCACAGGGCTGGGGAACAGGGCCAAAAGTCCTCTACCAGACATGTACAACTGCCTTCTGCTCCTACCCTTTGTCACGTTCTCTTTGCTCTCACAAGCTGGTCTTGACTCCTTGCTGGGTGTGAGGCAGAACAGGATCTGAAGGCAGGGAACTTAGGGCCAATTCGTGCTGGTAACAAGGAAAAACACCAAGGTCTGGGGCTGGGAATCTGAAGATAATTCACGCTGACTTTCTAAAGCTGGATCGAAAGGAAAACACCTGGGTCTGGGGGAAGGGACCCTAAGACCAATTAATGCAAATATCCTGAAGCTGAACCAAAAGGAAAACCCCCATCTCCTCACACCAGAGTAGCAAAAGATCAAAGGTTATTCTCCCTACAACTCTCCCACTTCCACGCATCTCACATGGAAAGGGAAAATGCCCTGGATTGGCCGAGGGCCAAGCAGGGACCATTGCTTCATCTGCATAGGGCACCAATTCACCTCAGCCTTTAGCCACAGACCAAATCCTTCATCTAGAAAAGGGGTACCCAACAGGAACCTCAAAAGGAGTACTTAAATCCCAGAAAACTTTGCAACTGGGCCCTTAAGCTGCTTGCTTGGGCCCATTCCCACCCTGTGGAGTGCTTTCTTGCTTTAATACATTCCTGCTTTTGCTGTTTCGTTCCTGTGTTTCATTCCTCTGTTATTTTGTTTGTATGTTTTGTCCAATTCTTTGTTGAAAAATGCCAGGGACCAGGACAACTTACACTCAAGTGCCTCCTTCTGATAACAGGTGAATAACCCAAACCTTCATTCCTGAAGGGCTTGGGGCACTTTCAGTGCTGCCTGTGGTGGTGGTGTTTTCTATTAACTTTAATTATAAAACATAGGATTACTTAGTCCCCTGCTCAGGAAATCACCTGCATTCTAGACATACTTTTCCTTAACCTTATTGTGTAGTCAGAATAACTTGATAGTTAGGATTAATCACCCCTGCCAATACAGAAGGCCCCTTCTTCACCTGTTAATTCACCAGCATGAGGAGCCTAAGGTGGCCAAATGGCAGTCTCAGCCTCAAGTTTAATGGACTCATTGGCATGCCTCTTCTTGGAAACATTCCTGCTTTTGGGATCGACTCTACACCGGTGGTTCTCAATTCAGGAAGATTTTGCTCCCCCTGGAGGACATTTGGCAATGTCTGGAGACATTTTTGCGTTGCCACAACTGGGGAACAGCTGCTACTGACATCTAGCGGTAGAGACCAGAGATGCTGCCAAGCTTCCTACAATGCAAAAGACTATCCCTCATAAAAGAGAATTATCCAGGCCAAAAAGACAATAATGTTGAGGTTGAAAAAGTCTGCTCTAAACCAGTAGAGCCCAGAGTTGTGGAGATAGGAAGCAAACATTTTTCTAGGGCATCATTAGCAATAATACAGAGAGGATCTACTCCCATTTGCAAGCCTTGATTCCCAGACTCCATGAATCTTGGCTGTGGGAGAAACAGCACCACGTATTGGTGATTGATGATTTATAGCACATACCCACAAGGTATTGTACCTAGCTCATACTGGAACTGAGTTATCACAGGCCATTTCACCATTTTAACATGGCAGCTGCTTTATTTTATTTTGGTAAAAGAAATTAGCCCACGCTGGAGTGCAACGGGGTCATCTCGGCTCACTGCAACCTCTGCCTATTGGGTTTAAGTGATTCTCCTGCCTCAGCCTCCCTAGTAGCTGGGATTACAGGCGCCTGGTACCTGGCTAATTTTTGTATTTTTAGTAGAGATGGGGGTTTCACCATGTTGGTCAGGCTGGTCTTGAACTCCTGACTTCAGGTGATCCACCCACCTCGGCCTCCCAAAGTGCTGGGATTACAGGAATGAGCAACAGCGTCCAGCCAGCCACTTTAAAGTATATAATCCAGCGGCATTAGTTATATTCACATTGTTGTGCAACCATCACCATTATGTGTTTCCAAACTTTCCCATCACCTCAAACAGAAATTCTGTAACTTTTAAGCAACAATTCCCTGTTTCACCCTCTCTCAGTCCCTGGTAACCTCTAATCTACTGTCAGTCTCTGTAAAATTACCTATTCTAGATATTTCATATAACTGAAATCATACAATATTTGTCCTTTTGTGCCTGGCATATTTAACTTTGTTTTCAAAGTTCAGCCAGGATACAAAATTCAGTTCTGATAGCAAGTGTCAGAGCATCATTCCTTTTTACGGATGTATAATATCCCATGTGTATATCACATTTTATTTATCCATTTATCAGTGGATGGACACTTGGTTTGTTTCTACCTTTTGGCTATTGTAAATAATGCTGCAATGAACATGAATGTACACATATATATTTCAGTCCCTGTTTTCAACTCTTTTGAGTATATACCTAGGAGTGGAATTGCTGGGTCATATGATAATTTTATGTTTAGGCCATCTACTTTATAATAATGGGGAATATCACTTATCTATTGCTATACGGGATAGGAAATTATCCTAAAACTTTGTGGTTAAAACAATAAACATTGATCCCTCCTTCCTCTTTTCCCTTTCCCTTTCTTTCTTTCCTTCTTTCCTTCCTTCCTTCCTTCTTTCCTTTCTTTCTTTCTCTTTCTTTATTTTGAGTTTCGCTCTTGTTGCCCAGGTGCAATGGCAGGATCTTGGCTCAGTGCAAACTCTGCCTCCCAGGTTCAAGTGATTCTCATGCCTCAGCCTCCCAAGTAGCTGGGACTACAGGTGCGTGCCACCATGCCTGGCTAATTTTGTATTTTTAGTAGAGATGGGGTTTCACCATGTTGGTCAGGCTGGTTTTGAACTCCTGACCTCAGGTGATCCATCTGCCTCAGCCTCCCGAAGTGCTGGGATTACAGGTGTGAGCCTGACCCAACACTGATCCTATATCCTCCATGAGTCATGAATCTGTGAGCAGCTTAGCTGGGTGGTTCTGTCCCACGGTTTCTCATGGGGTTACTGTCAAGATGTCTTCCAGCTTACTTGGTGCTGGAAGATCTGCTTCCAAGCTACCTCACCCACATGGCTGGCTCTCCACAGGCTGCCTGAGTGATTCATGACATGGTGACTGACTTCTTTCCAGGCAGATGATTCAAGAGAGTAAGGCAGAAACTAAATGTCTTCTTATGACCTTATGACTTCAGAAATCATGCATCATCACTTTTGCCACACTGTATTTGTTAGAAATAAATCAGCAAATCCTATCCACATTATTGAAGAGGGGACTAAGCCTCAACCTTTTTCAGGGAGCAGTATTAAGGAATTTTTGAACACATTTCAATATGACCACACTATCCACTAATATTTTAAAATTTCAGTATTTTTTATTTCTAGAAGTTCTACTTGGTTACTTCTCCCCAATTCCTCTATGGCACTTTTCATAGTTTATTTTTTATTAGTTAGATATTACTATATAGTAAACTACCTAAAAACGTACTGGCTTAAAACAAGAACCATCTCTTCAGCTCACAATTACGTAGGTTAGTAATTTGGACTGGGATCATCTGAGAGTCTTCGGTTCTCTGCAGGACTCCATCATATGTGTGCTCAGCTGTATGTTGCCTAGGAGGCTTTGCTTTTAGGGTTTTACTGGCTGTTTTTATTCTCCTCCATTATCCTTATCCTCCACATTTCTGTCCCTTATCAGCAGCAGCATAACCTGAGCTTATTGTCCTGAAGAAGGCAGGCATATAAGAGACAGAGGAGACACATACAAAGCCTCTTGGGGCCTTGGTTTGGTATTGGCTGGCCACGTCTGCATACTATTAGCTAAAGGGTCATTCTACCAGGCAAAGTCAACTCAGATAAAACAGGAGGTGAAATAGATCCTACCTTTTTGTGGGAGGAGCTGCAAAGTCACATTGCAAAGGACATGGACACATGGAAGTTTGGAGAATTTGGGGCCATTTTGGCATCAATCTAACACAAATATATGTAGCCTTTTATATAGTCTTTGTCTGAAAATGCTAGTGTCAGATGCCTTTACAGGTCAGATGTTTTAGCTGCTTTTTACCTACCAATCTAATTTTCATTTGTGTCTGGTTATCTTTTGCTGTATGCTGGACATTTTATATAAAAAAGTGTGTGTGGTAACAATTTGAGTTCCACAATAATGCTTCCCAATAGAGGGGGTAATTCTAGTTTTTATCTCCTTAATTCATTTTTTCCTCTCAATTTTTAATAATGATTCATGTTCCATAGGTGATTGCCTATACTATAAACAACAGGGGAAAGTAGAATTTCCCTGGGGAAGATGTCTGGCTTCAAATAGTTCCCTTCATTAGTCTGTAGAGGGACCCCAATTCATGCCAAGAATCAAACAGTCCCTTCACTTACAGAAGCAAGTCAAGTTCTCTATCACTGGCCCAACCTAGGGTTTGAGGCTTCATTTCTACTATTCCCTTAAATGTCATTATATTGAGCAAAACTGAGCAATTCCCTGTTCTGCAACAGTGTACTCTATTTACCTGCCTTCATACAATTCTCTTTACTTGGGATGACCATTTACCCCTAACTTAATCTTTTCCTACAGAAATTTTCTCAAGAGGCAGCTCAAATATCCCCTTGTCAATAAGCCTTCCCAACTGGATGCATTTTTTCCTTCTTCTGAATCCTCTTAGTAATTGGTACTTTTTTTTTTTTTATTTTTTCCTGTCAAAGTTACAGAAAGTATTTAGTACTTTTTAATGGACTTTTCTGCCTTGAGGTTACTTGTGTATTCATTTTAATCCCCTTCAACTGTAGAGGCCCTACAAATTACATTATCTGACTACACATCTGTTTATTCGTTTTAAAAATATGGAGGGCAGTAGAATATCTCTTACAGGGATGTTGTGAGGATTAACTTAGCTAACATTTGAAACGCTATTTCCAAGGAATAGTAGTGGGGTGCTCAAATAAATGTTAGCTGTTACTACCATCCCTTAGAAATATTGTGATTTCGATAGAAGAGTTTTCACGAAGGTGAAAGCAGAATCCTAAGAATTCATTTTAAAAATTCTGGGCTAGACACGGTGGCTCACGCCTGTAATCCCAGCACTTTGGGAGGCCGAGGTGGGCAGATCACTTGAGTTCACGAATTCAAGACCAGCCTGGCTAACATGGTGAAACCTTGTCTCTAACAAAAATACAAAAATTAGCCGGGCATGGTGGTGGGCACCTGTAATCCCAGCTTCTCAGGGGGCAGAGACAGGAGACTCGTTTGAACCCGGTAGACGGAGGTTGCAATGAGCCGAGATCGCGCCACTGCACTCCAGCCTGGGCGACAAGGGCTAGACTCCGTCTAAAAAAAAAAAAAAAAAAAAAAAAAAAAAAAAAAAAAAAAAAAAAAAAAAAAAAAAAAAAAGAATAAAGTAAATAAAATTCTAGCATCAAAAGGTAAAGGACAAAAAAACTCACGGAAGGGCAACCACGGAGGCGCCTGCGCAGAGCCGGGTTGGGGGGGGCGGGGAGAGAACGGGCGTGCCCAGAGTCGCGGAGGGCGGTGCAGCGCATGTGCGGGGCGGAGGGCGCTGCGCGGGGCGGAGCCTGTGGCCCTGGCGGGGCTCTGGGTACCTATCTTCGCATTCGGGTTGTTGCTCAGTAGTTTCCAGGCTCGCGAAAGGGAGGACCCTGTTTGAGTCATGGATTTTGAGAATCTTTTCTCAAAACCCCCCAACCCGGCCCTCGGCAAAACGGCCACGGATTCTGACGAAAGGTGATCCCACATCTTTTTTCATCCTTTGAATGCAGGGGCCCAGCTGGACTCCGCCTTTTAGTTCCTTCTGGATTGGAGCCCGTCCGGGGCTACATCCGGGCCGTGTCGCGAGGGCCAGTGGGGAGCACGTGGGCCGGCCGGGCGCCACCGCCATACCTGGAGAGGTCGTGAGGGGTTCCGGGGGTTAGAAGCTGGACGCGGGGCTCAGGCGTAGGCCGCCACGCCGGGGCTGCCGAGAGCCTGGGCGCGGGGAGCGGGGTTGGGGCGAGGAGGCTCCAGGATGCGCCCCTTTCTTTGCACAGCCGCGGGTTAGGAGCCCACTTCTGTGTTCCCATAGCGTCTGTCTTTACCATTGTTGCCTGTTTCCACGAGACCGTAAACTCTCAAAGGACACTGATTTGACCTTTTTCACTGACAGATGCTAGGCTCTTTTCTGTAGGAAGGACGAAACCACAAGTTTATTAAAAGGTAAAGAGTAAGTAGTGAATACTCAGCCGTTAATCCACTGGTTTGTGTGGAAGGACCCTCAAGTCCACAATAAAGCAACAAACACCATTTAGATTTAATATTTCCATTAGGTTGGAAAAGCAAGCGAGACTCTTGGTCAAATGGCCCTAATTTGTAGATTTCATTTTTGGAGCAGTGTATAGTATTACATCCAGATATTCACTTTTTATTATTTGAATTTGAAATGCTAAAAACCATCTTCTCTCTTAAATCTACTTATTTCCCTCGACTGAGATCTGTTTCCAATTGGGGTTGATTTTACCTCTCGGTATTGGTCAGCTGTTCACTATATCTCAAATTTTACCTTAATTGATCATCCAGAGCGTTACTTCGTGCTTTACATGAAATAATTCAGTCCTCAAAACAAACTTAAAGAGAAGATGATGCTCTTCTCATTTTACAGATGGGAAAACTGAGAAGCACGGAGAGGCTAAATAACCTGCCGAGATTGCACAGTGTAAGTGGAAAAGCTATGTCCAGGACCCATGATTTTATCACCAAGCTTCAAAATGAGTAAAATAAGGCCTATAAATGTTGGAAAGAGACAAAGACACTAATTACTTGCAGATGATATAATTTACTAAGAAAAATAACAGGAACTAATTGATACATTATAGAATACATAAGAATTTATTACAAAAAATGATAATAGTCACATGTAAAAATCCCAACGGCAGCTGTCTGTTTGAAAGTATATTGGAAGTCCATTCTCCAAAACTTGACTGCAATACATAAAAGACACTTGGAATTTTGCCAAAATGATGGGTGAAGGATGATATGGAAGTATGGTGAGTTGTCCATATTATTTGCCCATTTTTCTCTTTTTTAGTCTTTGAAATTCTAGGATCTCTTATCTGCAAATACTTCACTCACAATTGTCATCTCTCTTTGCCTATGTCATTTATTTTTCATTGTATAAAGGAATGAGGATGTTGTGGTTTCGTTTTATACAGTCAAATGAATCAGTCTTTTCTCATATGGTTTCTGGTTTTTTTCCAAGTAATATGGGACTACTTCTGATTCACTCAGAAAATCGTTGGAGCACCTTGGGGTTGTAGCAGTAAATGAACAAGATGTGAAAATTCCTGTACTAATGAATTTACATTATTGGGGGAGGGGGAGACAAACTACATAAATGTATCATATTTTAGGCGGTATTAAATGCCCTGAGAAAATGAAGGAAGGTAAGGGGAAAATGAATGAAGGGTAAGGGAAAGTACTGGTGGGATGGTAGGGAGGATGTAGATATTTTAAGAAGGTAGATAAGGAAAGCCTCACTGATAACATTGGTAAGTTTAAAAAATCTGTGCAGGGACCTGAAGGAGGTGAGGGGGTTTCATGTCTGGAGGGATGGAGAGGATTCTGCGTAAAGGTCTACACAGGGAGTGAGCTTTGTGTGATTGGGTTAGCGGAGCAAAGTGAACAGAATGACAGCTGGGGTGGAGTAAGAGGGACTTGGAAGTCTGCGAGGTATTGGGCTAGGGTTGGGGGAGGCCAATCATGGAGGAACTGGTAGGTGCCAAAATAAGGACTTTGGCTTTTACTCTGAGTGAGACAAGATACCGTTGGAGAGTTTTGCAGCAGAGTGACATTTGACATATTTTAGCAGGGTCATTGTAGTTGTGTTGAGAGTAGAATGTAGGGGCTCCAGAGCAGCTTGGATTGTTGTGTTAGTGGAAGAAGTGGTCAAACCTGGGTATGTTGAAGATAGAACAAACTGGATTTCCTCAGAGATTGGATGGGGGATGTGAGAGAGGAGTCAAGATTGACTTTAAGGTTTTGGAAGGGATGTTGAGAGAGACGTTGCCATTTTAGAAAGCAAGAGGATTAGGCTTCAGATGGAAGAGCAAGAGTTCAGCATTGGATATATTAAGATGACATATGTCTAGAATATGTTCAGGTGGTTATGTTGAGTAGGAACTTAGCTCTGTTCTAAGAGGAGGATTTGGATTGGAGACTTAGATATTGAAATGAACTACATATAGATGATATTCAAAATGATGATACAGACAAAGAAGAGAAGTGTGAGAACTGACTTTTAAAGTTGTGAAGACAAAGAACCAATGAAGGAGACTGAGAAGTAGCAGCTGTGAGGACAGAAGAAACTAGGAGAGCTCACTATCTCTGAAGCTAAGCAAAGAACATGCTTTACAGAGAAGAGGCGTCAGCTCTGTCCTATCCTGCTCGTAGGTCTAATATGGGCGCTGAGTATTGTAGACCTTAACAGTGAAAGTAGACGTCCATTTAGAATGGGCAGTGTAGAATAATAGTGTGGTTTTAGGGCACATACTTGGGAGCCCTGCCTGCCTGCCTGCTGGGACTCAGATCTCAGCTCCAGCACTATTAGCTCTGTGACAATTACATAACCTTTCTGTGAATGTTTTCTCATCTGTAAAATGGGTTTTTAGTATGTATGTCATAACATTGCTGTGATAAGTATTACATGTATGGAACAGCCTCTGACACAGAGTAAGCATCATTCAAGTGTTGGCTGCTGCTGTTATTGATAATAAGGTCATTATTGTCATTATTACTCTGCCTAAGGAGAGGTTGCCTCCTACTCCTTGAGTTGGTTCATTACTGGATACTATAGCAATAAAGGTTCACAAGTATTTGGGGTTTTTGGCTCTTGTAATGGTGGCTTCTGTAGGAGGCTCACAAGCTGGTACCTCATCTGATGGATGTAACTCAGGAGCTGTGAGTCATTGTAAACTGTTGAATTGGACAAAGCTGTGAAGCCTGAGCTCCTGTCACTTTGAAAGAAGAGCCGCAGATCTCAGCACTGTTCACGTTCTCCTTGTGCTATCAGTGCTTTCCCTTTGTAACACGTTCTCTTAAGATGGGACACATTGCCCAATTCCTTGCCTTTATCTGGTGTATAACTCATATTTTAATTCACAGCTTTCCCAATCTTGTGTTCAGTAGTAACCACTTACTAAGACACTATTTTCTTCAGCTCCTTGTGTCTCTAGCATCAGCAATTGTTCAAATATACCTATACATTTTATTGGTTCACCAGTTTCTTATATTTCCCATCGTTCTTGGGTTCATTTTTAGTTTTGCTGGAATATCCTCAAGTAATTGTCTCAGACTATTATATATATGCATGATCAGCTTCTCAGTCCTGTAAGTCTGAAAACAGGTTTTCCTTTTCATTTTTACACTTAAATACGTTTGTCTCTCTCCTAACCTCAAAAGGTACTCTGCATTCTGCCTAAAATACCCTTTTCCTTCACATTCCTCTTTCCTCTTTGTTGGCTAACTCATAAGTCTTTTTTTTGTTTGTTTGTTTGTTTGTTTTGAGATAGAGCTTTGCTCTTGTTCCCCAGGCTGGAGTGCAATGGCATGATCTCGGCTCACCGTAACCTGCACCTTCTGGGTCAAGCAAGTCTCCTGCCCCAGCTTCCCAAGTAGCTGGGATTACAGGCATGCACCACCACGTCCGGCTGATTTTGTATTTTTAGTAGAGATGGGGTTTTTCCGTGTTGGCCAGGCTGGTTTCAAACTCCCAACCTCAGGTGATCCGCCCACCTCAGCCTCCGAAAGTGTTGGGATTACAGGCGTGAGCCACCACACCCAGCCTAACTCATAGTATCTTTTAGGCTTCACATGCCTCTGGTACCCAAGTCTAGGTTGTGTTCTGTGTATATGCCCCTATACTTACCATACCATATTGAAATAGCTTTATTTTTTTCTTCCAAGCATATAGAAGGCTCTCAGAAGACAATGATAGGGTCTGTATTTTTCATTATTGTCGTCCAGGGCCTAAGGCCCGGAGCCTCGTACATAGTGGGTACTCAGTAGTTGTTGAATTAATGGAATGATGGATGAATGATTTATATAGCTGCTAGTACTTGAATATTAAGATCGTATAATCTAAAATTTAGTTTTACAGGTTATTCATAAACATGTTGACATTTATTGCTCATCATAATTTTGTACATTATCTGGAGTATTTGGAGTAGAATTTGAGTTTGTCATTTCTTTGAGGGTAAGCTGAAGACAAGCCAAAGCAGTGAATTGTAATGCTGTGGTATGAACTCTTCAGGTTGAAAAAACCCTTTTCTGTTATTTGATATTTTTGCTACAGAATCGTTGATGAAGTAGATGTTGCAGGAGTTGAAGAAACACAAGAAGAGAAATCTAAACAGGAGTGCGAGCAAATTTCCAAAAAAGTAAGATTAAATTGACAACTGTTGAAGTTGAAAACACAGATTTTTTTCTCAGTTTCACGTAGAACAACAAAGAAAAAGCATAGGAATGGATATGAGAAATTAATGAAGGATCCTACTTGTCTCATTTTAACCAGATTTGGGACCCAGTTACTTATATCAAAGAAACCTAGTTATACTTTTTAAAGAAATTATTATTCAATAACTTTATTGTCATTTAACATGACCTATTTTTAATAATTGTCTTTATTTTGATTTTTGTTATTTCTGAAGTGGATTGTAAACAGTTTCAAAAACTTCTTTCGCCTAGTGCAGTGGTTCATGCCTATAATCCCAGCACTTTGGGAGGCCAAGGCAGGCAGATCACCTGAGGTTGTGAGTTCGAGATCAGCCCGACCAACGTGGAGAAACCCCATCTCTGTGAAAAATAGAAAATTAGCTGCGCGTGGTGGCATGCCTATAATCCCAGCTACTTGGGAGGCTGAGGCAGGAGAATTGCTTGAACCCGGGAGCTGGTGGTTGTGGTGAGATTAGATCACGCCATTGCACTCAAGCCTGGGCAATAAGAGCAAAACTCACTCACTCTCTCTCTGTCTCTCTCTCTGTCTGTCTCTCTCTCACACACACACACACGCACACACACAGCTTTTTTCAACTTAACATTTTTGAGGGTTATGATTTCCTAACTTAACTAACCTTAGTGATTTATAGCTTAAAGCCTGTATTGGTTCATTAGGGCTTCCATAACAAAGTACCATAGACTAGGTTGCTTAAACAACAGAACTTTAGTGTCTAAGGTTCTGGAGGCTGGAGGTCCCGGCACAAGCTGTTGGCAGGGTTGGTTCCTTCTGAGGGCTGTGGGGAAGAGTATTCATTCCTCTCCCCTAGTTCCTGATAGAGTGCTGGCAATCTTTAATGATGTTGGCTTGCAAAAATATCATCTTGATCTCTGCCTTCATATTCACATGGTGTTCTCCCTGTGTGCCTGTGTCTGAATTTCCCCTTTTTTTTTTTTTTTGGAGAAAGTCTTCCTCTGCCACCCAGGCTGGAGTGTAGTGGCACAATCTCGGCTCACTACACCCTCCACCTTCTGGGCTCAAGCAATTCTTAGCCTCCCAAGTAGCTGGGATTACAGGTGTGCACCATCACACCTGGCTAATTTTTGTATTTTTTTTGTAGAGACAAAAAATACATGGATTTTGCCATGTTGCCCAGGCTGGTCTTGAACTCCTGGGGTCAAGTGATCTGCCTGCCTCAGTCTCCCTAAGTACTGGGATTACAGGCGTGAGCCACCTCGTCCAGCCTCCTTAGCCTTATAAAAGAGTACAGGTCAGAAGATAAAGCAGGTACCGTATCTTTATCTTCTTGGAAGCATCTCAGCTACACAAGTAAGCAACTTCTTTTGCCCTTTGGGGCCTGTGTAGCTTCCAAAGATGAGAGCCAAGGTTGACAACAGGAAATCACAGCTTGAACTTCCCGCACGTTTTTTTATGCTACTTTAGTCACATAGGCCTCACTCTTTTATGCTGACTTTTAGCTCCTCCAGTCTTTGTATTATATATTATAGCCTTCTACAGCAGACAGGCAGAAACAACATTCTATAGTTGTCTTACATAATTTCCACAAAACGGTACTGTGAGAAGATGGACTCCTAGGTTATTCCCAGCCGGGCTTGCTTCAGCGCAGGCTCTTCACTCACAAGTGCGTAAAAGGTGAATAAGTTATCAAGTAAATATCACAGCTAATTAATTAATTGATTAATTTATTTTTGAGACAGAGTCTCACTTTGTCTCCCAGGCTGCAGTAAAGTGGTAAAATCTTGGCTCACTGCAATCTCCACCTCCCAGGTTCAAGCAATTCTCCTGCCTCAGCCTCCCGAGTAGCTGGGATTACAGCTGACTGCCACCCACCTTGCCTGGCTACTTTGTGTATTTTTATTAGAGATGGGGTTTTGCCATGTTGGCTAGGCTGGTCTCAAACTCCTGATTTATTTTTATTGATTTATTCATTTTTTAAAGACGGGGTTTCACCATGTTGGTCAGGCTGGTCTTGAACTCCCGACCTCAGGTGATCCGCCCGCCTTGGCCTCCCAGAGTGCTGGGATTACAGGCATGAGCCACCGCGCCCAGCTCTCAAACTCCTGATTTTAAGTGATCAGCCTGCTTTGGCCTCCCGAGGTGCTGGAATTACAGGTGTGAGCCGCAATGCCTGGCCACAACTTATTTAAAAGAGAATACCCAGGTAAACACTTTGCAAGTTAAGAAAGAGCATTACCTCAGAGATATTGATGGTTTGATTTCAGACCACCACAATAAAGCAAATATTGCAGTAAAGCTAGGCACACAAATTTTTTGGTTTCCCAGTGCATATAAAAGTTACCTTTATACTATACCGTAGTCTGTTAGGTGTGCAATACCACTTTATCTTAGAAAACAGTATATATCTTAATTAAAAATTCTTTGTTGCTAAAAAATGTTAATGATCAGCAAGTCATCGTCTTTTTGCTGGTAGAGGGTCTTGCCTCAATGTTGATGGCTGCTGAGGGTGGTGATTGGTAAACATTAAGGTGGCTCTGGCAGTTTCTTAAAATAGGCCAGTAGTAAAGTTTTTCACCTCAATTGACTTCTCCTTTTAGAAAAGATTTCTCTGTAGTATGTGATGCAGTTTGATAGCATTTTACCCACAGGAGAACTTTCAAATTTGGAGTCAATTCTCTCAACCTCTGCCACTGCTTTATCAACTAGGTTCATATAATATTCTAAATCTGTTGTCATTTCAACAATATTCATAGCATCTTCACCAGAAATAGATTGCATCTCAAGAAACTACTTTGCTCACTCATAAGAAGCAACTCCCTCATCTGTTCAAGTTTGATCATGAAATTGCAACAATTCAGTCATGTCTTCAGTCTCTACTTCTAATTCTAGGTCTTGTGCTATTTCATACACCACACTTGCAACTGCTTCCTCTACTGAAGTCTTGAACTCCTCAGAGTCATCCCTGATGATTGAAATTAACTTCTTTCAAACTCCTGTTAATGTTGACATTTGACCTTCTGCCATGAATCATGAGTATTCTTAATGGCATTTAAAATAGTGAATGCTTTCTAGAAGGTTTTCCATTTACTCTGCCCAGATCCATCAGAGAAATAACTTTCTGTGGCAACTATAACCTTAAAAAGTGTATTTCTTTCTGAAATAAAACTTGAAAGTCAATTATTCCTTGATCCGTGAGCTGCAGAATGGATGTTGGATTTGTGGACATGAAAATCATTCATCTCCATCTGAGCTCCTGGGTGCATTGTCAGTGAAAATATTATTTCAAAAGATATTTTTTCTGAACAATAGGTCTCAACAGTGGGCTTAAAATATTCAGTAAACCATGCTGTAAACAGATATACTGCCATCTAGGCTTTGTTGTTCCATGTATAGAGCATAGGCAGAGTATATTTAGTGTAATTCTTAAGGGCCCTAAAATTTTTAGATTGGCAAATAAGCATTGGTTTCAACTTAAAGTCACCAGCTGCATTAGCTCCTAACTAGAGTTAACCTTTTTGAAGCCTTTTGAAGTATTTTTTTGTTTGTGTAAATTTAGGGGTGCAAGTACAATTTTGTTACATGCATAGATTGTAGTGGTGAAGTCAGGGTATTCTTTGAAGCTTTGAAGTGAGGTATTGACTTCTCTCTAGTTATGAAAGTCTTAGGTGGTATCTTCCAATATAAGGCTGTTTCATTTACATTGAAAATCTGTTGTTTATAGCCACCTTCATCAATGATCTTAGCTAGATCTTCTGGATAATTTGCAGCATTTACATCAGCACTTGTTGCTTCATGTACTTTTTTTTTTTTTTTTTTTTTTTTTTTTTTTTTTTTTTTTTTTTTTTTTTGAGACCGTGTCTTGCTCTGTCACCCAGGCTGGAGTGCAGGCATGGGGGTGATCTTGGTTCACTGCATCCTCTGCCTCTTGGGTTCAAGCGATTCTGCCTCAGTCTCCTGAGTAGCTGGGACTACAGGTGTGCAACATCACACCTGGCTAATTTTTGCATTTTTAGTAGAGACAAGGTTTCACCATGTTGGACAGGCTTGTCTTGAACTTCTGGCCTCAAGTGATCTGCCTGCCTCGGCCTCCCAAAGCGCTGGGATTACAGGCTTGAGCCACCACACCCAGCCCATTATATACTTTTATGTGAATGGGGACATTGTCTATCCTCAAACCTCAAGAATCAACCTTTGCTAACGCCAGACTTTTCTTCTGCAGCTTCCTCATGTTTTTCCACCTTTATGAAATTGAAGAGAGTTAGGGCCTTGCCCTGGATTAGGCTTTGGCTTAAGGGAATGTTGTGACTGGTTTGATCTTCTATCCAGACCAATACAACTTCTTCTGTATCAGCAATAAGGCTGTTTTGTGTTCATAATGTGTTCACTGGAGTAGCACTTTTAATTTCCTTCAAGAACCTTCCCTTTGCATTCACAAGTTGGCTATTTGGCTTATGAGGCCTAGCTTTCAGCCTGTCTCAGCTTTTGACATGCCTTTCTCACTAAGCTTAATCATTTCTAGCTTCTGATTTCAAAAGAAAGTGATGACTCTTCCTTTCACTTGAACACTTAGAAGCTACTGTAGGGTTATTAATTAGTCCAATTTCAGCATCTTAGTGTCTCAGGGAATAGGGAAGCCTGAGGAGAGAGGGAGGGAGGGAGGAGAATGGCTGGTTGGTGGAGTAGTAAGAACACATGTAACATTTATCACTTAAGTTTGCCATCTTATGTGAGCATTGTCATGGCACCCCTCAAAAATTAGGATAGTAACTTCAAAGACCACTGATCACAGATCAGTATAACAGATATTATAAAAAAGTTTGAAATATTGTGAGAATTACCAAAATAAGATGCAGAGTGAGCACATGCTTTTTGAAAAATGGTGCCAATAGACTTGTTTGATGCAGGGTTGCCACAAACCTTCAGTTTGTAAAGGAAATGCATTATTTGTGACATGCAATAAAATGAAGGACATTAAGGTATACCTATAAGCTATTTTGTAAGTAACTCATATCTTATATACCTTTTGTTCTATTTATTGCTAAGTGTTTAATGAAACTTGTGAATAATTTTTTCTTAAATATCATGTTCTAGCTGTTGTTTCTCATTTGGTTGGCATACACTTATATGTAGGGATGCATGGGAGACAGAGTTTTGAGTTCTTGTTAACATTTCTGAAAATATCTTGAATTCATCCTCATTGTTGATAGATTGGCTGAAATAGAATTACGTTTGAGGTTACTGTTCCATTGTCTTCTATCCAGCATTACAAAGGTCAAGGCTTACTAATTTCATTCTAGTATCTTTGTAAGTATCCTGTTTTTTTCTGGAAGCTTTAAGGTTCTTCTCTTCATTCTTGGTGTTCTTAATTCTATGAGATTGAGAATCTTTTTTTCATTCATTCTGCTTAGTGCTATTATGGTGAGATTATTTACTCACATCCTTTATAAGTGAGACATAATCATCTCTTCTTTTTTATCTCTTTTTTCTTTATATCCCAATGTATTTCCTCTGTTTCTATTTATCATTATTTCGTAAATTACAATTGAACTAAGGTCTTATTCTTGTTTTGTTTTGATAGCTTTCTAACATTGTTTTTGAATATATTTTGCATATCTATGTCTTTTTAAATTTTTGAGTTCTTTTTCTCAAATGATAGTTGCTTCTTCTGGATCTGTTTTTCAGTGATTTTCTTGCTTCTTTGTTATGTTCTGTAGATCAGGGATCAATAAGCATTTTCTGTAAAGGACAAGGCAATCAGTATTTTAGGTTTTTAAGCCAAGAAGCAAAACTGAGCATGTTATGTAGGTACTTATATAATGAAGGAGAGAAAACAAGTTTCTATAACCTTTGACTGATAGAATTCAGTACATAATAATAATTGTTTTTTAATACAAGTCTACTAATGAGAAAAATGGGATTCTTCTTTGTGAGGTAATAATTTGCTTAATTGGGGTTCAGAGTTGTTTCTTATCATCGATATTGATTGCTAAGATTCATCTGTTAAGCTGATATATAATAATCATCCCTGAAAATGACTTTTTACTACATATAGATACTACCAAATACTGATAACAGTTCACCAGAATATGATTTTAATTGAGCATATTCATTGCCTGTAAGGCATTTGTGGAACTTTGATTCTTAAATTTATCTTTTAGTGTGTTGTTGCATTGCAGATGAATTATTGCCGATTGAAGGTTAGGCGGAAGCTCCTCAGTTGCATAATTAAGTGAATTTTGAAGCACTTGCACTAAAGTCTGAAAAAACACTTCTGGAACTGTTTGTGCAAAATATATCTGCTGCAAATTAATGTGTGTATGGAGACCTTGTTCCTGTTTTAACTTTGAACAGCACAGTGATACCGAGCAGTATCAGTAACACCTGTGAACTCATTAAAAGCTAAGGAAAACCACTGGAAATTATTTGCCTGATTTTAAATTGTCTGATAACGCTCCAGTTTCCTCATGTCTTTGAGCAGTTGTTTTTGCAAAAGGCCGCTTGTCTTAAGAACTTTATTTTCTCTGGACAGATTTCTTTAACTGCTGTAATCAACCTCAGCTTTCTTTGATTGGCTACAAGTGAAATCAACTGTCAGCTTTCTTTGATTGGCTACAAATGAAACTTACTTTGATTATAGCTTTGTTTTTGTTTTATTTTTGGAAAGAAAGAAATTTGTGGATGATATAATTTATTTTAAATTTTCTAATTAAAAAATTAATCAGAGCTGGATTAAAATTTTCTAATTTTTCTCTTACTCATGAGTTGGGAATATTGTGATGAATGCTTAATTCTGTAATGTCAACATACATTGTGTCCTTTTAGCACTCCTGTAGTATTGTCACATAATAACCACAGTGCTTTGCCATCTGACTTGACAGTAAAATAATCCACAGTTCACTGTGCCTCTAAATACTTGATATTCGAATGCTTTTCATGTTTTGATGTGGTAGGTATGTACTGCTAATAAAAAAAATAATAAAATGGCATGAGGTACTCAATGAGGCACTCAAAATGTTGTCAATTTATAACTGTCAGGGCAATTTGTAGTGCACTGAGCATCTCTATGAAGTGATGAGAATGCCATAAAGTTCTCTTGCAGCTACTCAACTCTGCTGTTGTAGCAAAGAAGCAGGCCACATAATATGTAAGTGAATGAGTATGCCTATGTTCCAATAAAACTGTATTTATGGACTCTGAAGTTTGAATTTTATATAGTTTTCAAGCATTATAAAATATTCTTTTGATTTTGTTTGTTTGTTTCAACCATGAAAACATAGGTAAAGTTCATTCTTAGCTTGTGGTTGGTTACAAACACAGGTGGCAGTGTGGATTTTGCTCTTGGGTTGTAGTTTGGTGACTCCAGCTCTAGATTTTTGTCACGTGCCTTTGTATTTTTTTGTTGTCCATTCATTTAAGAAAGACCCGGAGAGTTCATACATGTCCTCTGCTGATGTGTTGGTAAATTTGTGTCTCTAAAGGCCTTTCCTCTAAATGGGAAGCCTGACTGGGTGGTAAGTGAGTGGGCTCTGTGGATAGGAGGTTTCCCAGCAGCGTAACAGTTCTCAGCCCACTTTGTGCCATGTACCCCCTTTAGCAGTCTGGTGAAGTCCATGGACCTCTTTTCAGAGTTTTTTGAGTGTATAAAATAAAATATGTTTGATTGCAGAGGGAATTGATTTGACTGATTGACTGAAATATGGTTAATCAAAAATATTAAAAACAAATGCTATAGAGTAATATGTTCTTTATTAATATATTGAATAATAAGACCTAGCAGAGGAGTGAGTCTGATTATTCTAATTTTGCAGTGGCCATGAACATAAAAGATATTTTGAGATCTGTAACAACTATAATGTGATATCTGAAAATATCTGTGATTTGTATTAGTGACAGTCACAGATACTGCTGATACTGCTATGTTTTCCTATGTTCAAAACAGAAGAACATATTTGAACATACTTCCTTTGTTCAAATACCAAATGTCAGTTTAGAGGTTGATGAAAATATGTGGTTTTCTTCTCATTCAAGTTCACTGAATTTACTGAATTCAATCCATAGGCCCTTGAGGGGGGTCTCTGGACAGCAGGGTGAGAATTCATTCGTGCTTTATTGTGAGTAAGATGGAGTATTCTGGTAGGCGTTGCTCCCAACTGCCAGCATGTAGAAGATTTAGTACCTCCATATGGGTGGTCTTAGTACCCACATATGAAGACTTAGCTTTTACCAGACATTCTCTTCCATTTCTTCGGGTAACAGCCTTCTCTTTTTTCCTAGGGAAAAGTACCTGAGTGAGTGTGTTCTGGGGAGGGATAGGGCAGAGAGAATTTGTTGTAACAGCTTTGTCTGTTTTATGTAGAATTTGAATTGATTCTCATTTATAGCCCCATTTCTCACACTGTACCTAAGCCCAAACTTTAGAGCATAACTTCCTTTTTGTCTGCCAGAAATTTGTTGACTTTCAGTGCCTGATGAATGCACTTTATGCCCCCCATACACACACACATACACACAAACATAACACACACACACGCAGAGCAAGAGACGTTGTTACCTGTACTTTTATGTTTGGGGGGGTTTCTGGAGGCCATACTAGTTCAGTAAACCATCTTGAATCAAAAAAAGTTATTTAGACTCTGTTACAAAAGGAGAATGGGGTTATAATCATGTTTGTATACTTTCTAAATTATACAATAAACAAACTGAAGCAATGAGTTTATAGCTAAGTGAAGAAAAGTATTTCAGTAATTTGTATTTTATATATTTCAATGCCCTCTGAAAATAATCATTAGTAATATTCATCCCTACTGTATAATAAAACAGCACAATTGATGATTGTCCTGGCTTTATTAATGTTGCCAGATTGTTTCATGTCTTCATTTAATACAAGTCAGACGTATTACTTGTCATAAAAGGAATCTGCTTCAAGCCTACGTGTTTTGTGTAGGCAGATGGAACTTAATCACTCATTTGGATCATTTTAATATTTTGATTGAGATGCACTGAAGAAAATCTCTTGTCTATGTATTTGATTAAGCTAAATTTCATAGGAGCTGCTATATACTAAATAATCGTTTTGGTTCCTCCATGCCAACTAAATAAAATTTAAAGGCTAAAACCAAGGTAAACATAATCCATCACAGATTCTATCCGTGTATATCTGTAGTCTATCACAGCCAGCCAACTTTTTCATAAAGGATCTGATAGTGAATCTTTCCAACTTTATGGGCCATGTTGTCTCTGTCACAACTAAGACAATATGTAAATGAATGGATGTGACTGGTGTTCCAGTAAAACTGTATTTGCAAAAACAGGTGGTGAAGCCGAAAGTTTGCCAACCCCTAATCTATCAGTCTAGAAGTTATATTTACAAGTTTATTCTATGGTGTTAGTGGGAAAAAGGTACTCTTTCTTAAGACTTGGAGACAAGAAGCTTGGTGGCCTGAAGATAATAGATTGGTTGGTAGTCTTGTCTGTGTAGTGAAGATAAGGTACAATTGAGGCCAGTGTCAGATCAAGAAACTTCCTCAGCTCGATTGGATTCATTAAGCAGGGAGCACGTTCATTTTCTAGGCTTATAATCAATTCTCTGGTGGAGCAACTCCTAACTTTGAAATTAACCATTAAAAGTAAACTGTTGCTGGGCCCAGTGGCTCACACCTGTAATCCCAGCACTTTGGGAGGTTGAGGTGGGCAGATCACTTGAGGTCAGGAGTTCGAGACCAGCCTGGCCAACATGGTGAAACCGCGTCTCTACCAAAAATACAAAAATTAGCTGGTGTGGTGGCACACACCTGGAGTCCCAGCTACTCAAGAGGCTGAGACAAGGGAATTGCTTGAACCTGGGAAGCAGAGGTTGCAGTGAGCTGAGAATGTGCCACTGCATTCTAGCTTGGGCAATAGAATGAGACTCCATAAAAAAAAAAAAAGTAAAAAAAAAGTAAACTGTTAAAAGCAAACTGTTAATATATTAGGTGGCCCAATTTAACAGTTTGGTTTTTTTAGGGGCCAGGCGCGGTGGCTCAAGCCTGTAATCCCAGCACTTTAGGAGGCCGAGGTAGGTGGATCAGGAGGTCAAGAGATCGAGACCATCCTGGTCAACATGGTGAAACCCCGTCTCTACTAAAAATACAAAAAAATTAGCTGGGCATGGTGGCGCGTGCCTGTAATCCCAGCTACTCAGAAGGTTGAGGCAGGAGAATTGCCTGAACCCAGGAGGCGGAGGTTGCGGTGAGCCGAGATCGCGCCATTGCACTCCAGCCTGGGTAACGAGAGTGAAACTCCGACTCNACCCAGGAGGCGGAGGTTGCGGTGAGCCGAGATCGCGCCATTGCACTCCAGCCTGGGTAACAAGAGTGAAACTCTGTCTCAAAAAAAAAAAAAAAACCAGTTTACTTTTTTTTTTCCTTTTGTGATTCTTCCGTTTGTTGTATTTTTTGTTTGTTTTGAGTTTGCTTCTTGGTTACGTGAAAGTAAATAAGGGACCAGGCCCCAAAGTATGCTGTGAAACAGAATCATTTGTCCACTGTAATGATAGGCATGCCATTTCTTCCTGACATCAGAATAGGAGCCCTGATCATTTTTTTAAAATAAACTTTGATTAAAATGTACATACTAATTATAATTATACAGTTTGATATACCTGTGTCACCAAGTGTAGACACATGCATAACCAATACTTGAAAATTTTTATGCAGAAATTGCTTTAAGTCATCTTCTTTGATCAGCTTGGGCTCCTCTAGGATTAGCTCCCATACCTGGGTTCCTGTTCCTGTGGGTGCCAGAATTCTTCACCAGTGCCTTGGGCACTTGCAATAACGGAATTAGGAAAGTAAAGTTAACTTGATTACAGAGAACGGGGTAGTTCTTTATTTCTTGTCATCATTGCTGCTACCACTGCTGTGACTTTAAAGACTAGGCTTTGGTAGCTGAAATATATCTTAAGTGTAAGTGAGTTTTCATATGGGCCATTACAGTTTACTTGGTGCTTTAAGAAATGATAAATTATTAAAGACGTTTAAAAGTACTGTCAATGCAAAGGCAGAAACGTAATGTGTGAACTAAATAATGTAATCCTCATATCAAATAATTAAGATTTAGGGGTTTAGACTTTTAATTCAGTCAAATGCATACAGTGTAGAAATATAGAATCTTCCCTGAAATCATCTTTAATGATAGGTATGTCATAGTGGTTGGTTAGTTTGTTTTTAATTCCAGAAATTTTCAAATAATGAGTGGAAAGAATAGTATATGAACCCCATGTACCTATTACCTAACTTCAGCAATGATCCAATCTATAGCCAATCTTGTTTCTTCTGTATAGCCAGATTGTTTTGAATCATGCTAGGTGTTATAAATTGAAGTTTTAATTTTTACTTAGTTCAGACACTTTGGAAACTCTACAATATCACCAAAAAGTTCGCTGCATAGAAAATCAAGAAGTAAGGACTATGATGTATATAGTGATAAGGATATCTGCAATCAGGAACCAGAAGATAATTTTGCCAAAGAGCTTCAGCAATACATACAAGCCAGAGAAATGGCAAATGCTGCTCAACCTGAAGAATCTATGAAGAAAGAAGGAGTAAAAAATGCCCCACAGGGTAAGAGTCAAACTATTTTATAATTTAAAGTTTATCTAGAGAAGCAGTCACAGTTGTCCGTATGTGGACAGAGGATTTTTCCTTGCACTTTATCTCATGATAAGAATATGGTTTTCATGGATATTTACACCAGACATGAGCTTACATGGCCTGAGACCCCACGTGAGACCTGGCCCCTTGGTGCATTAAATGTTCAGTTTGTAGGAGGAGCTGGAAGATGGAGGTGAGTTATCAAAGGCCACGTCTATTTCTAAAGGGAAAATGCTAAAGTCCTGGCCTCCGCGTGTATGAAGCCTGTTTTTATTGCTGTCATTTAAAGAGGCATTGACTGGAATGGTGGTTTGTCAGACTGTGACCCAGAAATATATTATTTTAGATTACTAAAATGAGATTTAGCCATAAATATGAGGGCAAATGGCAATTATAAATGAAAGTTTTGGCCAGGTGCAGTGGCTCACGCCTGTAATCCCAGTACTTTGGGACACCAAGGCGGGTGGATCACTTGAGGTTAGGAGTTTGAGACCAGCATGGCCAACATGGTGAAACCTTGAAATTAGCAGGGTATGGTGGCACGCCCCTGTGATCCCAGCTACTCAAGAGGCTGAGGCATGAGAATCACCTGAGCCTGGGAAGTGGAGGTTACGGTGAGCCGAGATTGTACACTGCACTCTAACCTGGGCAACAGAGTGAGACTGTGTCTCAGAAAAAACCAAAAAAATTAAATTTTTAATGCTGTCATTTTTTTTGTTTTCTCTTTTTAAAGTGTATATCTGTTGCTTGAACACAGGAGTTCGAGGCTCTAGTAAACTATGATCATGCCATTGGTGGATGGGTGGATCGATAGATAAATAAATAAAAACTTAATCTATTTAAAATGTTTTCAGTGAAAAATCTGACAGTAATATATGAGGTCATTTTAAACACTTAAAGCTTTTACTGTTCCAGTTCCTAATTAGACCATCATACTCTAAACACTTCACAATGATCTGTCTTAGAGCTTGTAAGACTGATTTTATTATCTTTTTTCTTGACAATACCTTATGTATTTTTAAAAAGAATGAATAGAGAATCCAAGATGTATTATCATAATTCTCTTTTTGGTCCCTTAGTCCCAGAGCTTCTAGAAAGACCGGTATCATGCCAGTTTTCACTTACTGAGCCTTAGATAACATTCCTAAATTATTGTAAATCATACTTTTTTCTGTTTGAGTCTCACTCTGTTACCCAGGCTGGAGTGCAGCGGTGCAGTCATTGCTCATGGTAACCTTGTGAGGAGGGAGACCCAGGCATTTGGGATTCCCTCCCCCTCTGTCATCCACTGTGCATCTCAATAGAAGAGAGAGAGCAGGCCAGCTGGCGCTTCCTGAATCTCCTTCCTGAAAACAACAGGCTAGGCCTTAGGGAAACTCTCCAGAAGGCGCTATTTTTACTTAAAACAAGGTGCATTGGCCGGGAAGCGAGTCTCGGATAGCAAATGGCGGGAAAAAGTCTCTTAGGTGGTTTGCCTAGCCCTGTAAAGCATCCCTGAGGGGGGACTCCTGCTCCCTGAGGTGACGCATCCTAAAAGCACTCCTGGGCAGGTATTTGCCTGGTTGAAAAGCCTAGCCAGAGCAGAGCAAGGAGGCCCTGCAGTGTCGATACACCCAGTGGCTGCACACTGAGGAGGAATGAATATTTAAGGAAGTCTAAACATTGCATTTCGTAAAATTAAACCCAAAAAAGTAGCCCACCCCATTTTGGGTGGAAGCGTGGCCTAATCTAACCCACGGGTGCCAAATTGGCACTTTTAAAGGTAGCCCTCTCTGTAACCTTAGAAGCCTTTGCTTATTGTTTTAAATTGGAGGGAGAGCAATCAAATGTGTGTCTGTGTGTGTAAATGTGTGTCGTCAAGCAATTTGTAAGAGAAGATTAAACCCAAAAAAGTAGCCCACCCCATTTTGGGTAAAAGCGTGTCCTAATCACCCACGAGTGCCAGATCGGCACGTTGGAAAGTAGCCCTCTCTATAACCTTAAAAGCTTTTGCTTATGGTTTTAAATTTAAAAGAGAGCAATTAAATGTGTGTCTGTGTGTAGATGTGTCTAGCTGGACTCATCTGTCGCAAAAAGTATCAGGCCCATTAAAAAGGGCTTCAGGCGTCAAGCAATTTGTAAAAACTAAAAACTGCCACCGAAGGCTTAAGTAAAAAAGCCTCTAGGCGTTGTAAAAGGATTAAAGCGAATGTAAATCAGAGTGCTCCGTGCTGCGTCTTGCTAGGCAAGACAAGGAACTGCTGTGAACTAACACTCTCCTAACTGTGAAAATTGTTTCTTTGAAGTGTTTATATAGGTCATTTCCATAGCCATTCCACCCCTTTAAAAACCATGCTAAAAAATTTCAAGAAGGAATTTAGTAAAAATTATAAAGTAACTATAACACCAAAAAAAATTAAAGGTTTTATGTAGAGAAAATTAGCCAGCACTTTAAGTTAGCCCCCAAAGGGGACCCTAAACAAGTCCCTTGTCTCCAAAGTAAAGCATAACGTTATATGCGGCAAGCTAAAACACCTCAATCAATTTCCATACATAAACTCGGAGTTGCAGTTAATGTTAAACTCTCCAAAGTAGCTAAAAAAGCAGGCAGCAACTGTTTTAGTAGCCAAAGAACAAACTGCTAAAAACCACCATCCCCCTCGCCACCGAAAAAAGCCAACTCCCAAGGCCCGGGCAAATTCAGTGGCAGAAACAATGGCTCCCAAAGTTTTCGTCAACCCAGCGGCAGAAGAGTTTTTGTCAATAATGCTTCCTCCTCCTCAAAGACTCCCTGCCCCTGGGCCACAAGCCTCAGCATCCCCACCAGAGGTGCACACCCCTAAAATCCTCCAGAGCAAACAAAAGAGAATATAGAAAAACTCTGCCCATTGCTGCCGGCTTCCCAGAGGGAACTCCCCCTCTGGCAGCCCTTCTGTGACCCAAGGCTAGGGTGCAAATGCCTTTAAGAGAGCAAAGGTATACAAAAGTGGACAAGAATGGCCACATGGTAAAAAGGCGTGTTTTCATGTACCTGCGATTCACCTCGGCTAATCTTATCAATTAAAAAAATAACCCATCTTATACCAAAAAACCCCAAGCTCCCATTAATCTACTGCAAACTATTATTCAAACTCATAACCCCATTTGGGCTGATTGCCATCAGCTGCTTATGTATCTTTTTAACACAAAAGGTGAAAAATACTCCAAGCTGCTTCCAATTGGCTGGAGGAGCATGTTCCTGCAAATTACCAGGACCCCCAAGAGTATAAAAAAAGGGGGGTTCCTGGAAAGCCTCACAGTCTGCCCGCCAGGGCCTGCAATGCACTCAGTGTGCATTCTGTTAAGAAATAGGATGCTAGAAAAAAAAATGTCCACAGTTAACTAAGGAACAGAACAATCCTAAGCAGGAGAAACCAAATAAGCGAAAAGGGGCCCTGTTCAGTCTAATAAAAGAGCCACTGAACTAAAAAAGAGAGGGGGGGCTGAACTCATATGCCCCCAAAGAACCCATGGTCAAACAACAGACCTGTAACCCCCCATCAAAAGGAACAAGGCCAGTGTTGTTAAATCTATTAAGGTATTAAGAAAACAAGCTTTCTTGTACTTAATAAATTGCCCCTGCCCCCCTTCTCTGGCAAAACCTGTTGTGCAAATCAAGGGCCACTATCCCATTCAACAAAAAAAACTACCTGCAGCTAAAGCTGCCTCAGTCGGGGGTCATCCAGGCTTTCATTGTCCCCTTAGGAAGGAGGGTAAAAACTTCCTAGCCAAAAGCAAAAAACTAATATTATCGCCCAGGCCAGTGCAGGGTTTGCGTAGCTTTGCACCCAACTTATACACACAGAAAATTATTGCCAGCAGCGAATAGTTAGTTCATTTAATTAAACTTAAAAAATACCTCCTTAGCATTAAACTGGCCTTAAAGGGTCAAAAACTATTTGCATTTCAATGGGAAAAACCCAAAAGCAGGTGTAACCACTCAATGCACCTAAACCCAGCTTCCCAGGGGCTCAAAAACTCCCATCATCGCTGGGGAGGCATCAGCCTGTAACCATCCCTCAAAAGCTTCTTGCTTGCATGCTGCCTCCGTATGCTAATAACCTATTAGGACACCCCACAGTAGCCGGGTGCGCAAACAAATGCCTTACTTGAGAACTGTGAGTATAAAGTATCTAAAAGAAAAGCCCTAATTTGCCAAAAAGCAAATGCGATATTTAAGGCTCGCCACCTAGCAGAGGGAACGCAGCCTAAAAGCAAAGAGAAAGCAAGCCGCTTGCAAAGTAACGAAACCTAAGACTAAAAAGCAGGTGAGAAAGCTCCTGGGAGTGGTGGGTTTTGTAAATTGTAAATTTCCAAACTTTGCAGTACTGGCCAAACCCTTACACAAAGTGACAAAGTGGGGAGGGAAAAAAACAAAACACCCTCCAAATAGGGCAAAAGCTAAAAGTAAAACTTCTGTTAGCCCTAGCTTTAGGGTTAGCCAATTTTAACACAGCCTTGTCATGCTATCAAAAAAAAAAAAAAAATACCAATCAAAGATTCTAGCCTCAACTCTAGAAAAAATTTAAATATCAAAGCACCCCACACAGCGGTAACTCTAATAAATACCAAAAAACCTCATTGGTAAGCCTGCCAAATACCAGAGCCTGCTATGTGCAGTAGTTGTACAAGGCATACGTAAAACCACTCGTTTAGGTCAAAAGTCACTTAAAAATGCTAGGTCAGGACTTTTACATCTTACACTTCTCAGCCTTAACTAAAACTGTAGCACAGCAATGCATTCATTACATGTCAGCAACACAACGTAAGGCAGGGTCTCAACTATTCTCCCTGGCATTCAAGCTTACGAAGCAGCTCTGTTTAAAAATCTCCAGGTAAACTTTACTAAAATGTCCAAGTGTAGGGGACATAAGTATTTGTTGGTCCTGGTGCGCACATACTCTCGATGGGACTAAAAGGGCCCATAAAGTAATCCGTGTGCTGCTTCGAAATCTTATCCCTAAGTTTAAACTGCCACTATGCATCGAATCAGACAACGGACTAGCATTTGTAAAAAAATTAGTCCAAAAACAGCGACAGCTTTAAGTATCACCTAAAAACTGCATGCTGCCTACCGGCCTCAAAGTTCTGAAACAGTAAAAAAATAAATCGGACCATCAAAAACTGCTTAGGGAAAGTGTGTCAGAAAACAAAATTTAAGTGGGTGCAGGCACTTCCCTTGGTGTTACTCAAAGGCACCCCCTTTAGGAAAACCAAAAATATTCCCCTATAAAGTCTTATACCATAAGCCCCCTCCCCTATGCTAGTTACTAGCCCTAGGGAGAATCGCTTAAAATACTTCAACCTAAGTAAATAACAAATGTTCTGTAAGCCTTTTTCTCCCCAGTTCACCCTTTCTCACTAGGTAATCATGTATAGATAAAGAACAGGGGTACAGTCCCTCTAAAGCCACAATAAAAAAAACCTCAAACCTAATCCTAACCAATCCCACAGCTGTGAAGGTAAAGGGAATCCCAGCCTAAATCCACCACGGCAGTGTGGAAAACCAGCAACACCTGAGACTTGGACCAAGGCAGGGACTGCAGAATCACCTTAAAAAGGACAGCAAGCCTTGCTCCAGCCACATCCTAAAAGCTAACTGGTCCACCCACGGTCGAAGCATAAAACTTGTTCTTTTTAATATTTAAACTTGTACAGTAAAAACATTAACTAATTTTTTTAAATGCCCTCAGGATGTACACCAAGTAAGGCATAAAACTTACTGCCATTCTTTTGTCCTACAGTTCTTATACAGAAATACAAAAGAAAACCGGTTTATATAATAGTACTCAATATAAGGTGTGTAATCCGTAAAATAAACAAATAGCTGTGTCATAGGCATCATTAAGCCCTCTTTCTTCCTATTATCTGTTAAGACAGGTGGGCTGTTAATGTATTCAGTCTACTCCCCTTAAAAAAAAAAAAAAAAAAAAAAAAAAAAAAGGCTGGGCGCGGTGGCTCAAGCCTGTAATCCCAGCACTTTGGGAGGCCGAGGCGGGTGGATCACAAGGTCAAGAGATCGAGACCATCCTGGTCAACATGGTGAAACCCCGTCTCTACTAAAAATACAAAACATTAGCTGGGCATGGTGGCGCGTGCCTGTAATCCTAGCTACTCAGGAGGTTGAGGCAGGAGAATTGCCTGAACCCAGGAGGCGGAGGCTGCGGTGAGCCGAGATCGCGCCATTGCACTCCAGCCTAGTGACAGTCTCAAAAAAAAAAAAAACCTACAAATAGGAAAATAAACAAATAGTAAGTGGCCACCAAAAGAAACTATTAAGTATTATGGGCCGGCCACATGGGCAAAGAGTAGCTCATAGAAATACCAAACCCCTATTTACATGCTCCAGCGTATCATCCGGTTGCAGGCTGTTGTAAAAATACTCACTAATAAAATGAGCTAAGCTCTGTCCCTTTTTAGCCCAACAACAACAACCAAAAAACTCAATTAAAAAACATCATTTACCAAAACCGGCTGGCCCTAAGTTATTTGCTAGCAGCCAAAGAAAAAGTCTGTAAGAAATTCAGTCTAGCCAACTGCTGTCTGCACAAAAATAACCAGGGGCAGGCAGTAAAAAGTAATGTGCAAAACATAACCAAACTAGCACATGTACCTGTACAGGTATGGCATGAATTTAACCCTAAGTCCTTATTTAAAGGTTGGTTCTCATCCTTAGAAGGATTCAAAACCCTCATCAAAAGTGTTATAATAATAATAGGTGTGTGTTTGTTGTTCCCTTGTCTACTCCCCCTGTTCCTTCAAATAATTAAGGAATTCATCACTGCTGTAGTTAGCCAAAAATAACATCACACATATATTATGTAAAACATTATCAGTTTCTTCAAAAAATCTAAAAAGCAAAAATAAAAGTGAGACCTCTCACTAATATTATAAAATGGTGAGGGTCTCAAAGTGGGGGGGGGGTGAGGAGGGAGACCCAGACATTTGGTATTCCCTCCCCCTCTGTCATCCACTGTGCATCTCAATAGAAGAGAGAGCAGGCCAGCTGCGCTTCCTGAGCCTCCTTCCAGAAAACAATAGGCTAGGCCTTAGGGAAACTCTCCAGAAGGCACTATTTTTACTTAAGATCAAACCAGAAACCTTTTCACATGTGAGTCCTAAAACTGTAAACCGGAACCCTTTCATATGTAACTCCTAAAACTGTAAACAGAGACCTTTTCACATGTGAGTCCTGAAACTGTAAACCGGAACCCTTTCATATGTGATTCCTGAAACTGTAAACCAAAACCTTTTCACATGTGAGTCCTAAAACTATGAACCTAAGATTCTTCCACGTGTAAAATCTAAAGTATAAGCCTATATAAAGGCTGAACTTCCCTTTGTTAAACGAGCTTGGCTGTTAGGCACCTATGCCACCTTGCTCCCAGCTAAAATAAATTCCTCCCTCCTGTATTCGGTGTCCAAGAAATACTTTCACTTGAACTTCTTGGTTCAAGCAATCCTCCTGCCTTAACCTGTAGTCCCAGAGTAGCTGGACTACAGGCATGCACCACCACACCCAGCTAAGTTTTTGCAGAGACAAGAACTCACCAAGTTGCCTAGGCTGGTCTTGAACTACTAGCCTTGAGCAGTCTGCCTGCCTCAGCTTTCCAAAGAGCTGGGATTACAGACATGAGCCACTGCACCTGGCCCTGTACTTCTTAAAAGTAAACTGCTGTTGTAACTTTATGTCATTTTTAAAATTAACTTTTTATTTTTAGCTGCTAAACAAAAAAATAAAAATCTTAAAGCTGGTCACAAAAATGGCAAACAGAAGAAAATGAAGCGAAAATGGCCTGGCACTGGAAACAAAGGATCAAATTCACAGGAAGAGGTATAAGAACATGTGCTAGGAATACCTGACCCCTGCATGCTTTTGGAGTTTATCTTATACTTCAGTGACAAGAAGTGCTGTGTGATATGGAGAGGTGGAAACATCCCACAGAATCAGGATTTTTGGATGAAGGTGTCCTTTTACTATCACTGGGTTCTCTGTGTTCTTTTTATTGCAGCTTTGTTTTTCTCACTAATTAGCTGCCAGCAGCACTTTTAAGCCTTAGTATTCTCACTGTTGTTGGTGAATATATGCACACAAGCTCTTTGATTTTTTTGAGGTGGAGTCTGGCTCTGTCACCGAGGCTAGAGTGCAGTGGCACTATCTCAGGTCACTACAACCTCTACCTCCCGGGTTCAAGTGATTCTCTTGCCTCAGCCTCCTGAGCAGCTGGGACTGCAGGTGCATGCCACCATGCCTGGCTAGTTTTTGTATTTTTAGTAGAGATGAGGTTTCACCAAGGCAGGCTGGTCTCGAACTCCTGACCTCAGGTGATTCACCCGCCTGGGCCTCCCAAAGTGCTGAGATTACAGGTGTGAGCCACTGTACCTGGCTGTTCCTTGATTTTTTTTTTTAGTGTTGTACTGTCAATGACTAGAAAAATGGGAAGCCCAGAGAAGATCAAATAGTCAAGAGGCATTTCAAAGCCCACTGAATCTTACAAATTTTTTACTACCAAAGTCCCTCATCCTGACTCCTACAAATTAAAAATGAATATTTCTGAGCATTGGCCTTACCAAATCTCCCCACTCCTACCTTTCTGTATTTTGATTTTGGTTTTTAGAAGTTCCTTTTCCTTGTTCTGTAAATGTAATCAGAGTAGAATAATAAGTACCTCTTCTGGATTCCACTTTTCTGAGGGTTTTTAACTGGATGGCAACTTTTTTTTATTAGGCTTGGTCACAGGGGACAAGGGTAAGGGGTGGTAAAATATTAGAAATACCAAATATTCTAGATTGAAAAATATTTGTATACAATCTAACCCTGCCTCTATACTTTATAAATGAGGAATCTGAAGCCCTGTGGTTAAAGTAATTACCCATAGTCACACAGGGCCAAGCCAGGACTAGGATTTTGTTTCCCAACCCCATCAGTATTCTCTTTGATTTACATGACTCAAATGATTATTTAGCCAAAGCTGGCAGCCCTTCTACACAAGGAACAAATTCTAAACATATATAGTAGAATTTAATAATATTATCAAATAAAACAAAAGATTTAAACTGGCAGATATTTATAAGACATAAATTTGATGGTGCTAAGTGCAAATTTGACATTATTGTAAATGACTATACAGTCAATTTCTTTGTACATACTGTATTCCTAAAATATATTCAAAAATTTGGTATACAGAAAGCTGTAAGCTGTAGCACAAGTTAACATGTAAAAAGTACCTATGTTCCTGAAGAGCTTAAATGTATTATAAAATTTCCTTTTTTTATATGTAAAAATCTTTTATACATTTATCACCATCTTTGAGGGCATATTTCTAGTTTTGTAGTGACTGTTAATTTGAGCTTGTAAGTGTACTCAACTCACCCAGTGAGCATCTCGTTGAAACTGTAGATTCCACTGCTTTTGGTTCACTCTCTGATTTCCAGCTTTGTCTCTATTGCTGTAAAGATCTTTGTTCTTAGACTTTGCTTTTTAATTATAATACAATCACTTTCATTTAAAAAAAAAATTTCTTTTTTGTTTTTGTTTTTGTTTTTGAGATGGAGTCTTGTTCTGTCGCCCAGGCTGGAGTGCAGTGGCATGATCTCAGCTCACTGCAGCCTACACTGGGTTCAAGCAGTTCTTCTGCCTTAGCCTCCCGATGCCCAGCTAATTTTTATATTTTAATAGAGACGGGGTTTCACCATGTTGGCCAGACTGGTCTCAAACTACTGACCTCAAGTGATCTGCTCACCTCGTCTAGCCCATTTAATAATGTTTTTCAATCATTTTTACAAAATAAGGGCAATCTATGATAAAATATGCAAATCATACAAACATGAATATTCAATGATGGAATGCTGTTGAACAAAACATTTATTTTTAACCTGGTATACAGAAATCCAAATTTTACATATGAAGGCCAATCTAGAAGAGTCACCCTTTAAGGCTTTGAAGTTGGTTTAAATAATTTTGTGTATCAGAATAAAATATTTAATTTTCTTTTTCTTACATTTATTTTTTTGTTTTTGTTTTTAAAGGATGGTAAACCTAAAGAGAAGCAGCAGCATTTGAGTCAGGCATTCATCAATCAACATACAGTGGAACGCAAAGGAAAACAAATTTGTAAATATTTTCTTGAAAGAAAATGTATTAAGGTATAAAAATGTGTAAGCAAAAATCTAAAATGTAAAACTGCTCTTTCTGTTGTACACCCTTTTAATTCATACCTTTAGGTTTTTAAAACTGTTTCCTTCCGGAAAAAATTCAGTTAGAAAATTTCAGTTAAGTATTCTTTTATGTTTAAAAAGTAGCCGGACGGGGCGGCTCACGCCTGTGATCCCAGCACTTTGGAAGGCTGAGGTGGGCGGATCACCTGAGCTCAGGAGTTCAAGACCAGCCTGGCCAACATGGTGAAACTCCATCTCTACAAAAATACAAAAGTTAGCCAGGTGTGGTGATGCATGCCTGTAGTCCCAGCTACTTGGGAGGCTGTGGCAGGAGAATTGCTTGAACCTGGGAAGTGAAGGCTGCAGTGAGCCGTGATCGTGCTACTGCACTCCAGCCTGGGCTATAGAGTGAGACTCTGTCTCAAAAAAAAAAAAAAAAAAGTAGATAATTTTAAAAAATGCTTTGTGCTTAAAAATGTTTGGGACTTAGAATTTTAAGCAGATACATGTGACGTGGTTAGATAATTTATTAAGAATTAGAATGTGCTACCTCTAAGACTTTGGTTCTTTCTGGAATCATTTGCTTAAAGTTTAGTAGGAATTAAATTGTAATGAGTTGACTATTAGAAATAATGGCTTTTCCTTTCTCCTTCTTTTGGCCTAGGGAGACCAGTGTAAATTTGATCATGATGCAGAGATAGAGAAGAAAAAGGAAATGTGTAAGTTTTATGTACAAGGATATTGTACCAGAGGTGAAAACTGTCTGTATTTGCATAATATCCTTTATCACAAGATATAGTGACTTTACTCTTTATAAATATTTACAGGAACATTTTAAATGTGCAAAATTTTTAACAAAACCAGTGTTTTAGCTATACCAAAATGATACTATCCAAGCCCAACTTAGTATCAAAGTGATTAAATTGTACATGGAATTTTCATAAGCAAGAGAAGAGGAATTCTTTAGAAAATCTCTCAAATGATGATTCTTTCTGCTCAACCTGGGTGGTATAGAGGGTCCATGAGACCTCTTCAAGTCTTCAAGTTTTTCCCAGAAAGAGTATCACAATTTCTACTGTGATATTGACTAATTGAATCTATATTCAAATAAGCTACTTCATAAAAAGGCAGGGATTACATAATTTGGGAGTACCTGTTTTCTGTGTATTCTGTACTATGTAGAAATTGTCTCTTAATTTGCAGACTAACCTTAATTCTTCAGTGCAAATGGCACAGACAAGTTGACAATACATGGAACATAAACATTTTAGGTTAATAATGGCTTTAGTCATCACAAAATTTTTTTTCTTCAGGCATTGAATATAAGGAATATCAAATTATAAGTTGAGGATTTTTTTTCCTAGAAAACAGAATTCAAGTTATATAAATTTATTCTGTTGTAAACAAGTCTAATGTACAAAGGATCCAGATTTGTAAGACATGTCATTGTTGACTTTGATTCCTCCACCCACAAAGGAATGCTTTAAAAATAATCACATTTATCAAAGTATTTAAAATATTTATCTCTTTCATATATGAAACATGTCTGTACTCTATTAGAAGAATGGACATGAAGGAAAAAAGTGGCCTGTGATAGCAAATACACTTGATTTATTTATGTAGTCTTTCTAAAATCAGACTTTTTTTTTTTTTAAGACAGAGTCTAGCTCTGTCGCCCAGGCTGGAGTACAGTGGCATGATCTTGGCTCACTGCAACCTCTACCTCCCTGGCTCAAGCAATTTCCCTGCCTCAGCCTTCCTTGTAGCTGGGATTACAGGTGCATGCCACCACACCCTGCCAATGTTTTCGTATTTTTAGTAGAGATGGGATTTCACCACGTTGGCCAGACTGGTCTTGAACTCCTGACCTCACACAATCCGCCCACCTTGGCCTCCCAAAGTGCTGGGATTACAGGTGTGAGCCACCACGCCAGGCCCAAAATTAAGATTTTTAAATGTAATTCAGTTAATAATTTATTGTCTTGTATTTTAAATAGAGAAATCCAGTTTCTACTAGTAGGNAGGATGGTAAACCTAAAGAGAAGCAGCAGCATTTGAGTCAGGCATTCATCAATCAACATACAGTGGAACGCAAAGGAAAACAAATTTGTAAATATTTTCTTGAAAGAAAATGTATTAAGGTATAAAAATGTGTAAGCAAAAATCTAAAATGTAAAACTGCTCTTTCTGTTGTACACCCTTTTAATTCATACCTTTAGGTTTTTAAAACTGTTTCCTTCCGGAAAAAATTCAGTTAGAAAATTTCAGTTAAGTATTCTTTTATGTTTAAAAAGTAGCCGGACGGGGCGGCTCACGCCTGTGATCCCAGCACTTTGGAAGGCTGAGGTGGGCGGATCACCTGAGCTCAGGAGTTCAAGACCAGCCTGGCCAACATGGTGAAACTCCATCTCTACAAAAATACAAAAGTTAGCCAGGTGTGGTGATGCATGCCTGTAGTCCCAGCTACTTGGGAGGCTGTGGCAGGAGAATTGCTTGAACCTGGGAAGTGAAGGCTGCAGTGAGCCGTGATCGTGCTACTGCACTCCAGCCTGGGCTATAGAGTGAGACTCTGTCTCAAAAAAAAAAAAAAAAAAGTAGATAATTTTAAAAAATGCTTTGTGCTTAAAAATGTTTGGGACTTAGAATTTTAAGCAGATACATGTGACGTGGTTAGATAATTTATTAAGAATTAGAATGTGCTACCTCTAAGACTTTGGTTCTTTCTGGAATCATTTGCTTAAAGTTTAGTAGGAATTAAATTGTAATGAGTTGACTATTAGAAATAATGGCTTTTCCTTTCTCCTTCTTTTGGCCTAGGGAGACCAGTGTAAATTTGATCATGATGCAGAGATAGAGAAGAAAAAGGAAATGTGTAAGTTTTATGTACAAGGATATTGTACCAGAGGTGAAAACTGTCTGTATTTGCATAATGAATATCCTTGTAAGTTTTACCATACAGGAACAAAATGTTATCAGGGAGAATATTGCAAGTTTTCTCATGCTCCATTGACTCCTGAAACACAAGAATTATTGGCTAAAGTGAGTATAATTTTTAATCTTTTTTTTTTCTTTTTTAAGGAATATATTTGAACTAAGGATGAGCATTTGAAGATAATTAAGGAGAGTACCTCATAGATTAGCATATGGGATATATTAGGACTGATAATTTAAGAATCCAGTTTAAATATTTTTCATTTGTGTATATTTCCTTGCAGCTGAAAGGAAGATGTATATTCATTGCTGATTTAAGTTGGAACGATCGTAAAATCTTCAGTGTAATTAGCCATTTTAATAGCTAAGCTAAGCTAAATAAAACAAATCAAATAAGAGAAATAGTATTCCTGTTATAAAGAGTCTTGGAAGGAAAGTTACAAGTTATGGGTTTATAAACATTCTAGAACTACATCAAAGAATAGTTAAGTAGTAATTTCAAAATGTTTTCTTCAGATATTCTTTCAGTCTGTGAGAAAAGGTTATTGAAAAATTATAGTCATTTGTATTCTTTTATTTCTCATGTTAGTTGGAGCTAGTCTCTTAAAAATTCAATCTAAGTATACATGAAAATAAAAGTCTTTTGAAACCAACCATATGATCTCATGGCAAAATGTTCCATTGAGCATGTGTAAATATTATGAAGCCAAAGGTTCTTGTTTATAGATATTTTTAGGTTGAAAATATGAACGAAGTTTAATATGGAATTAGAAGTTGTACCAAATATTTAGTTGTTTATTTGTATGAAATAGATATGGAAAAGTGATATATATAAAATAAGTTTTACAGTTCCTGTCGTAGTAGTAAATAATATTAGATTATTAGGATGAACGTGTTTGGAATAATTTGAAAATTTTAATAGTATGACAGTATATGTGAATTAGACATGAATGCATAATAATGATTATGTGATTTTCTTTTCATATTAGGTTTTGGATACTGAAAAGACATCATGTAAATAAAATAGACATAAAAAGGTAAAATTAGAATTTACTACATTTTTTTTCCTTTGAACATCTCCAGAAGTTGGCATGTCAGCCTCAATAGGGCTTTTTCCATTTTCTCAAATAGAAGTATTTTTCTTCTTTCTCTGGCACTAAAAAACATTTATAAAATATTTGATATATTTATATACCTATATGGATCTACATCAGCCTGCTTCCTTGTGTGGGCTTGTCTATCATGTATATTTTTATTCTCCTCTTGTGTCTCTTTGTAGATTTACCAAATATGTACAATTCACAAAACAATATATTAGTTTTGCTTATGTTTGGATTTTATTTAGACTTTATCATACTCTCTGTATTAATTGATGACATGGCTATTTTCACTCAACATTATTCATTCACGTAGATGCATGCAGCTGTCATTCATTTTTACTTCTATATAACATTTCATTCTATGTTTCCGTTATTTAGTCATTCTACTATTAATATTTAGGTTATTTTCAATTTTTAAAAATACGAAGTCTTGTAAATATCCACGTACATACCTCTTGGTATGAATGTGCACAAGTTATCCACAGTATGTGACAAGGAGTAGAATTATATCATCATAAAATTTAATGTAATATCAGTTTTTTCAAGTAGTTGTATCAATTTATACTCCTACAAACTGTAGAACTCCTATTATTCTACACTTGCCCATACTTTATGCTGTCAATACTTGAATTTTTTTTAACCAGTTTAGTGGATGTAAAATAGAATTTCTTAACCTAATTTGCATGAAGTACAGCATCTTTTCTTATGCTTACTGGCTTTTGAGTTTCATCTTTGGTGAAATGCCTGTTAATGTCTTTTGCTCATGTTTTTATTGGTCTGATTGTCCTTTATAGATTGATTTCTTATGTATTTATATAATTCTTTGAGTTATGTGTGGCAGGCCTTCTCCCATTTTGTTGGAAGTCTACAATTTTTTTTTTTTTGAACCATCTCAATGAGTAGAATGACTT